>NW_028270175.1:87289513-87594513 GCF_037043375.1 Chiloscyllium plagiosum | reverse complement strand
GAAATGTTTTAAAAAATTACATCACTGATGATTAAGATTTTTCATTTGCAATTTCAATACCTTAATCAGTTGAATCTCTGTGAACGATAAACCAAAGAGTAATCTTTTAAACATTTAACAATATCCAGTATTGCATCTATAATTGTATTTATATCAAGGACAGTGTTTTTATTGTATCTGGGTCATGAAAGTTTCAGATAACGGTGCATTTCTGACTGTTCTGTACAAAGCCCACAGGACGTAAAACTGTGATACCATGGGCTACCCAGGAAAAAGGAACAGGGCAATAGTAAATTCACGTTAAAGGCCTCTGATTTGACTGTCTCAGCATCAAGTCAATTCCACAGAGAGGCTGCATTTACGATCTTATCCATCAACAAGTTGATTTTCAAGTCACATCAGTTACATTTTTCCAGTCACTTTTCCATTCGGACCGTTGAGCAAATATATTTTCATTCTGAATGAATTGGAGAAGCTGGCCTCACCTTTTCTTTCATTCATTCAGAGAAAGTGCGCTGCGGTGGCTCAGCTAATTTGTATTGTCAGTTTGTCATTATGCAGATAATGGTGCTGATAAGCTTCCTTCTTGAACTGCTGAGTAACTATTCTGTAGGTGGACATGCACTTTCATGAGAGAGGATGTTTTCAGATGTTCAGCCTGAAATGATGAAGGAATGGCGATATAATTACAAGTTTACACATGTTGAAGCGGACATTGGAGGTAGTGATGCTCCGATATTTCTTCTGTCCTTTTCCTTCTAGTTTCTATGGTTATCGATTGAGTACAAGTGGTAGAAGACATATGGCGAAGCTTTGTACTGCATTTATTGTTGGTACACACAGCTTTGAAATATTTAGTGATTGTGAATTGGATGCTAAACAGGCGTTTTACATGTTGGGAATGGTATTGACATTCTTGTATTTTGTTTGATGTAGTTCAGTTTAATTTCGGTCAACAGCAACGTCCAGTCGTGTGCTTAACATTTCATCATTGAATGTAGCTAGCTAACTGATACCACATATCGAATAAGGCAAACATTCTGAAGGGAATCTCGCGGAGTAGAATTAAAAGTGGACACGTGCTTCTGAAAACAGTCACCTAACCTGCATTTGAGGTTTTCATTCAAATTTTGACAACAACGATGTGCATGACAACATATTAACAAGCTATTTCATTTATGTATCGACATTCAGTATACAATGTCAAATATACATAATTTAGTTACGCATTTGTTATGACAGGTCATGCACACCAAGATTAGCCACGTTAAATAGGATCTTGTCAACTCCTATTATAAGTGAGCAAAGGCACAGTTCAAGAATCAATTCAATGTTGTCATTCTGAAGTGACAGTCCTGTGATGAGTGAATCGGACCGAAACCTATCAAAGGTGAGAATAATTGTGAAGAACTAAACTGGCTCACACTGAATGTTAACATGACAAACAGAGCTGGAATCATAAACATTAAATATGAATTTACTGAAATATATATACACGCTAACCTGGAACGGGTCAACATTCGTTATTTTTGAACAGTCTGCTCAGATTTATAACAAAACAATTTGAAAACCTTTCGAGTTTGGACCCAGACTGGGATATTTAGTTCGACAGTGTCATGAGGAATTCAGTTCTTCAACAGCTATACAATCAACAACTCTCCAATTATCAGGCCTTAACAGCTCCTTGGTGCCATTCTGTCCATATTAAAATCAGTACTGACTGAACTGTAACTTCTGTGCCTCATCCAAAGTTGATCTGGACATAAAAAAGAAAGTGAGTACTGCTTGGTGCTGGAAATCGGAGTGTGATGATAGAAAAACACAGCAGGACAGGCAGCGTCCGAGGAGGAACAGAATCGACGTTCCAGTCAAGGGCATATTCAAAGCGAAACGAATACTTCCGAACAGTGGTTGTTTGAAAGTAAGGCATTAGCCTGGGGAAATCTCAAAGAAAAGCAGTCTTGTCGAACTGATCCTTCGATACCAAGTCTAATCGTCTGACTCTATCTTATGCACATAGACGTCCAGATGGTGTTATTAAAAAAAAACATTTGTTTCACAGATTTGACATGCAAGCAATTGTAACAGATGAATTTCTGGAGCTATATCAATCCTGTTTTCACAACTGGATTGTTCACAGTGAACTGAATCGTGAACTGAGAACAACTAATGCTGAAATAAAAATCTTACAAACCAAAACGCCTGGTGGTTTAAACGCATTTTCACCATTACTCCATTACATTTTAAAAAAAAAATGCATGTTACGAACGTACGTATTTGGCATCATTTAGTTGTACTAGCATGTTCCGCTTCGAAAAGCAATTTAACAACAAAATTCATTATGTAAAGAAAAAAAAGGAAGTGGTAAAGGTTTCGTTACTGAATGCGAGTCAATAATTGATTTCTAGTAATCTCCATGGAGACTGATATGATGTGTCATTTTGTAAATCTTTGCGTGCCATGTTGCAAAAAGTTAAGATTAAAGTACTGTATCAGTAAGTCAGCGGCCTGTGTTTTGGTGTTGTCAATGCGTTTCGCTGTTCAGAAAAATCTCTGTTGTATTTTATGAGTAAACATTTCTACACAATTAATGGCATTTCCTGGTTCAATACAATAAAATTGTTATTTGATACAACAACAGGATAGACCGGATATGAATGTACATGTCACATCATAACCACCTGCCTCCCATCAGAATTGTATTCCTGCCTCATACTCTGTCAGAAACATTGTTGTATCCATTCAGGTCCACAGAAGTCTAATAATCCAGTCCAATGAGGAGAATCAGAGAAGCAGACAAAATCCAAAGTTTTAAACTTTGCCATTTCGACAAATTTATTTCTATCGTATATTTATTACTTCTGGAGTACTTCCTGTCTGTCCGAATTACGAATATTAGTTATTTCTCAGGATTAGATATGAAGCAATCAAATGTTATATTAGGGGAAGCCAGATTTATGCTTCTGCTTTGGAGTTCTCGGATCAACCCTTTTGTTTATGCAGGGATCCAAATTAAATTCTGGTAGGAAATTCGAAATGAACTTAAATACCAATTTGCATAATCGTGAAAAGAAGTAAATTATTAGCATGTTAAATACAATCAAGACCTTACTCTATACATCATTTAATTTTCATCGTCTCCTTGTTACGTACCCTCATCCCTCAATTGGCAATTGCTGATGCGGAAAAAAAAAGTTTTCCAAACCAATTGATTACGGAGAAGGACAATAGACCCTGCGATCTTGTGTAAGGTACTTGCTGAGAAGATTGGCTCGAACAGAAAGCACCAACCCATCATTATTCTGATAAAGCCTTCAGCATAGCAATGAGAGAAGATGCTCCTATGCAATGAATGGAAAGTTCATTTCTTTGTTACGTTTACATAGTCAGATAGGGCCGTTTGAAAGATTTGCCAGGGCACTTTTCACTCCCATTAACCTCCTTACCATTTCCTCAATCATTCCAACATGAATCGGGTTACCTTTGCTGTTGACTTCAAACAGGAGTTTCTTGCAGTAAAAGGGATGGATTTGGACTGCCTTCCAAATGTGAAGCCATATAGAAATTATGACAAATGTGAAACAAGTAAATATTTAATAGATATCAGATGTCAAACTATCATTAATAACCAATATGAATACATAATACTGAAACGGGAATGAAGGAATGACAAGAAGAGAAGGGTGAGCCAAAGAGCATCCAAAATGCAGGGAAATACCTGTTTTGTTTAACTACATTCAATATTGATACGACGTTAAATTGATAATTAAGGCCAATTAGGAAAGACTCAAAAGTGACGTTATGTTGCAACTCGGAGCTGCGACAAAAAATTGTTTTATCAATCAGTTGCACCTGTCTTTCTGTAATAGTTAGATGCTGCCAATGCCCTGGTGATGGAGGAGCATATTTAGTCACCCGGTTCATTTAAAATTTTAAGATGAAACATTGCATAAGCATTCAGGACGAAGAGTCAAAAAGGCAACGGAATGTATTCAAGCATATCGAAGGAAATCGAAGCAGAAATTGAAGATGTATTGGCATTAACCATCTCATCTTCCATCACGGATCGTGCAGTGTGAATTGATTGGAGAATTGTAAAAGTTATCCGTTTGTGCCTGAATGCTTGGCAAAATAAATCTGGCGATTAATGTTTCAGCAGTTTAATATCGGTGCTCGGAAGATCTTTTGAGCCACCTCGCAAAGATAGGAACAATTTTTATAAGCAATGTATTTGAGAATTTAGAATCACCATTATGATTTCGTTCAGGAAAAACGTTGCCGAATGGGCTGATGTTTCTTAAAGTGGCAGTGTAGACTATGGATGAATGGATGGCCGTTCCTCTCTTTGTTTGTGTTGCAAAGGGGGGAAAAAAGCCCGAAAGATACATAGCCATACGTTTTCGCGTCATTTTGTATTAAACGCAGAAAATCACTTCCATCCCACCTTATCTGAAGTTGTTGTCAAACATTAATCTACTCAAGGACCAAAGTGTATATCTATTTATCGGACCGCAGCAGATGGGCACATTCTCAGTGAATATTTCTCCTCTGTGTTTACTGTTTAGAAAGACATGAAGACTTGATAATTTGGTAAAGTTATTGGTAAGGTCTGAGGAACAGCCCATATCACAATTGAGGGGGTATTCGATGTATTATAATGTATAACGGTGAATATATTTCCAGGTCATGACCATATATGTCCAAAACACTGTCAGAGGTAAGGGAAGAAATTGTGGTGTCTCTGGCTAACATTTATGCATTATTAGTAGCCATGGGCCAGGTCCGAGAAGACTGGAAGGTAGTGAATGCTGTGCTTTCATTCGAGAAGGTACGGGAACAAAAATGTGAGTGCTATATACCAGTAAGTATAACGTTTGTGGTAGGTAAGTTACATGAGAAGATCCTGAGAGACAAGATATAAATGCATTTGGAAAGACAGGTATTTGATTAGGAGTTGTCATCATGGCTTTGTGCGTGGAAGATGATGCCTCACAGTTTCTTTGATGAAATGACCAGGAATGTAAACGAAGGGAGGGTGTAGACGTAGACTCGATGGATTTCAGTAAGACCGTTCATAAAGCTCCAGACGGTAAGCTGCTCTGCAAGGTTTGCCGCATGAATCCATGACGAGTTGACAAATTGAATTTCCATTTAGCTTCATCGTCGGAAGCATAATGTAATAGTGAAAGGATGCTTCTTGGGCTGGAGAACTGTGAATGATGGAATTTCTCAGGTGTAGGTGCCATGGTCATTACGGTTTGCTATCTCGATCAGAGCTGAAAATGTGTTGCTGGAAAAGCGCAGCAGGTCAGGCAGCATCCAGGGAACACGAGAATCGACGTTTCGGCATAAACCCTTCTTCAGGAAAGGGCTTCCTGAAGAAGGGCTTATGCCCGAAACGTCGATTCTCCTGTTCCCTGGATGCTGCCTGACCTGCTGCGCTTTTCCAGCAACACATATTCAGCTCTGATCTCCAGCATCTGCAGTCCTCACTTTCTCCTATCTCGATCAGTGACTTAGATGACAATGAACAAGACACGGTTTGCAAATTGGCAGATGAGATTAAAATTCAGGTATAGAACACAGCGAGAAAACCTTTCATGATCTGCAACAGGATCTTGGTCAGCGTGCGAAGTGGGCCAAGAGGTGGCAACTTAAATCTGTTAGCGTGAGGTCTTGGGTTTTAGACAGTCAAATCAAGAAGGAACTTCTTCATGAATGGTCGGGCCTTAATGAATGTTGTGGAAAAGAGGGATCTTGGAGTTCAGGTGCACAGTTCTCTGGAAGTAAAATCAGACATCGACAGGACAGTGAAGAAGAAGTTTGCAGCACTGGCCTTGACTAAGTCAGGTCATTGTGTGTCAACGTTGTGAAATCATTTTGTAGTTGTACACTACCTTGGTGAGGACGCACTGGGAGTTTTGTATTTGAAATAAGTCGCCTTGGTAGAGAAAGGATGTTATTAAACTGAAAGAGTACAGTAAATATTTACAAGGATGTCGCCGCGGTTGAAACGGCCGGAGTTAGAGGGGGAGGTTGGACAAACTGCGAATTTTAATGAGAGCAGAGATGACTGACTTATAGAATTGCGTAAAATCATGACTGGTATGGATCGGTGAATGCACTCAGTCTTTTTCCATGGTTGGCATCCGTTTAAGGTTAAAGGGGAAAGAATTAAATGGGAATTTGAGCGGCAAGATTTTTACACAGAGAGTGTTCTGCATTTGGAATGAGCTGCGAGCCTAAGTGTTCGAGGTGAGTACATCAACAACACTTAAAGCATATTTGGAGAAATACATGCATACGAAAGGGTTAGAAGGATATGGGTGAAGCTCAGGGAAATGGGGTTAGCATGGAAGAGCATATTGGTCTGCATAGACCAGTTTGTGCTGAAAGGCCTTTCTCCATACTGCAGAACTCGATGACTCTTTATGACTCTATCATTTTACTGGAGTCTATTATTCCATTACTTCGTTCTTAACTTGTACATTTTGGCATTTTAACGCATTATCTCATTGCTGCTTTCATTTTGCACAGTATTTTGCCCCTACCGGCTTGTATGGTGGAACGTTTCAGGTACACAATACATGCTGGATGAAAAAAAATCCTGAATCGCCTAAACGCTCCTGCCTTTTGGCTAAGTTATATGCCCCTGTCGTTCATGTCTGTAATAAAGAAAATGTTAAATCCTATCTAAACTATCTTCTCCCCTCCTATTTTTATGTAGACCATTCAAATACTCCTACATTTTTCGGGCTCGGAAGGAGCAACTCCAGCCTAAACAATTCATTTTGCAATGGCAATGCTCATTTTTGCAGGCTGAGTGCATTCTCCTGGCGTTTAAGGATTTCCTCCTTGTTTACCACAACGATTTTAGTGCCGTTTCCAAACATCCTGCATTAGTGTCTAAGTCAATGACGTATGCATCATTTAACAAGAGATATAACATCGACCTCTGCAGTACACATCAGGACAAAAACTTCTAGTTATTGAAAAAAAATGTTCCCATTGTTCTCTGTTTCCTGCTAATAAGGCAATTTTGCACCCAGGTTAAAATGATATCCTCGATCTGATTGAACTTTATTTTTGCTTCACCCGAAGTGTCCTCCAAGAAAGGTTGCAAAAGTCATCTCAACAACCGGATCTATTCTTTCAACTGAATGGATGTCACGAACTCATTTGTTTAGCTTCTTTGAAAACACGTTCAAAGGTATCAGATATCAGTGTCTTTTTAAAAGGATATTAAATCTGTCTCTCTGTCCCTTTTGCCAGTCGCTTGACTGCATCTTATGTTCGAACCGATGGTGTACAATTTATAGTTCTCTGCTTCATCCCTATCGCCTTGCTTGAATAAACAGACCACCATTGTTATTTTCCATCCAACTCGAATTTCACGACTGCTGAGAGAGCATTTGGAAAAATATCAAAGAATCACAACAAGTATCCTGACCAATGTTAGGGCCCATACCGGATAGTGCACTGCTTCCCGTGTCTTGGTGTCATGGATGTCTCGAGTTGCATGTGCACGATTATGAAGGGAGAGAGTGAATAGCTACGGGAGGTGGTGCATATCGTTCTCAATGAAATAACAAGGAAAAGTGATGAGGACGTATAAAATGGATATAGGGAGTAAGGTTGAAAGCTAACAGGCAGAGCAAGCAGAATAGTGATCTCAGGACGGCAACCGGGGCCACGGGCTAGTAAAATGAGGAACAGAGAGTGAGTGCAGGTAAACATGCGTCTGCAGAGATGGTGGAGGAGGGATGGCTTCAGGCATATGTACCATTGCGATTCATACTGGAGAGGGCGGGACTTAGAATATGAAGAAAAGTTGCACCTCAACTGGAGCGTTACCAATTTTCACTGATGTGGATTTCCTAGAGCTCATTGGGAGGAGTTAAATTAAGTTCGAAGAGGATGGGAACCTAAACTACTTTTCCAGGGTTGGGTGGGTGGCAAACAGGCAGATACAAAATACAGAAAACTGTGAGAAAAGATGTACAGCGGAAAGTGAAATGTTGAGCCAGTGTAATTGGTTTAGCTTTGCCTATTTTAATGCCAGAAGTGTCAGGAATAAGGTCGATGAATTAGAGCATCGATCTATATTTGTGTTACGATTTTGAGACCGTCACTAAAACTTGGTAAACAGAGGATCAGGAATGTTTGTTGGGTGTTTCAGGGTTTAGTTGTTGCAAAATGATTAGTGGAGTGGGAGTGGGGCGGAGGGGGAGGAAGCATTGCTAATCAGGGAGAATACCACAAATACAAAAGGGGAGATGACGAGGATGGTTTTTCTGCAGGGTCAGTAAGGTTAAAATTCAGAAGCAGGAAAGGAGCAGTCAACTTATGGGGGATTTTCTATAGATCCTCCAATAAAAACAAAGGCACGGAGGAGCGGATAGGCAGACTGATTTTCGAAAGGCACGGAAGTGACAGGGTTGTTGTCATGGGTGACCTCAACTTCCCCAATATTGTAAACTCCTTAGTTCAAATAATTTGGAAGAAGCAGATTTTGTCAAGTGAATGCAGGAAAGATTCGCGACTCAATATGTATGTCGGTCGACTCCGGGGAGGCCATATTCGATTTAGTGCTCGGCAACGATCCAGGTTACCCCTTAAATCTCGCAGTGTCAAGCATTTCGGTGATAGTGATCTCAAGACCCTGACCTTGACGACAGCCATGGCCAAGTGTAGGAGATATGTTCAATACTTTAATTGGGGGAGGGAGAAAATCAATACCAATACGTGAAACATATATTGGGAACAAATATCCACAAAAAAAACACTCTACTGGACTGTGCAGTTTTTATTTTTTCCGGAACAATTGTCCGAGTTTTGGTTACATTTGTTCTGCTGAGGCAAGAAAGCGATACCACAGTGAATGAACCTCGGAAGAAGGACATGTGGAAATTGTCGTCAAAAGGAAAAAGGATGATTCCTTTATTTTTGATGAAGCAAGGATCAGACAGGGTTCTAGAGGTCCACAAGGTAGCCAGGAAGGAACTGTAGAATGGACACAGGAGCCGTAGAAGTCGGCATGGAAAAAACATTGGGTGGTAGGTTTAAGGAAAACCTCAAAACGTTATTTAATATCATGGGGAAAACGATGATAACAAGAGTGAGGGTACAGCTGATCAGATATGGTGTAGGCAGATTGTGACTTGAGTATGTGGAGTTAGGGTCGGTCCCGATGGAACAAATTGCTTCAGTACTCACTCGTGAGAGGGACGTCATCGTTTGCGAGGAGAGCATGTAAATATTTGGTTCAGATGATGTGGAATATGTGTGGGCGTAGTTGAGGAACAACAACGGCAAAAAATAGATAATGGGAATTATGTACAGACCTCAGAATTGTGATCAGGATCAGGTGCGCAAGAGGGACTGGGAAATATATAGTGCATGTTAGAAAGGAATGTTCAAATTTCGTGAGAAGATTTGTAGCTCGGGTGCTCATTGTTGTGATTCTGTTCGCCAAGCTGAGATTTGTGTTGCAAACGGGGGTTCGTCCCCTGTCTTGGTGACAACCTCAGTGCTTGAGAGCCTCCTGTGAAGCGCTTCTGTGATCTTTCCTCCGGCATTTGTAGTGGTTTGAATCTGCCGCTTCCGGTTGTCAGTTCCAGCTCTCCGTTGCAGTGGTCGGTATATTGGGTCCAGGTCGACGTTCTTATTGATTGAATCTGTGGATGAGTGCCATGCCTCTAGGAATTCCCTGGTTATTCTCTGTTTGGCTTGTCCTATAATACTAGTGTTGTCCCAGTCGAACTCATTTTGCTTGCCATCTGCGTGTGTGGCCACGAAGTAGCCATACTTAGCAATACTAGAAATGATTGTAAAAGTTTCTTTCAATACATAATAAACAAACAAGAGGCAAAACTAGACATTGGGCCACTTCAAGTTGCAGTTGGAAGTCGAGTTATGTGACACAACGAAATAGCTGAAGAAATTAATAAGTACTTTGCGTCAGTGGAAGAAATCAATAAAATCCCAAAAGGTATGCAGAGTCAGGGGACCGAGTTGGTCATTGTAGGCATTACAAATGAAGAAGTGCTAGAAAAGCGAAAAGGAACAACAATTGGTAAGTCTCCTGGAACCAATGGCATTAATATTCGAGTCCTGAGGGATGCGGCTGAAGAAAGTTCGGAGGCATAGGTTGTGATCTTTCAAAGGTCACTGGGGTAGGGGAAAGTCCAGTGGACTGGAAATTCGCTGTTGTAACGACCTTGTTCCAGAAATGATCAAGTCAAAAGATGGAAAATTACAGGCAGATAAATCTAACCTCGGTACTTGGGAAAATAGTAGAATCCTTCGTTGAGGGTGAGATTTCTCCATTCATGGAAGTGAATGGTCGGATAAGGACAAGCAAGTCATCATGAGTTTAGTAAGGTAAAGTTATGCCTGAATGAAGTCTGTTTGAATTCTACGAAGAGGTAATAAGTCAGTCAGACCAAGGAAACCAAGTAGATGTTATCTATCTAGACTTCCAAACGGCCTTTATTTGAGGTGCCTCACGAGCTGCTGTTAAGTAAGGTGAGGGCCTAAGAGGACAAAATTGAGCTATTGGCATAGATGGAGGATTGGCTGTCTGGCAGAAGGTAGACAGTTGTGATAAATGATCTTCTTTGGAATGGCAGTCGGTGAAAAGTGGGGTCCCGCAGGATTCTGTGTTGGGGCCGTCGCGTTTCACATTATGTCGTATCGATCAGGATGAAGGGACTCCGGGCATTCTGGCGAAGTGTGCCGATGATTCGAAGTTAGATTGACAGGCAAGTTGTACCGAGGAGGTGGGAAGGCTGCAGAAAGATTTAGACAGATTAGGAGAGTGGTCCAGGAAATGTCTGATGATATTCAACGTGAGTAAATGCGAGGTCTGACACTTTGTGAAAATAAAAAGATTAAAGGTATTATCTATTTTCTAAACGGTGAGAAAGTTCATCAAGGCCAAGTGTAAAGGGATCTTGGAGTGCTAGTCAGGCCTCTCTAAAGATTACCTTGCAGGTTGAGTCCGTGATTAAGAAAACGAATGTTATGTTGTCTTTTACCTCAAGAAGGTTGAAATACAAAAGCAGTGATGTGCTTCTGAGAATTTATAAAGCTCTAGTTAGGCCTGATTTAGAATACTGTGAACAATTTTGTACCCCATTCCTCAGTAAGGGCACTCTGGCATTGCAACGTGTCCAATGGAGATTCAAATGAACATACGATGAAAGGCTGAGAATCCTGGGATTGTGTTCATGAAAGTTTGGAAGGTTAAGGGGAGATGAAATAGAAACGTACACGATAATGCTTGGCTGAGATAGGGTGGACTCTGGGAAGTTGTTTCAGTTCGGCGGGAGTCTTGGACCCGTGCCACTGCCTTAAAAGTAGAAAGGGTCACCTTAGAAAGGAAATGAGAAGGCATTTCTTCAGCCACAGATAGGGTGGACTCTGGGAAGTTGTTTCAGTTCGGCGGGAGTCTTGGACCCGTGCCACTGCCTTAAATGTAGAAAGGGTCACCTTAGAAAGGAAATGAGAAGGCATTTCTTCAGCCACAGAAGGGTTTTCCGCGCAGGAATCATTGCTACGGAACAGTGAAGGCGTGGACATAAAATGCCTTCAAGTCAGAGATTGATAATTTCTTGGTCTCACAAGGAATTAGGGGCTAAGGGGAGAGTGCCGATGAGAGGAATTGGAATGTCCATCAGCCATGATTAAATGGTGGAGTTGACTTTTGGGCCGAATGGCCTGACTTCCACTCTTATGTCTTATGGTGTTTTGGTGAACAGGCTGATACGCTCGAATAAATTTATTTTAATAAGGACGATGTGATTGAAATTTTGAAGCACATGAGAATAGATGAGCCTGCTGAGCAAGAGGGGATACAGATAAGGTTACTTCTGTAAGAGAGGTAAGAAATCGCTGTCCCTTTGGCGATGATCTATGCGTCTTCATTGTTCACATTTTAGTTCCAAATGAATGGCCTGTCAGGCTTTCGTTGTTGGTGGGAAAATTATTAAAGAGGATTCTGAGAGACAGGATTTATACTTATTTGAAAAAAAAAGTTTGATTCGAGATTATCAGCATGGCTTTGTAACGGTCAGAACATGCCTGACAACCCTGACTGAATTCTTGCCAAAACTCGTTGATAAAGGTAGAGCAGTGGATGTGGTGCGTTTGAGTAATAGTAAGGCATTTGGTCAGGTTTCCATGGTAGGCTTATTTATAAATTAAGGACGCAGTGAATACCGGAAAACTGGATGCCTGCATACACAAGTGGCTGGCCCATAAAAGATAGATAGTGACAGTAGATGGATAGTATTTTGACTGTAGCTCGGTGACCAGAGGTGTTTTGCAAGGATCGTCGCTTTATTATGATTTTTGTAAATGACATGGACGTGGAAGTGAAAGGATGGGTTCATAACGTTGCTGATGACGTGAAGGCTGATGGAGTTGAATATAGTGTGGAGGGTTGTCGCAGCTTGCAAAGGGACATTTGCAGGATGCAGAACATGACTGAGCAGTGCCTGTTTCAGTTCAAACTGGAATAGTGAGAACGGTTTCATTTTGGCAAGTCGAATATGAATACAGATTACAGAGTTAAAGGCAAGATTCTTGGCAGTGTGGAGGAGCAGCAGGTACTTGAGGTATACATCCATAGTTCCTTCAAATTTGCCACCTAAGTGGATTGTGGTGGAGAGAAGGCCTTGGCTCTTTTAGTTTTCATTAGCAGCCGGATTGCGTTTCACACTCACGAAGTAAAGCTGCAGCTCTATAAAACCCTGGTTACATCACATTTCGAATGTTGTGTTCAGCTCTGGTCCTCTCATTATCGATAGAACGTGGAAGCTTTGGAGACGGTGCAAAGCAGACTTATCAGGATGCTAATGAACTGGGGGACATGCCTTACAAAGAATAGTTGGGGAAAATGGGGCTTTTATGAGTGGAGTGAAAATGATGAGAAGTGACTTGACACAGATGTCAAGATAATGAAAGGCATAGAATATATATCTTGGTACATTTTCCCAGGGCAGAAATGGCTAACCCAACGGTTCATAATTTCCAAGTCATTCAGTAAGGTTAAGGGGTGATGTCAGAGACAGTTTCTTTACACACGTAGTGCTGGATGCGTGGGACCCACTGATAGTATTGGTAGCAGTCTCAGATACCTTTGGGACATTGAAGCATGCTTGGATAGACAAATGCACGATAGAAAAGTGAAGAGTATGTTGGTTAGTTTAATCGTAAAGGTCGGCACAACAACAAGGTCAGAAGAGCCTATTCAGTGCTGTACTGTTCTGCGTTCCACAGGTCGAAAGGAAGTTCACGAGATTGATCCCAAGAATGAAAGGCTTAACATACGAGAAAAGCCAGATCCATCTTGACCTGTCTTCGGTGGGTATTCAAAAGGTGATGCTGCAAATGACCAAAACGTAAAGAAGACTAAACGGCCAAAGCAAAGTAGAAATTGGGAAGATGTTGCCATTAGTTGAAGAGACGAAGACCCAACGGCCCAGCCTTAGAGTTAAGGGAAGACCCTTTAGAACAGAGATTAGATTAAATTAGATTAGATTACATTACAGCGTGGAAACAGGCCCTTCGGCCCAACAAGTCCACACCGACCCGCCACGCACCCATGCCCCTACATTTACCCCTTACCTATCACTACGGGCAATTTAGCATGGCCAATTCACCTGACCTGCACATCCTTGGACTGTGAGAGGAAACCGGAGCACCCGGAGGAAACCCAAGTAGACACGGAGAGAACGTGCAAACTCCACACAGTCAGTCGCCTGAGGCGGGAATTGAACCCGGATCGCAGGCGCTGTGAGGCAGCAGTGCTAACCACTGTGCCACTGTGCCACCGTGCCGCCCACAAACGTCTGATCAAAATATTAGTGAATGTGTGTAATTCCTTACTGGAGAATGCTATGGATAATTCAGTATGGATATGTAATTTAGTATTTCTAAACAGAAATAAATTATTGATTGCTAAAGTGATCAAAAGTTAAAGGAATAGACTGGGAAAAGAGATTGAAAACGCGTATCGGAGAGGTTGAGACGACATCTATCAGAACTTAATGACATTACCATGGCACGGGACATGGGAGTTAAGGAAACTTTTTTTTCCCAATAGTAACAGGATGGACAACCATAAGACCCAGTTTTATGGTATTTTGGAAAGGAAGCAAAATCAACGCAATAAGGAAGCATCTTTTTCTCCTGTCCAGCGCGTATTTAAATATGGAATGCATCGTTTGGCCTGGTGGTTGAGATTAGCAAAATTGTAATATAGAGCAGGCATACAAACGATAATTTAATTTTAGGAAATATGCAGGGTGAGTGACAAATGTGACGAGATAAAGATTCAACCAAAGTTGGCAGGAAGGTGTTGTAGTAAAAATGGATTGAAGGTTGTTAAGAGGGCAAACGGTGTGTTAGGTTTCACTTGTAGAAGGTTTGAGTTCCGTAGCCGCAATATCATGCTGCACCTAATCAAAACGCTAGTGCAGCCAGACATGGAATATTGTGTACAGTTCTGGTCGCCATATTTCGGGAAGAAAGTGGGAGCATTGGAAACTGGGCGGAGGAGATTTGCCAGCATGTTTCGTGGTCTGGAGAGAAGGTCTTATGATGAAAGGCTGTGAGTCTGGGTCTGCTCTCATTAGGAAGAAGAAGGCGAAGAGGAGATTTGACAGAGACATGCAAGTTGATCAGAGGATTATATAGGGTAGACAGTAAAAGTCTTCTTTCCTAGAATTATGACGTCAGCTTTTAGGAGGGGTAACAACTGCAAATTGAGAGGTGATATATTTAAGACTGATGTCAGAGACAGGCTCTTTAATCAGACAGTGGAAAGGGCGTTGAATGTCCTAGCTGCCAATTTAGTCAAGTCAGCCATATTAGGGAGATTCAAACCATCCTTGGATAAACACATGGATGATGATGAGATAATTTAAGGGGACGAGCTGAGAATAGGTCACAGGTCGGCGCAACATCGAGGGCCGAAGGGCCTGTTCTGCGCTGTATTGTTCAATGTTCTATTTTCTATGTTCTAAGTGATTTGCTTTTCAGCATGAGAACAATATAGTGAGCTTGTGTTAAATTTTTGAACCATGTGCTAACACCTTAAAATTGGACAACATCTACACTTTGTCTGAACAGCAGTAATTAATTTAAGATGAACTTTGGGCAATGTAACTTATAAGATATGGAGTGGGAGAAAACTTTACAGTATTGTGGAAGCAATCTCAAATTAATATAATGATGCAGATTTATTGATCACACAAATGAATCGGTGTGCCATTATAGAATAGTATCAAGTCGGATATAGGTTTTGAATTCTTTTAGGAGATAAAATTGTACTACATGAAAAGTTGTTGAGACAGTTCAATTTCAAGTACCCAGCGCGCACTAGAGTGATCATTACTCAATATATTATTTAAGTTTTGTAAGATTTCCTCTTCAAGAATGGCAGGCAGTGCTTGTACGACTTGACAGTGATCGATAATGGACAAAATATTTTGCTTTGTATCTCACGTGTTTTCGAACAGAACAACACACTCGATACCTTTTGAGCTTGGATTATCCAATTCATTACCGAGAGAGACATTTCTATTTCTTAATAAATTCTGGACCGACTTTGTTCACCTTCTTTGCATCACATTAGTTGGTACCTTCCATCACACAACCTATAATTTTCGCTGGCGGACTTTTAAATCGAGGAGTCCTTCCCTCGAAGATGCCAGTAGTGTGAAAGAAGAGCGATGGTGGTGATCCTGCTGAAAACGCCAAGTTTTTGGGTTATTTGCAAGAACGGCAAATAGGAGTGAGACAGACACCAGACAGGAGACTTAAAGGTTGCCTTCACTGAAAGCTCTTCTAAGTAAATATTCAAGATAATGTTAAATCTTCTGTGAGTAGAGGTGGCGTTTAATAAGCATTGCAAACGATGCTTCCGGGCGATGTTTGCTAATTCAGCATTCCTACAGTTGTCTGTTCTTACTGCGGTGTACGGAAGTTATCTTTACAAATTGTTTCCTTATTTTATCTCTATTTCACTGAAAGCATGACTCATACTGGCCAGGAAGACGTTTCTACCACGAGTCCCTTGAGTCATCCATGTTAACTTAATCATATTGGCTGTCAGGCTCCACCACAGTTACCCCAGCTAACTACAGATGCCGCCTTCCATACAATTCGTTCCTGTTGTTATAAAGTTGAAGGTGTGTACTGTATATTTAATAGAGTGCGAATTCAAGTCCCTCGAATAAGGTGAGGCACGGAAATATGTCACTGCTACAAGAACTGGGTGAAGGGATAAGTGGTGGGCTCTAGTTTTGAGTCTGATCCCAGGTGCAAGTTAAATAGGGAAATGTAATATTTACTGGTGGGCTTAATGGGAGGGGCCAAGTTTCAAATTTAAGACTGTTGGATCATCCTTTGCAGGAACAGAGTCTGTCTTTTCCTTTATATTGGCAGATGACATTTATTCCAAATTTAGACAAGGTAGAATTCGGGATGGGGAGGACGGCTTTCTAACCATGGATGGTGAAGAAACCAAAACCTTCATGCTCCATCAACATTGTTTGAGCTGGTGGCATCCTACTGTGCAAAATTCCCCTTCGCTACAATAGCAGCCCTCGCTTTATGGGAGCGTTAGAGAACTGTGGCTTTATGGGCTCTGACAGGAAACATAAGGAATCCCGTGATAGTTCTCCATCAGGCTGGCTGTAAGTCCTTGCTGTACAACTCCTCGCCCTGTGGGCCGCCCTCACACAGTGAACCTGTCTGAGTTTGATGGCGAGCTGGTTGTCGATGATTTGTATAGTGTCTCTTTACCCTCCACCCTGGATTTACCCCGCCCTCTTAATACTCCCTCATCCTACAAATTATAATATTGACATGGCAAAAATCTTTGAGATGAAACTTTAAGATAGGAACACTGGCAAATGCGAGTCTGGAGAGAATATTTCAATCGAAACGTGGATGAATTAGAGAACAGAGAGGTAGGACACTCGATTTCCGAGGACAGGAAAACACTTAGAACAAGTGAAGAGGTGAATAAGGACAGATAGAATGACAGGGAGGGAGGGAGATGGAGAGTCAATTGTGTGCGTGTGTGTGTGTGTGAGTGTGTGTGTGTGTGTGTGTGTGTGTGTGTGTGTGCGTGTGTGTGTGTGCGTGTGTGTGTGTGTGAGAGAGAGAGAGGAATAAACAGGATCAGAGAGATTGAGACATTGATCACATCTTGAGAGCAAAAGAAAGCTGAACAGTGAGAGGCATTGCATATTCACACAGAGAGGGAGAGTGCTAGAAAGAGCGAAACAGGCAGGCAGTGACACAGATAGAGAGAGACACATTGATCAAATCTCTAGAGCAGGAAACGGCTGCTCCGAGATGAAGAGAATGATCAGGACAGAGAAAGTGGGGAAGGTGTGTGGGGGTCGTGGTGGGGGTGAGGGTGGAGATAGAGAGAGGAAAAGAGGAGTGAAAGAGAAAGGGGTGAGAGAGAAAGGCACAGCTACAGACAAGGAGGTGCCTGTACCAGTGATGTGATGCTCCTGAAGACGAAATCACGTGCTAGCCAAAGCAGAAATGAAAGAAGAGTCAGGATGAATGAGTGCCTTGAGATTTGGTGCAAGATGGATGTCTTCACATGGTTGATATAAGGAGTCCCTTTCTGAGGCAGTGAGTACTATTATAAATCAGACGGGTATGACAAGAACCAATATCATCGGTGATGTTTTGCCAACGCTGTTGTGGGAGTTCGTGTTAATGTGGCAGTGTACTGTGAACCAAATGAAGAGGTTAGTGTTCAGTAAGGCGGTAGTAACTAAACTGTGTAAGGAGTTCGATAAAGATGTCAAAATGACAAATTGGACAAGTTAGCAGGGTGCCGATGATGAACATTAAGGGACAGGTGGTCTGAGGTACATTTGTTTTAATGCAAGAAGCGTACGAGATAAAGCAGTTGACCTAAGAGGTTGTATTAGCAACTGGAAGTACGATATTATTCGTATTACTGATACTTTATTCAGGGCAGGGTAAAATTAGCAACTAAATATATCAAAAAGGGGCTGCTTCAGAGGGGATAGAGAGTGAGGTAAAAGGAGTGGAGGAATTGCATGACTCGTCAGCGAATATATCACAGCTATGCTGAAGGAGGGCACGATGGAGTAATCGTCAAGTGAGGCAATATGGGCAGAATTCAGAAATAGGAAGGCTGCAGTAACAATTTTGGTGCTGTACTACAGGCCTCCCAACAGCGAGCGTTAAACAGAGGTGCGAGTCTGTCGACAGATTATGGGAACATGTTGGAGCAACGGGGTGGTGGTGGCGGGAGATTTACATGATCCTAAAATGGACTGACATTTACTCACTGTTCACGTTCACATGAAGCAGAATTTGTAAGGATACTCCGTAAGTATTTTACGACCAGTTTGAAAATTGCCTGTTTCGAGATGGGGCCATACTGGACCTGGTGTTGCCGAATGAGCATGGCCAACTCGTTGATGTATCAGTAGGGGATAAGAATTCCATCCTTTCTAGAATACTCATGGCCAAAGGCGAGAGTAATCCAAACGAAGACTGCTAAATTGGGGGCAAACCAACGATAAAATGGAGAATGTAGTTTGGAAGTAGGTGTTTATGGTTAAATCCCATTTACTATAGGGAAGGCTTTTCAGGACAGGTTGAAGTGAGTGCAGGACAAAGGTGTTCCTGCGAAACTGAGGGATGGAAATGGCAAGAGCAGAGAAACATGGATGACAGGTGAAACTACTAATCTAGCAAAGAGGAAAAAGCAAGAAACATACGTATGGTCTAGGCAACAGTCGAAGCTCTGAAAGAATATCATGAAAGTAGGATCAATATGAAACGAGGGATGAAGAGAGCTAAACTTTTTCATGACATATTTTTTGAAAACAGGGTAAGGCAAATGCTAAAGCCCTTTATTCGTTAATAGAGAGCAAGAGGTTATCTAGTTAAAGGTGCGACCCACTCATGGACAAATGAGGAAAGTTATGCCGCGATTCTAAGAAATCGGTGAGATTCTGAATGAGGACTTTGCTTCAGCATTCACTGATGTGAGCGACATGATGGATGTTGAGGTTAGGCACCGATGTTTGATTATTCCACGTCAAATCGGCATTTGGATGGAAGAAGTGTGGCGTATTCTAAAATGCATTAAGTGCACAAGTCTCCATGTCCGATGGGCTCTATCCAAGATTCCTGAGGGAAGTTGCAGAGGAACTTATTGGTGCCTTCACAAATAGCTTTGCAGCGTCCTTGAAAACGGATGAGTTTGAAGAGTCATTGAGTTATATTGTCAAAAAAAGCACGGCGACAGACCTTTCGGTGCAACTCGTCCATATCGAGCAAATATCTTAACATAATTTTGTCACATGTGCCAGCACGTGGCTCATATTCCTCTAGACCTGTTTAACGATAACTTGGTGTTGTGTGATTTTTAACTTTTTCCACCTAAGTCCAGCACCAGCATCTAAAGATCATTACCTATCCAAATTTCCATTCTGCTGTATTGGATCCGCCTCCAACACATCCTCTGCCATAGTCTGGACGACTGGAGAACTATGAGGTTTGTCTTCTTGTTTAAGATGATTAGGAAGGATAATCCACATAAATTTGGATCGGTGAGACTCACGTCAGTGTTAGAGTGTAGATTACACTGGCGCTGAAAAAGCACAGCAGGTCAGGCAGCATACGAGGACCGTGAAAACCGACATTGCAGGCAATTGCCCTTCATCAGGATTGATGTCACGTCAGTATTTGGCAAGATGCTAGGAAGCATACATATTGATAGGATAAATTTATAAATGGAAGAAAATGTACTTATCAGTGATAAGCAATATGGTTATTTGCAGGGAGGGTCTAACTAATAGAATTATTTGAGGAAATCATAAAGTTAATTATTGAGGAAAGGGCTGTAGATGTCATATACATGACTTCGGTCAGGTGTTTGATAAGGTTCTTGACGCGACGCAGATTGGGAAATTGAAGCCACATGGCGTCCAGAGTGGACAAACTAGGTGGATTGAGAACTGCCTGGTCAATAGGACACGGAGAGGAATACTGGAATGGAGTTTGGCAAAATGAAGACTTGTGACCCTGGTGTTCCACAAGTATCCATGCCGGACCGATTTTCGCTTGTGATATACAAAAATGATCTGGAGGAAGATACAGATGGTCTGATTAGTAAGTTTGCAGATGACACTAACATTGAGACTGTAAGAGAATGTATAAGACCACAGATAGAAATGGCAGATGGCGTTCAACCTGCACAATGAGGGATTTTTTTTTTTAGATTAGATTGCCCATGGTGCGGAAGCAGGCCATTCAGCACAACAAGACCACACCGACGCACCCAGACCTATTTACCTGCTCCGTGTTAATGCATCTACCATTATGTGCAATTTAGCATGGCCAATTCACCTGACCCACACATCTTTGGACTGTGGAAGGAAACCAGATCACCCGGAGGAAACGCACGTAGACGCAGGGAGAATGTGTAACTCGAGGAATCGAACCAGTGGCCTTGGCGCTGTAAGGAATCAATGCTAACCACTGAACCACTGTGCCGCTCTAATTGTCAGAAAAAATCTATAGGAACGTTATGGTAAATAGAAAATCCCTGCGCAATATTGATGTACAACAGTCTACTTGAATCTCTGGATTTTACTGCAGGTGACATTTTCCTGCACAAGAAGGAATTCACTGAGGGCTCAGCTAAGCTCCACCATGAGGGCGCAGTCTACCGTGTCTTCGGGACAGTTGAAGGCATGCAGTGTCACTTGTGCTCCGTGGTGGGGCACATACGAAATAATGCACCCCAGCGCACACCGGCAATCATCGGTGGCGCTGCCACACCCACACTCCCTCTCCCTAAGACAAAACTGAAGGCCAGATCAGTGGGACCAATGTCAGGGTCTTCTAGTGCATTCGAATTTAGCAGGGAGGGACTGAGCGCCTGGCTGGACAGAACGCGTGGAAGAAGACATTATGTATTAAATCTCCCCAGCATGAACATGCCTCCGTGACCGCGTCGGCATCGCCCAGTGTGGGAAGCGTGATCACCAAACCCCAATTCTATGTGAATCCCTGCACTTTGGTGATGACATCGAGACATCCATGCTCCCTGTCCCCATGCCCGAACCCGCTCCATTATGGCCATCCTGTGGTACCCTTGCCCATTTAACTTGGCTGAAGAGTCCCTGATTCAGGCCCTGCAATACTCCCCCAGGCCCCAGCACCAACCTCGGGGAACCCGCTCCTGTTGCACCCAATCATGCAGCAGCTTTGGCTTTGGGTACTTAACAGAGAATTGGGCCCATGGCTGGCTTACCATCACCTGATTGTCCCGAGGCAGGACAGTAAGTTACACAAATTGGCTCTCCTCGCACTTGCGATGCTTCCTGCCTTCCCCCAGCTAATGATGTCCCGTGAAAAGCTGGGAGGATAAGCCTCAGGCTGCATGAGCAGCAGAGCGGGCAGGGAGGGAAGAATGTTTCCCATCCTTCCCGTTACCACAAGGAAGAGGCAACAGCCCATGATGGAGAGGAGTTTCCTGCCACATGCCAACAGTGCGAACCCTCCCCAGGGAGTTTGCACTTGGTGCCTCCTTACTTTCTTGTAATGTGGCCTGACCGACCTGTAATCCTGTTGGTCGCAGTAGATTCCCCTGCCTCCATCATTCGACCAGCCACCTGGGATGATCCTGTGCCCCATGTCGGCCTCAGTACAGCCGGTTATAATAACTTTAATATTGCCGGATCATCGAGTAATGGAGTGGAGGAAGATGTTATCCTCACTCCCAAACTGTTTTTCTGAGCGTCTTTGCTCTGGGGGAGGACCTTTTCCCTGAGGAGCCTGCGTTCCGGTTTTCAGAGACGAGCAGAGCCTCGTGCACGTGATGAGCTGAACTCGGTGCATTCTGAAAGGGTCGCACTAAGGAAGTTACCAGCGGTAAATCCGGAGGTGGTGTGGTTGCGGGTTTCAGGCCAGCGGGCTTACGGGGATCATGCCCCAGTCTCACTGTGAGGGAGCAGCTGGTGACGAGTGCGACTGCCGGATGAGTGTTCTGGTTCGGTGCTGCGCACTGGGAAAGACGTGGAGTCCATCTCTAGCGAGGTTTTTGCTCCCAGGCGCTACCCACCGAGCCCTCCCTCATCCCCCTCGAGGAACCCCTTTTTGCAATTTTATTGGTCGACTGAGGCTGCTCACCCAGGACGTGGACTGAACGCTAGTAAGTGAAGGCATTCAAGAACTTCCTTTTTGCTCTCCTGGTGACGCTGAGGGATTTCTGCACCTGTCAGTCGTCGTCTCAGTAACACTGTACCAATTTAATTGTATTGGTGGCGGTTGTACAAAACTGCTGAAATTAAGACAAAGACAGCCAGCCCCAACATCACCGGCAATACGGAGCCACAGTGAAGATTCCAGAACTTCAGAGTCCTTCGAGATGGAAGTATGAGTGTGCTTCCTGCAGAAAAGCACAGTACCATGCAAGATGAAGCCACTCACTTCATTGAGGGTCGAGGGGGTGTCTCCACGAATCACCTAACCTGCAGATCGAGCTGGGTGGCATTCTTGTTGGTCCCGCAATTTCAGTTGGATGAAAGGGAGCCTGTGCCAGGCAGTTTGATTCACCTCACGGATCGGCAGCGCGGTGCTAACTTCAATTTGAGAACGTTCCCACTTCCTTGGATGAACCGAGGCAAACATGTTCGACATACAAATGTCTATGCAATTCGCCTCCATTAACCAGAGCCAGTGCTTTGTCCTTGGGCGAGATTCTAACTGTATCCTTCGAGGGCAGGGACCATGGCGGTGCCCAAGATGGTTGAGCACTGCGACGGTGTGAAGAACTTTGTTAAATCACTCAAACTGGTGGACATTGGGAGGAATCTCCATCCTGACACCATCGGCTTCATCTTCGTCAGGACTGGTGTTGAAGCATCCAGAATCGACAGCCTGTATATTTTCGGGCGTAAATCTCCTGCTTTCCAGCGTTCTCCATGCGGCAGGTATCGTGCACGGACCATCACCTGGTGTGGGCAGAACTCCCTCTGTTCTGCGCTAATCTCGGTCTGCGTCCTGGTATATTAAAAATCTGCCGCTGGACTACGAACGTTTTCAGAAATTGCTTTGCCAGGACCGGGCCGACGGGAGAAGGTAAGATGGGAAGGTTCCCATTTCTGAGGTTATGGTGGGACGTGGGCAAGGCTCACGTCCGCACTTTCTGTCAAGGAGGACTCGAGGCGGTCGAAGAAGAGGTTGCAATTCAGGATTCCGGGGTTGGAGAAGGAGGTGTTTGATCTGGAGTCATGTCTTGGTGAACGCGATGAGGCCACAGTCCTGCGAGGGGTGTACAAAGAGAAGAAGGCCGCGCTCCGAGACGTGCAGATCTTCCGTTCCCGAAGCACATACATGAGTTCGTGGATCCAACTCCTCCCAGACCAGGACTATGGCTGCCCCTTCTTCTACTAGCTGGAAACAAAGTGCCACATCCATCAGCAGCTCCTTGTGTTTCTGCCACATGATGGATCTCCCGTCTTGGATCTCGAGGGTATCAGGCCCAGATGCGCTCCTATTACATGGCTCTCTTCACTCAATATCCGTCCAGGTAGGATGCTCACTGGGTGTGTGGGACAACGTGCCACAGCTCAGCCCACAGGTAGTGGTACGGGTCGATGCTACTGCCACCTTATGGGAATTGAACGGCGCCCTCGACTGCTACCGATCTCCCAAGTCCCAGCGGCTGGATGGGCAGACTTGGAGTTATTTATGGCGTTCTGGAACATCCTGACGAGCGACTACACATTAGTCATGACGAAATATCGTACTGTCCCTTTCTTGACGTGGGCGGTCATTGTCCTGCTGCTGAAGAAAAGGGACCTTTGTTCTTTGAAGAACTGGCGTGCGGTCTTCTTCCTCAGCATGGATTACAAAATTTTCACCAGGGTGTTGACTTCTTCCCTGACTTCTGTGCTGGCCGTCATGAATCGATCAGATCAATCCTACATGGTACGGGGCCTGAGAATCCTCGACAACATGCATCTGGTCCTTGACGGGTTGCATTTGTGTCGGCAGGCTGGTCTGCTTAGTCCCTTCCTGCCTCTCGATCAAGGTCTTTCATTCAGTGTTTGTTTTTGCTTTTCTTGTCTGATATTCCTTCTTTTTGTTTCATTTAATTTTAGTTGTGCTCAGCTGCTCAAACAGCTAACACCACCACTGCTGCTGCTGCAGCCTGGGCCTGCTACTATAGCTGCAGTTTAGGTCTCATATACACCTCAATACTGCTGCTACTGCCTGGGGCCTTTCTTTTCCACTTCTGCCTGGGGCTTAACTCTACTGCTACAGCCCAGGATCTACCTCTACCACTGGTGCCTGGCTCCCAACCTGGCCATGAGACTATTGTTGCTGCCTGTTGCCTGCCTCTGCCACTGATGCCTTGGCCCCACAATCATTCAAGTACTACCACGGTTATCAGACTTGGCCTCACTCTGCGTCTACTATCTGAGCCCTACTAATATTTGAGTTGGGTTCTGCTGCTGTCTGGTCCTGCCACCACTGCGACTGCCTGCGCCTTTCTTCTCTGCTGCCCCATCAACTTCTGGGACTGTTGCTGCTGATGCCTTGGCCTTGTGAGGCAGGAATCGCCACTGTCACCTGAGACCTGCGTGGGGAGATATCCTCTGTGGCTATTAGCAGCAGGACCGTGCAAACCCCAAAATGGCATGCCTGAGGCGTGCCTATGCCAGGGTAGCTTATTTCCAGCTAGGTGGCCCTTTCCCCTGCTAAAACCCCAGTCCCCTTCAATCAACTAAGACTCCGGGTGTGAAGGACTATCCCTTTCTCAGCATGACCTTCGAGGCATAGAGTAAGGCCATGTCTACTACGGTCAGCCCACTGGCCACCGTCGCTGCAGTCCACATGTACGGGAAGGCCGTATCTTTGCTTCTAAAAGAGCAAGTGATTCACCTGGCCACTCAGAGGGATCTCAGTATGGGTGGGACATTCCTACCCGTCGACCCATTGGAGGCACGGCCCAGAGCGTCGTGATCTCCAGTCTCTCAATGTATACTGCCAGCAAGCTCCTTCTTCCCAACTTGTGGGTGGCACGGTGGCACAGTGGTGAGCACTGCTGCCTCACAGCGCCAGAGACCCGGGTTCAATTCCCGCCTCAGGCGACTGACTGTGTGGAGTTTGCACGTTCTCCCCGTGTCTGCGTGGGTTTCCTCCGGGTGCTAAGGTTTCCTCCCACAGTCCAAAGATGTGCAAGGTCAGGTGAATTGGCCACACTAAATTGCCCGCAGTGTTAGGTAAGGGGTAAATGTAGGGGTATGGGTGGGTTACGCTTCCGCGGGCCGGTGTGGACTTGTTGGGCCGAAGGGCCTGTTTCCACACTGTAATGTAATCTAAAAAATAACTTAAAAAGCCAGGGAAAAACCAGTTCCTGCACAATCAGTGGGACCCTACCATTAAGCAAGTTTCCTCCTTACAACACCGCATGTTTATTTGCTTGACACAGGAAGAGGTCTCTTACGAGTCCTTTACCCTCCTCCGTGAGGACAGGGCCTCCCGTAGCCAAACCATGACCCGGTCGTTCCAACCACCAGGGCGTCTCTGCCCAACTCACGCAATGAGACAGCTGAAACCGCGATCCCTGAGACTGTAACCGGCCCCACACCTGCATATCCTGGCGCTGACATCGGGGAATCTGCTACTAAAGGTAATTCTCACCCTGGGTCCTGGGAAGGAAGTTGGACCACTCTCCCACTCGAAATCGCCTCACAACCCAGAGGTGGAACAGGATGTGACAAAGTTTGGTCGATCTGCCCTCGCTATGTCCCTGTTTTCCCATAGCCTGTAGTATTCCTGGAGAGGATGGGGAAGGAGCATCAGGCCCAGTGACCACCAATGTGCATAGGAAGGGGAGAGCCCAGAAGATACTCAATACCCCCCTGGGAGAAAGGCATCACGCTCAGGAAGCCATGGGCTTCCCTGGGGTGCACGAGTGGGCTCTGTCCCTCCCAAGGAAATGAGCGCACGCTCCATCCTGCGTATCATGCACCATAACCTCACCAACTCGATCACCGGATGCTGCAGCAGGTACTTCTGCTGCAGGCGTTCCTCCAGTCTTAGAGAACGAATCAGAACCCAACGTGGGCGACTGTGCAGGCAATAAGTTGTTACCAACGCTGGGTGATTGGGCGGTGGAGGAGAGGACAGTGTTACCTTTCGTACTCCGTCCCAGACTGTTTAACCGGACGACGTGGCCTGGAGGTGGACGTTTTTCCTTCAGGGTCAGGCGTCCCCATGTCGGGAGAGGAGTAGGGATGCAAGCCTCTGCTGCACTATGACCCGACCTCGGGGAATTCCAGCAATGGGTGCGCTGAGACGATTAGTTCCTGTAACCCTGAGTGTGGGGTCCCTGGGGTTTTGAGATAAATTAGTGGTGCCAGACCATCACCCACTCTCACATTGGTGGCGGGGCTGGAAGCCGAGGGTGACTGCCCGGAGGAGGGTTTGGGGTCTGTTCTGGACTGGGGGATCATGCAACATCTGTTTCCAGCGAGGCTTATGTACTCCCGATTGCGTCCCTACCGACCTCCCCCTCGACCGGGAACTTTGGGACTTTGTCGAGGAAATTCATAGTCGTCGAAATAGATCCCATTTGGCATCGACCACTTGAGCTCCTTTGAGCTGTTATATTTGTCAACTTAGGCTTCTCAAGCTTCTTAGAGCTACTATACTGGTCAACTCAGGCTTCTCAGCAAGCACCTTGGCTGGACATAAACCAATGAAAGCGAATCAGGATGTCCTTAGTTTACTCCTGGTGAAGGCGAGGGAATTTTGCGCCCTTCCCTCGTCCTACCAGTAAATGCACATGGTTTTAATTGTATTGGTGTTGATTACACAATAAAGACTACTAGAGCCAGCCTCAATATCACGGGCAGCAGGGAACCACACCACAAATTCCAGAGGTCCTCGGTCCTTCAGGACGGGAATTATGCAGTGTGCGGCCTGCAAGAAACTCACGCTACCCCGGGAAATGAAGCCACCTGGCCCCTGGAGTAGAAATGGAGGTCTCCGTGAGTCACCTCCGCCGCAGATTTCCCGGAGTGGCTATTTTGTTTGTCCCACATTTTCAGCCAGAGACATCGGTTGTCTGGGATGCTGTGCTAGGCCATTTGCTTCACGTGCCGGTTCGGCCGGGGGGGTGCAGTTTTTAGCTTTTGGAATGTTTATGCTGCCCTGGAAGAACCGAGGCAAACGTGCTTCTATGTAGAAGTGTCCACTCATCTCACTTCCATCGTTGAAGGCCAATGCGTAGTCCTCAGGCGAGATTTTAACTGCATCCTCGATGACAGGGACACGGCGGTGCCTGGACTGGTTTGGCGTTCGGGAGGGGATTTGGAGATTTTGTCAAGTCCTGCGACCTGGTTGCCATCTGGTGGAATCTTCTTTTTCACTCAATCGCCTTCACTTGTGGTAGGCCTGAAGTCAGAGAATCCAGAATCTACCACCTGTACATTTACCACCTGCTTTCTGGCAGCCTCCATGCGGCAGATGCCGGGCATGAACTGTCACCTGGTGTGGGTGGAACTTCTTCCATTTGGCGTCCTGTCGTGTACACGTCCTGGCACTTTAAAAACCTGCTGTTCGAGAACTGCTCTGGGACATTTCGTCAGTTCTAGGTCATCTGGAGTAGGAAGAAGGGATACGTTCCCTCGCTGAGGCAATGGTTGGACATGGGCAAGGCTTCCATATGCGTTTTCTTCCAGAATAACGCGAGGGGGTCCACAAAGAGGCAGAAATGCAGTATTGAGGTGTTCAAGAATGATGTGATCGATTTGGAGTAACAATTCAGATATGCTGATGTGGAATCTGCCCTGCGGGGGTTGTATGAAGGTTGGAAGACCGCGCTGTTAGACCTGCAACTCTTCAGGTCCCGGGGCACATATGTGAGTTTAAGGGTCCAGATCCTCCAGAACTTGGACTGTGGCTTCCCATTGATCTACTCGTTGGGCGAAAGAGGTATAACACCCGTCAGCAGCTTCTTGGGCAGCTGGCCGACGACGGGTCCCTTGCCTCGGATCAAGAGGGTGTCAGGGTCCAAATTCGCGCCTTTTACTCGGCGATGTTCTCTTTGGATCCGTCCAGCGCGGATGCTTAAACCGCTGGACAGGACTACGCCGAGTGCTGGTTTTTGACCAGCTGGTGGTCATCATCATGAAGCAGCAGCTGGTCCTTTATTCCCTCTTCCTGGCTTTGTTACTGACTTACAGAGAAATTTGTTTCACTTCTTCTGATACCAGAAAAAGAAAGACGAACTGCATCACAGCACAGGTTCTCAGTCTTCCTGTTGAGGAGGGTGGTCATTCGCTGGTGTGCTTCCGTGACTTGTCGTGAAACATTTACATTGAACCTCCTCGAATGCTGAACGCCCTGAAGACGTATTTTTCCCCTCGGTGCGTGAACTCAACTACAACACACATCTCCTGTTTATCGACTGTCACTGTCGGGAGTTCGCCCTCAGGGCACTGCCTATCTTTTACCAGTACCTGATCACTGTCTGGAACATGGTTGAATTACATCACGTCTAATCGCTGGCAGAGTTTGTGGTTGTTGTCAAGGAGCCATTGCTCAGGAATCTGCTCCTCTGTACTCGCGGGGTCGAGTGGCTGTCAGAGGGGAATACGGTCGTGGTGAGTGTGACCAGGGTCGGGAATGTGCTGGGTGGTGGATGGTTGGGATTGACGCTGCTACAGGATATAGCGAACTGGGTAGCGGTAGACGTCCGGTTTGTGGTCACTGCCATTCGACAACTTAAAACAGCACTGCTTAGGCTCGACGTAGTGCACGAGTTAGAGGATGCTCAGGTGTGCGGTGGAATCCGGTCTGCACATGCCCCTGCTCGGACAGAATTTCACATTGACCCCATGGCCCCATACTGCCCACGGGCAACTGTGTCTCACAACGTGACCTGCCTCTGGAGATTTACTTATGTCCCTTTTAAAGGTGCAAATCGAAGGGCCCCAAAAGACTAATGATGCATGCTATTCATCCAATCGCATTTATTAACCGCCTGGACGTCCTTTGCTTGCTCATTTCCCACCGGTTGGTGGAGATTCCTAGCAAAGGGTTGTTTATGAAGAGTTCTCCCTCTTTCCCTCGGGCTCTGGGAAGGAGGTTGTTACACGCACCAGTTCTGTGTAAACGTAGATTGTGGTGGTTCATGGTCTCCCAAATCAACTATTTGTTCTGTGGTGCTGTGGAGTCTATGGGCCCTGCCTATGTTGGGTGCAAGCGTTTGCACTCGTTTTTTTGAGTTTTCTTAACGATCTTCCTTTATGTTTTTGGTTTCACTTCAGCCCCATGCTCCTGATCTGTGAGCACCCAATACGGACGAGGGTGGAGTGTGGGGTGGGCAGGTCAGTAGATCTCCTCGTGGGTCAGCTCCTGGACCTAACCAAGATGGCCATAAACAAGTCCAAGCAGCGGGCCATGGAGGTGGTCGTTATGGCGGACTACCTGCCCCTCTTCTGTGGTTAAATGTGAACCGGGATGCACTTGGAGAAAGTGCATGCGTTTTCCAAAAATACTCTATCAGTATATGTGGACAGATTGTCACTGCGGGACACGGAGTGCTTTATTTTCTCCTTCAAATGTATTTTGATATGATCCCAACAGTCCCATTCATTTTTCGTTCCTGTCGCCATTCTCCTTAAAGAAAACGGCACTGTTTTTCACTGGCCAAACGAAAAGAAAGTAATATAACTTGCTAAATGGTACTATTACTGAATCCTTGCATTTCCAGACGAGCAGGGCATTTAGAATCACCTCAGTTCGAGGGATTGACTCAGGGCTTGCACGCACGACCAGGGTACTCTGCACAAGTGAAGCAATGGTGGCTTGTGGACGGGATATGGATATCTGTGCAGTAATTTCAGAGGGACATTATGAGAGTTGAAGGGACATATGAACGGCGAGGGATCAAGTACAGAGATGCACTATTTTGCGGTCAAGCTGGAGTGGTGACTTAGAGTTGGAAGCAATGACAGATCGACTTCAATCAAACTTTTGAGCTCGCTCTCGTTCCCCTCCCCTTCCTTGAGGTCAAGGACTTGCGGCAGATCTGTCTTTCTCCAGCTAAGCTTCTTCCACACAAAGACAAACAACAATGTGGTTCTCTCTGCTGCTTGTCATTTTCAAATGATCTTTTATTTATTTACGAACTAGTTCGAGATACAGGAAGTGGAATGGTTCTTTTTCTCACTGGCCCTGAGCGGAAGTGTAAACCTGTAACCTGGGGGGTCAGGTTCCACAAACCAAGACGGCCTGGAGTTCGTTATCACAGCGACAGGAGTTTTATCGCTGAAACGTTGCACTGAAATGAGAACGTGCTTAATGCAGTGATTAATGAATGATTTTGATTGATTTATTAATTTGTGTAAAGGGATATTTCAGCATTTTCTTGAGCTGCTGCCTGAACTTAGTATGGGTCACGACATAAATTGCGGTGTTGGTACAGCAACTGAGGAACTGCAGCATGAATCCCATTTGACGCACAAATTTCGGGAGATGCACAGAGTCATACCCAATTCATGTCATTCTGTACCATGTAGAATAGAGCATTAACATTGACCATAACAGGATGAATTTGGCCGAGATCACAAAAAGTAAAATGACGGATTTTCGTCGATTTTGCATTAGTGTGTCCCCATTGGTGTGAGCTCCGTACCTCTTGCAGGTTTTGCTGGTCTCTAAAATGAGTCGGACGATGAAACCGTGGAACAGGAGAATCAGGAGAAATGGAAGGGCCGGAGTTAGAATGTAATGGATGAACTCGATTGTGGCCCAGACATGAGAAGATAGAACATTGTCTTTTACCTTACAAAACCATGGGAAGTTAGCCAGTGAATACTGAGCTGTGAGGTTAAAATACCAGAAAATGTTCTTTAAAGAGCTCAGCACAGTCACTGTTGCCAGAACCACAGCCGCCATTTTCTGAGTACAATATTTGTTTTTCTGCTTCTGGCAACAAATGGAAACAAATCGATCAAAAGCGAAAGTGACAGTGAACCAGACAGAACAGTCAGTAGTTGCATAAAGCAGAATGGCATGGATATTACATACAGGGATGGACAACACGAAACGAAACTGTTGCCTATAAATAATCGGGATATGTCTCAATATCAGGTCGAGGATAATAACCAGTAGATCTGCCACTGCCATGACCCCGAGGTAAGATCTGACACATGGATACAATCCACAGTCTTTATAAAACAGGATGAAGATCGTCACTACGTTAACTGCAATGAATTAAAACAAGCACGTTATGCATCAACCTCAAGTAACGTTACCAGTTTGATTGAGGACGCAGTGAGATTTTTAAGTGAGTCACTGTATTCAGAGAATTACTGATATAATTACAACTGTACAGATAGTGGCATTTTCTGAATTATTTTCAGAAATTGAATGTTAAACGCATGAAACACTCCCACCCCAAACACACAGAAGCACATCTATAAGGTTTCTGGAATATTCCAATACACTCGATCAGTGGAGAGCAGACACAGGTCACTTCTTTACAGTTCCTAATACGAAGACTGAAAAGTTTGCCGTCCTGAAGGATTACCTTTCAGTTCCTTGAAGACAAACGGAGATGGGAAGTTTTTGTCTTTTAGTCCGAATAGTGGTCGATGCTGTGTCGCAAAGATATTTCAACGCAGGGAGAACATACTCCCATCTTTAACTACATGTGGGGAACTTTGAAACAGTGTGTCCTTCTTCCTGGAATGGGATCCCTTCCCTTAGAATCTTATCTTTCGTTCAATTAACTGACGTTCGGTCGTTTACAAATAATGTCACATGTAACATGTTCTACGGTATATCAGTTATAGAATTTACCTTGATTGCCGGTACAGAATATTGTAGATAATATAAATTTAACAATTTTCTTCAAGATTTCATTTATCGAATCTTACAGTTCAATCAGTCAGCCAGTAGGTATGTACAATTAAAATCCGTCATGAGGTCTTCCAGCAATTCAAGCATGCTCCAATATTCAATAAGATTACGGCTGATCCGATTACAGCAAGAACTTTCAGTCAGAGAACTCCCTGCTTCCTGCCTCTGCGCAGCTGACACCCGGATATTTTTTACACCAGTTTGCTTCACGCATGTATTCAGGAAGCATTTTGCCTGGGGGAGGGCACACCAAACACTATATTACATCAACTTTATATATATTTATACATATAAGCACAGTTTACATACTGCAATCAAATTAGACATTTCTGGTTCTCGATAATACTTGACCCCATTGATATTCATGAATATCTCTGTATCTGCCTCAAAAATAGTCTGTCACCTACGGCCTCTGGGGAAGAGAGTTCCAAAGGCCCAAAACAATGTTTAAATAGGACAAAGTGAACATGGTTTAATCAAGGGGAGGTCATGCCTGACAAATCTGCTAGAATTCTTTGAGGAAGTAACGAGCAGGTTAGACCAACCAGAGCCAATGGATATTATTTACGTTAGCTTCAATAAAGCGTTTCACAATGGGCCGCCCAGGAGGCTGCTGAGAATCATTCGGGTCCATCGTGTTACATGCAAGGTAAGATCATGGATAGAAAATTAACTGTATGGCAGAAAGCTGAGAATGAGGATGAGAGAGAATTTCTCACGATGGCAGCCGGTGACAAGTTCTGTTCCGCTCGGGTCAGTGCTGCAACTGTACCATTCTATCATACATTAATGATCTCGATCAAGGAAGTGATGGTACTCCGGCTTAGTCGGCAGAAAAGACAAGATAGGCAGAGATACAGGTAGCATTGAGGAGGTAGGCAGGCAGCAGAAGAATCTGAGCAGTTTAGGAGAATGGGCAAAAAGCATTGACAGATGGAATGCAACCTGTGAAAATGTGTCTTTTTTGCGCTTTGTTACGAATAGAAGCATGGACTATTTTCCAATTGAGGAAATGCAGATCTACTTGGGATTTCTAGATGAGGGTTCTCTTCATCTAACCTTGAAGGTTGAGTTGTAGTGAGGAAGGAAAATACAATGAGGGCAGTTATTTTGAGAGTAATTGAATATAAAAGCTCTCGTAAACCTTTGAGGATCAATAAGGTTGTGGTCCAGCCACCTTTGGAGTATTGTGCGCAGTGTTTGGCCTTATATCTCAGGATGAATGCATTGTCCTTGCAGAGTGTTCGGATGAGTTTAATGAGAATGGTCTCAGGAATGACAGGCTTAACAGATGAGGAACATTTGAGTACTCTTTTTGGATACTGGATGGAGTTTGTAAATATGAGGGTGATCAAATTGGAACGAATACTAAATGGCCTGGACACCGTAGATTTTGGGAAGGTGTTTTCATTGGTCGGAGAGACTACCCAAAGGGCGCAGTCTTAAAATACGCGGAAGACCTTTCAGAACGGAAATAAGGAGATAGGACTTCAACCAGAAAGTGGTGATTCTATGAACCTGATTGTCAAAGAAGGTTGTGGAGGCCACGGTAGTAAATATATTTAAGATGGAAAGAGATAGGTTTTGATTTTAATGAGGATCAAGGGTTATGGGGGAAAGCGAAAGAATAGGGTTGAGAAACTCATGACAGAAGTTTTGAGCAGACACGATGGGTTGAATGCACTAATATCTATTCCTATGCCTCACTGTCTTATGGTCTTACTCCAAAAAAGGAAAGTAATTGCCCTCATCTCTGTATTAAACTGAAGATGATTTTAAGATTAAGACAGTACGTAAAAACATTCTCGCTAGCTGTAATTTCAATCACCTTTGAAACCAATTTTACTGAGAGCACATCCAGAGGTCTGCGTGTGAGGTTTTTCATTATTGTCTTATTGCCTGACAGACGTTGCACATCATTTATTCCTGGGATGAAGGGCTTATGTCATGGAAATGTAGCAGTTTCCCCTTGGAATTACACGTGATCTTATAAAATCATACAAGAACTTGAGCAGAGTGGATCCTCGATGGGTCTTTGTACGGTCCAAAACTGTCATCATTCAGATTTTCACCTTTGTTTGAGGAAGCTTATTTCAGTGTAAATAAATCTGACTGGGTTATTCCTAAATTACAACCTGACCCAGTCTGACGCCAATGTCATTGATCATATCAACAATGTGTTTATATTTACAATTTGTTGTGACCAGTAGGGGATTGGGAGCAGAAACAGAAACAGTCACTCCCTTCACACTCAGACAGAGCAGGGGTGAGGTGAAATGAACAAAGTGGGAATCCATTGAAGTGGAAATGCTCTTTTCCAAATATTTGTAATGACTGAATATTTAAATTATGTCGAGACTGATTTAGTTTGATTTTTTGAAAACAGGTCAATTAGGGATAATGGGGTAGGAGGAGAATAGTGCAGCTGGGATCACTATGCAATTACCTACAATTTTATTTGCTGGTGGAATTTGCTGGTCAAAGGGTCAAAGACCACACGTTCTTAGTTCAATGCTCTCATGATCCATTCAGTCCATCGCATCTGCGACACAGAACCCGATCGAGTCCACTTTGATGGTTAATTGTAGATTGGTATAATGTTCTTTAAAAATCCATACTAGGGCAATAAGTGGTTGCGTTCACCCCTCCAGTGCCACTCGGCAAGCTTCGCAACTCTGCAGCATCTGCTTCAGATTTTGGTCATGCTGCAGAGTTAGGTTCATGCTGCGTGCAGACCCCATACCTCACCTGGACATAACTCAACGTAACCATCTGTCTCCCTGAATGCAATATTGCTCTAAATGGTTCACAGAAAAATATTTACTTTCCAATATCAGAGCACAATAATTAGGAACAGGAGTAGGCCACATAAACTTGCGCTTCCTCTCCGCTGCTAAACTGCATCCATTACTCCCGGTGTGGTATCCTCTGCTTTGGAGCAACCAAGCACAAATTCGGAGACGAATTCAGGGAATATCTATTGCCTACCCGTTCCTATCAAAACCACATCGTGGTTGCCATCCAATTCATCTCCCCTTCCCACTGCAACAATAATATGTAGATCCTGGACTTGTTCCACCAGCAAAGTAAGGCCACATGAAAACTTAAGGAAGAACGCCTCGTCTTTCACCTCGGGATTACAGCCTTTTGAACTCATCATATTATTCATGACTTTCCAAATCTCGGCACCCGCTACCCCAGGTCCAGACCTTCCTCTCCTGACTCCTTGGCCTGACCTAAAGTGTCTTTCCCGCCTCTCCGCTTCACCATTTCCAATGACCTCCTATCTGCATCCACTTATTAAACTTCTTTGATCTTTCCACAGAACGGCTCCTTTTATTTATTTCTCAGCCCTTTTCCCTCCCCCAGTCTTGATGAATGGTTGTGCCAAACAGTCGACTCTCCTGCTACTCTGACGCTGCTGACCTGTTGCGCTTTTATAGTCTTTTATCAACCCTGACCTTTAACCGTGCCCCGTCATTCCATAATAACATGTCTATCTACTTCATGACTCAAGTCCATTTTCGTGCCAACGCCTCGCACCCCTCCACTCACCTTGCATCCCTCCACCCATAAATCCATCCAACTCAACTATACAAGTTTCCAGTGGTCGACCCTCCACAGCTCAGTGAATTCCAGTCATGTACTACCTTCTGTGAGAAGATATTTCTTTACATTTGTGCTTCAATGAGACGACATTATTCTGTACCTATGTCTCCCAGTTTGAATCTCTGCCTAGATGTAGAATCACTTTTTTTTATCTGCAATGAATAAACGCCGAACTATTTACGTTCTTCGTAGGTCACAACAGGAATCTGCTTAATGAATCAATCTTCTTTCTTGCTGCACTGAGGTGCTAGTTTGCTGTTTCAAACGCTTGCGCTGCACTAATTTTGGGAATCCCTCGCCATTTAAGTCTACCTTTTGGTTCTTCTGGCCAAAGTTCATGACTTCACTGAACTTACGTCTATCCCCTTGCAGACTAGTTACATCTTTATTGTGACAGGCCCCCTCATCAATGTTTGTATCATTCGCAAACTTTAGTACAACATTCGTTCAGATACCTCTTTCAAGATATCAGCATAGATTATATAAGTAATTGATGCTGTCGGAGTGATGTTTGTCGTCTTCTAGTTGATATATCTTTTTTATACGGATGAATTTCCATTAATCTTGACTTATAGAATCCTTGCACTGTAGAGGAATGCCCAGCTATTCCACATCTAACTAGGAAGTGTATGCCAGACTCATCCCCCCCTCCCCATCCAATTCCTGTAACCCATATATCCCGTAACTAATCCAACATGCCTGCACATCATTGGACTGTGGGATGAAACCGGCTTGCCCGGAGAAAACCCATGCAGGCACGGGAAGAATATGTGAACTCCAAGCAGACAATCGCCTGAGCCTTGAATCAAACCTGGGTCACTGCGCTGTGAGGCAGTAGTGCTAACTAATGAGCCAGCATGCCGTCCCAGATGACTCTCCACTGTGTGTTGTTCAATTATTTCTCCATGTCAAAACATTATCCACCATTTTATGAGTTCCTATCTTTTGTAATATCTTCTATTTCGCACTACCTTAACGAAATCGGCTGAAAACATAAACACAAATATAGTATCTACCTATTCCTCTTTATCATGTCTGCTTCTCAGGCAACGCATTATTTTGCAAAATTTACATGACAAAATATGAGTTCCCTTTCACAAAACAATGTTGACTCTCAGTTGACCTGCAATGCTTTCCTTCTTAATTCATTTGAATATATCCCAAAAATAGATGCTTGGCGAACTATCATTAAGGTTCCTGAATTCTCTTTTTCTCTTCTTGACGGCAGACGTCATGTCAGAGGCTTTCCAATTTTCCTGATACACTCCTGGTATCCAAATAAACCTGTAGGACAATAAGCCAGTGTTGTGTGATTTGTAAACCCCAATCCAAAACCGGCATCTTCAAATCACTCCTCAAATTGAGGGAGTTCTGGGATATTTCAGCCAATGCCGACAATCAATTTACAAAGAAGAAGATGAAAAGTCTGTATTAGTTGCTGAGGCTGGTCTACCTTTATTCTTATGATTTTGTCAGGTAAACGTCTGGTCCCTTTTGTTACAGGCAGTTCAAAAAATACTCCTCCCATTACCATTTTGCTTATAAGTTGAATTACGTTTATTATTTTCCCATATGGCGATCACTTTTGAAATATATTCACAGTGGCTGGTATCCCTTCATCAAGTCACTTTCTATTTGCACATGCATAGTACTTGCCCATGGTCTGGCTTTTTCAGAGACAGGTCTCAGAGTGAACAGACGCTCTGTCACTCCTGTTTATATCTGTCAATCTGGAGTCTCTGTTTGGACTCGGTTATCAACCCCAATCGTGAACTGAGAATCTATGCCGTCCAGCCGGCTGACATTGTTGCAATCATTAGATCTCGCCCTCTCTCAGTCTCCGAAAGCAGACTTGTTCAGTTTCTTGTAGGCTGTCCTGGGCAGGTCTGGCTCCTGCATCACAGCCTCACGTACCGCCTCTTGTTCCTGGAGTATTTCAGAAATAAAGGATCCACTACATTAAGCAGTAGAGTTGTTCAGTATGCCACATCCGCCATGCCCATTTCAGTCTCAAGATTTCTTTAACAGTAGGTGCATGGGGAGAACCCATGGGTTCCAATAATCTTTGTGGAAGCTCAGAGGGGCAGAGTATGCTTGTTTCCTGGCCCACGTGCAAGCCGACAGCTTTCATATGGTCAGAGCACCTCGGCTGCCTGAACTTTGTACATCACTGCAACGAACTTTTGATCGACCATGCCTCTTACAGATGCAGGGTCATGTGCTCGTTCGGTAGGAAACTTCATTCCATGAAATAATCTGCTTCCCTCGCCCAAGGAGTCGAGTCCCGCATTGGCGTTCTTGATTCTGATTACTGTCACACAGGCGGACAACTACCCGGTCTGAGTCTTTTTTGAAAGCATTTTCGCAATGTTCCATTGATACCATGCAATCTTACTTTGTATCAGTTTCCGAGGCAGGACGTTGTCATAGCCTTTGCTGAAAGATCACATCGGCATCCTTGAGTAAAAGCAACCAAATTAAGGAGACATGATTATCCTTTGATAAAGTCATACTTACTCGCCCTGATCAGACCTTGCCTCTCTAAACAGCGATTGATTTGCTTCTTGCCTCGTTCCTGCAAATGGTTCCCTTACACTGATGTGAGACTCACTTGTCTATCATTCCCAGGTCTTTCGCTTCGAGCTTTCTATGTAAAGTGGAATCAGATCATCTGTTCTTTGTTGCCATATTCAACTTAGAAGTTTGGATCAGGCCCTTTTCTCTGCCTGGATACAACTCATCCTGCCTGGGAATTTGTCGAATAAGAACCCAGAAGAAATTCCAATGCCTGCTCGCATCTTTTACCAATCTGCTCACCCTCTTCACAGTTCATGTACTCAACTTGTTTGCCTGCATTCTCCGTCATCCAAGTTAAAAAAAGTGACTAATTTTTAGTCTATTGATATTCTCTAGTTTCAAGCAGAGAGCGTTGGTATCTTGTCAACTATAACTGTGCGCTGGTAATTCTGTTCTTCTTGAAGGACTTGCAAACTATCTTGGGATTCTTCACCATCTTGCCTGTCCATGCTCGGAAAAAGTCGGAACTGCAGAATCTTGGGACTGGAGTCGGAAAGTGTGGCGCTGGAAAAGCACAGCAGTTCAGTCAACATCCAATGAGCAGGAGAGGTGATATTTTAAAGCAGAAGCTCTGCATCAGGAATGTCCAAGAATCAACAGAGTGCTGATGAATGTCTGATCGCAAAACGTGAACTATCCTGCTCCTCGGTTGCTGCCTGACCTGCTGTGTTTTTTTCATCAAATGACTTATTGCCTGATTCGATATTGTTCGGGCTGGAATAGCATAGTCTGTCAGGCAGATTCCGAGGAGCAGGAGAGTCGACGTTTCAGGCATAAACCCATCATCATGAATGAGGCACAGTTGTCAAGGGGGCCGAGAGTTAAATGAGAAGGGGTAGGTCTGAGAGAAGGTAGCTGGGAATGCGATAGGCACATGGAAGTGGGGATTGAAGTGTTAGGTTGGAGAGGAGACTTTATGCCTGTCCATACTCCCATTTTAGTCAACTCCCGCTGTGTGAATTTCCTAAGATTCACTGTAATCAATTCTCACCCTTCTGATTCTCGAGAGAACAGAACTGAAAATTCCTTATCACACAATCTTGCCATTTAAGGAATTAATCCAGAAAATGTCAGTTTCACGCCCTCTGCGGTCATTATATGTTTCTTGGATCTGGAGACGAAAACTGAAGACAATACTCCAGTTACAGTTTCTGCAACAATCTATGTAACTGATGCAGAATGGATTAACTTCACTTTTCCGATTTTCATTAAATGAAAACCATCCTTTATTTTATCTTTGCACTTGCATATGTTCGTCCCAATCCCCCTCACTTCAATTATATTCACAAACTCATTGTGTGTAGTATTAAAATATCCTACCGAATATCCAGTTATATCACACCCACTGCTTCTCCATTGTCGCTGTCCATCAGAAAGATATTTAACCAATTAAAGAAAAGCCAATTATATTTTCCCTTTCATATATGCATCGTAATTTCCTCCAATTCTGTTATTATTTGCTAAATATCCACAAAGGCACTCGAAACGATAGATTCCAAATTACGCTTGCTGATAAGGTGAGTGATCTGCAGTTCACGTTCCCTATTCTACCCTGTTTAAATAATTGGATTAACATCACAACTCCCAGTTATCCTACATGTCTACCTATATTTGCAGAATATATGAGGAAATAACACAATTATCACAAATGCAGTAAACATATCTACTGATTCTGTCTCCAAAATTCAGTTATGAAGTACATATGGCCCAACAATGCTCAATCCAGCTATGTTTTCAAATACTGCCTTGTTGCTGATACGAATGATTTTATTTTACCACTCAATTCCCATGGTCAGTTGGTATTTCTGGGAGATTTCCTGGATGATCTGCAATGAAGGCACACACCAAGAAACGTTCTACTTTCCGTGTAATTTATCTGTTCTCAACAATAGATCATCCTTTTCGGATATTCACCCTCTGTTTCACACTTGTCATTGTTTTATCGTGCTTTAAACATTGAAAGAAGATTGTCATAGTCCTTTATGTCTTTTCTTAGCTTGCATTCAAGTTTCTTTTTCATTTCCTTGTCAGATTGTTGATCGTCCTTTGTTTCGTCCTAAGTTTCTCTGAATACCCTGCCTTATTACAATATGTAGTATTTTGCTGAACCTTTACTTTTGATCTAATCCAATTTTTAGCTTCTTTTGTTGACCATTTCTGAGTCCGCTTTCCATTTTGCTTTTTGCATCTTTGTGGAATGTATGTACATTGCACACCTTTTACAAATAACAGACATTGCCTGACTTCCATTAACTATTATTTCATAAACTTCTCCAATTCACTGATGCCACCTTGAGCTTGATATCGTCGTTGGCGTGCATAGTTCAGGATTTTAACCTTATTTTCGAACAAAACAAACTGTGACCAAATGCCAATTAATGTTCAATACATTGTAATCAATGTTCTCAGAAACTCCTTTGCAGAAAGATTTTTAATTATTTGTTCAGATCACACATAACCAATGCAAAAGTCTGTCAATTTCCAGCTCGGTTTTCAACATACTGTTTTAGGAAACTATTTCATATACACTATTAAATCCATTTTTGACAGTATTAGTACTCTTGTGCTAACGCAATTTAGTTGAAATTTATGTCGTCTCTTATTACTGCAGTGCCTACAAACATACATGTCTAATTTCCTGTTGTATAAGATGCCCAATACCTGTACTGCAGCTTTGAAACGGACATATAATTACCATTTATATTTACTTCTACTTGCTATTTCTGAGCTCCACCTTAACAGATTCTGTGGAATATGAATGATACAAGCTCGGGAAAGGTAAAAGGCAGATTTAAAAGAGATATCCAGCGTCACCTATCTTGACGTTGAGATAACACACTGTCTCTTTTTTTAGTTCTTATCAATCATCATTATGACAAGGTTTGTGAAGGTTTGTAGCTCAGGTTGAGGTTTAGGGTGTAGGTTTGCTCGCTGACGTGTAGGTTTAATATCCAGACGTTTCATTACCTGGTGAGGTAACATCATCAGTGGCGACCTCCAAGTGAAGCGAAGCTGTTGTCTCCTGCTTTCTATTGATATGTTTGTCCTGGGGTTCCTGGGGTTTGTGGTGATGTCATTTCCTGTTCGTTTTCTGAAAGGTTGATAGATGGTATCTAGATCTATGCATTTGTTTATGGCGTTGTGGTTGGAGTGCCAGGCCTCTAGGATTCCTCTGGCATGTCTATGCTTAGCCTGCCCCAGGAGAGACGTGGGGTGCTTCTTTTCATCCGTGTGCAGGGCTACGAGGGAGAGAGGGTCGTGTTTTTTATGGCTAGCTGGTGTTCCTGTATCCTGGTGGCTAACTTTCTTCCTGTTTGTCCTACGTAGTGTTTGTGGCAGTCCTTGCATGGAAGTTTGTAGACGACATTGGTTTTGTTCATGGGTTGTACTGTGTCTATTAGGTTTGAAAGTTTTTCTTTGAGAGTGTGGGTGTGTTTGTGCGCTAAGCGGATTCCGAGGGGTCTTAGTAGTCTGGCTGTCATTTCTGAAACTTATTTGATATATGGTAAGGTGGGTAGGGTTTCTGGCTGTGTTTGGTCTGCTTGTCGTGGTTGTTATGGAGGAATCTGCGGACTGTATTTTTTAAGTATCCGTTCTTCTCGAAAAAAAATGATCAAATGGCCAAAATTTGCTATCTTTCAGTCTTCTGACACTACTCCTTTAGACAATCACAATAGAAGGATCATCAAAGCCAAAGGCACTGCATTCTCCTCCCTGGCTGCCCAGATAATCCTAGGATAAATCCCATCCAGTCCAGTATATTTTCAAACATTCTAGAATTGCTAAAACCGTTTCCTTGTGAACCTCAATCCCGTCGAGTCCAGTCGCCTGTATCTCAGTATTCTGCTTGACAACATTGTCTTTTCTGAGTGTGAATACTGACGAAAAAATGTTAATTTCGCTCTTACCCATCTCCTCGTACAGAACTGACAACTTCCCAGGATGGCCCTTGATTCGATCTCATCTTAAGAAAGTCATTCTTTGATCCCTGATATATTCGTAGAAAGCCTTCGGGTTTTCCTTGATTCTTTCTGAAAACTACTGCTCATGTCCCCTCGAGGCTCTTCTCAGCTCTTTCTTTGGATCTTTCCAGCTCACTTCTCAGTCGCAAAGCACCTTATCTTAGCCTTCTCATTCCAACCTAAGTCTTTTCTGTCTCTTGACAAGAGATTCAACTACTCCCTCGCTCAACTACTTCCTCCCTGCCGGAACAGTACATACTTATCAAGAATACCAAGTAGCTGTTCCGATTAAGTCCCAGACTTCAATTTGTGCCTATCCCCTGCAGTTTCTGTCCCAATCGAATGCGTTCGAATTCTTGCCTTATAGGATTGTAATTGTCTTGCCCCGAACTATAACTTTTAACCTGCAGTATAACAATCACGTTACATGGCTAAAGTAAACTTAGTGATTTGTAGTTACGATCACCAACGTCCCCTTTTTCTTCTGAGCAATAGAGACTCAGCGCCAGACACCGATACCCCATGGATTATTCCTGGTAAGTCGAACTCACAACAGTATCCATAAAGGTATACATGTTGTTGAGTGCAACGGCCACAGGGGATCCCTGCACTGACTGCAAGTTCCCTTTCCGTCACCTGAATGTGACACTTCCGCCTAGTTCTTTTACATGAGGTGTGATGACCTCCCTGTAATTTTTCTCAACAACCCCCCTCCCTCTCCGCAATGATCTAATGTTCATCCAGCTCCAGCTCCAGTTCCTTAACGCGGTTTTCAAGGTCCTGGAATTGAGTGCACTTTCCGCTGATGAAGTTAGCAAGAATTGGAGCGGGTCACCCTTCCCCAAACATTCTGCAGGAGAAACAATCAATTGCTATCACCTTCATTCCCACATTTCCAAATTTCTAGACATCTCAAAAATAAAAAATAATACAAAATCAATTACCTTCCCAAATATGTTATCTCACTTACTCAGCCGTCTCCAGCTCAGTGCATGCTCCGCTTATTCACGAGAAAAGTTTTTACATCAGTGATTTAGCTCCCCTGCAGCTCGGTCGTCGTTGTTCCTACTTTTCCTGCTACCGAAAACAAAATAGAGCGCCTGGGCGCGCGAAGCAAGTTTTTAAATCAATGATTCACCTCGCCAGCAGCCCCGTGGTCGTCTTTCCCGCTCCTCCTTCTGCTGAATATAAAATCTCAGGAAGACATTCATACTATCAATTTTATAAAAAGGTAAGACATGACCGGATTAAGTCAAATTGGAGCATCCTATTTAAAGCTTGTGCCCTTCACATGGAAATTGAAAGGAAATATAAAGATTACGGAGAGGGAAGAACTTAGGAGGATCATCTTCACTGGGGAATTAAATGTAGTGTACAAACGATCAGTATTTTAAGAAAAAAAATGTTTATTTCATTATCAAGGAATGCATTACGGGGCATTTGCAACGTCAAACAACAAATCATCAGATTCCGACAAACGGCGTGGATAATGGAGATCCTGGAGTTGTAAAATATCTGGATTTACAGAAGGAAATTAATAAAATGCCGCAAGAAAAGACTGATACGTCAGATAAGGGCACGTGGCTTTGGAAGCAATTCATTGGCTTTGTCCAGTTTTGGGGAAACAAACAATAATGCATCGACGGAATAGTTAAAAAAAAGCTGAAAATATGTTGCTGGAAAAGCGCAGTACCATACAAGGAGCAGGAGAATCGACATTTCGGGCATGAACCCTTCTTCAGGAAAACTAGTTTAAAAAAAATACCCAACAACAGGTTATGGTCCAGCAAATTTATTCGGAAGTATTTGCTTTCTGAGCGCTACTCCCTCGTCAGGTGTTTGTGGGGAATTATATTGTAAGACACATAATTTATAGCAGAAGTCTGCAATGGGATGTAACTGATATTATATTTTGAAAAATACACGGATTGTTTGTTAAGTCTACCATCTTTTATAATGACCATGTTGGTTTAAGGTCTTTCATATGTAAATCAAAAGACATTTTTATTTACTGTTAGATTCTCACGTGCACTTTAACAATTGGTGTCATGTCAGCCCAGGTAAGGTATTGAAGGCGTTAACTCCTCCTAACGCTGACAGTGTCATAATGATCAGGCTGATTTTAATCCAGAAAATGGATTTACAGAATCTTGCATGGATTCCTTCAGTTTTTCAGCGAAGTTAAATATAATTCTGCAAGTTCTCCGAAAGCTAGTGCTTCAAAATAAACCTGTAGTGCTCTAACTAATGTGTGTTTTTTTAAAGTTTGCACAACCCAGTCCAACACCAGCGTCTCCAAATCATGACTACCCTAGACAGAATAGATTAGTCATTTCGTGGTGGGCAATATTTGGGGTGCTATAAATGTCGGTCCTTAGGCCCCAACTGTTTAAAATCTGTGTTATAACTTTGATTACGGTTTACGAAATACCATATCTTCATTTTCACTTGCACGTAACATCGGTGTAAAAGTGCATTGCAGATAATATGTCAGAAATTTAAAACGAAAGTTTTATAAATGAATATTGTGAATGGACCAATAATTAGCAGAGAAGTTTAAAACTATGTTTTCTATTTTGGTCAGAGGAATATAAAGATATCTTATTTTCTAAAATTGCTTAAGTGCAGACTATATGCGTCAACTCACACATATTACAGAAAGCTCACATGCAGTCCAGCAGGTAAAGAGAAAGGCAAATGCAATTTAAGAGTTTATATCTGAAGGAATAGAGTGTAAACGTAAGAGAGTGTTGCTGCAATTGTGCAAGACATTCGTGAGACATTATATGCAGTTCTGGAACCCTGACGTGAGGAGGAATTTGACTGCGTTAGATATTGAGATATTGAGCATTTCAGGCCAACATTCTCTGTACATTATATGCAGTTCTGGAACCCTGACGTGAGGAGGAATTTGACTGCGTTAGATATTGAGATATTGAGCATTTCAGGCCAACATTCTCTGGAATTTAGAAGAATCAGAGGGGATCTCAATAAAGGATGTAAGATGCCAAAGGTGATTGAAAATGTAGATGTGGAGTGGAAATTCCGTCGCGTGAGGCAATCGAGAAAAAGAGGTCATAATTTTAGGATAACGTAGAGCAGTTTTAATACAGGTGTAAAGAGATCTTAATTCTCTAAAAGAGCTGTGTATCTGTGCAAACGTCCAGAGTGCAATGGGTTTTGGGACATTGAGTAAGTGAAGGGTGATGGAGAGCGAGCAGGGAAATGGAAATAAGGCCGGAATGACATCACTCGTGATCATATTCAATGCCGTAGCAGGCTTGAAGAGGACTATTTGCCGACTGAAGTTCCTCGTTCTTATTCAGCCCTTCGAGTGTGCTGTACATGATTAGAACATAGAATAGTAGAGTTCAGTACAAGCCCTTCAGCCCTCGATGTTGTGCCGATATTTTATCCTACTGTACACCAGCTTCATTGTACTTTCTTCCATGTGCGTTCCACGAGTCGCTATGAAGTCCCCAATGTATTTGGCTCCATAGCCACCGCTGGCAGTGCATTCCACGGACCCGCCACTCTCTGTGTAAACAACCGAACTCTGACATCTCCCTTAAATCTTCTTCCATTCACATTAAAATTATATCCTCTTGCAATTGCCATTTCCACGCTGGGAAGAAGTTTTTCGCTATCTAGTCTGAAAATGGAGCAGCGCTCCGAAAGCTAGTGTTTCCAATTACACCTGTTTGCCTATAACCTTGTGTTGCGTGTTTTTAACTTTGTACTCCCCAGTCCAACACCAACATCTCCAAATCGTAGTCTATCTATGCCTGTCATCATTTTGGCGATCTCGATAACGTCACAATTCATTCTTCTTCGCTCCAATGAGAAAAGTCGTAATTTTCCCAACCTTACTTCATAAGACATGCCCTCCAGTCCAGCCAGTATCCTGGTAAATCCGCTCTGCACCCATTCTAAAACGTACACATACTTCGTGTAATGAGTCTAATGGAACTGCAGACAATACACCAAGTGCAGTCGAAGCAGAGTTCTATAGAACTCTAAAGTAGCATCGCAGTTCTTTAACCTATTATCCCAGGAAATGAATGCCAAGAAGCAATACGAAATAATAGCAACCTTATTAACTGGGATAATAAATTTGAGGAATGGATGGATGTGAACCCTAAGATCTCCCTATTCATCCAGACTGTCACAAAGTTGGACACGTTTACTGAAAGCTGTGTCGTTTGTCAAGGATATTGTGTTGATTTTTTTAATCAGAGGTTTTGTAAACATCCCCCGGTTCAGATTCGTCTGGCTTGGTACAGATATTGAAGGGTATTGAGAGACATTCCTTTGTATGTAAACAATGAAGGCATAAGACCAAAGTGGTCATGTTTTAGAAGTGACCTCTAAAATGAAAGGCGATTCATCAACTTCCTAACTGAGCAGTTCGGTCCAGAACTAGTTAGGAGTTCAGCTGTGTAGACAGGCTCTCTCTCTCTCTCCTTCGACACTTCTAACTTCAAACTGTTAGCATTTATTCCATTTAAACAGATTTTTATGGGGTTTGCTTATTGGGACTATTGCATATATTTGGAACAGCATAATTAAGTCTTGTTTGGATAGGCTGACTTCCGTCAGTGATCGTTTTTCTCTACCTTCTGCTTCATTGTATAATTTTGTGAATACATTGTGTCTGTTTTACAACCAGGCAGTCAACCTAGGTAGCTAACTCTGCTTATTTTCACTGTACAAGTATCGAATCGAATTGCAAAGTTGTGGTCTGGGCTGCCTGCTTCAGAATGGTTTGACTGGTCTAACTGAGTTCATAACGGTTCGGGGGAGCTCTTTTCAAGATTTTAAACAGTGAGTAGTAATTGCCAATGTCTTTCGTTCAGATTTTTCTTTTCTTGGGTGGACAGCGTTTGGGACATTAATGATTCTTTAAGTCGCCAAAAGCTTTATGTATTTGGATGTCGTGACTTTGGAAATTTTGCAAAAGATGAAACAGACCAAGTTGCAGCAATTAGCAGACAAGCTGGAATTGGAACTGCCTGCTTATGTGAGGAAAGTAGAGATAATTACAGCAGTAGTTTCGCATTTAAAAAATGCTGGAGAAACCATCAGAGTCTATACATGCAGCAGGTATTCAATTGCAAATGAAACGGTTTGAGTTAGAGACGAGAGATAAGAAAAGCACACCAGAAATGAAACAGATTGAGTTACGATTAAAAGCAGAAGAGAGTGAAAGAAAAGAGAACGACAGAACAGAGAGAAGAAGGGAGCGCAGCAGCAGAGAGGGAGGAAAGAGAGAGCGGAGAAAGAAAAAGAAAGAACATTTGAACTTCAATACTGACATTTCAAAGGGAAAGTCAGCTGAAAAGGCTGGAGATAAAGACTGAGGGTATGATTCACAAGCAAGAGAGTGAGCATGAGCAAAGCCATGGTAGTCAGAAACCGAGTGAGAAACTGTTTGTGAACGGTTATATTCAATCATTTCCAAAATTTGATTAGAAGGATGAGGAAGCCTCTTTCCTCTCATTTGAAAAGGTGGCGAACCAGGTGCATTAGCCAGTGGCAATGTGGGTTTTGTTGAAACAAACCAAATGTGGAGGTAGGGCTCGTGAGTTATTCCCTTCATTATCAAAGGAGGTACCTGGGGAGCATGGGGAGGTGAAAAAGAACATGTGCAGTTCACATGAACTATTACCAGATGCCTGCAGATGGTCAAACCAATATTGCGTTCTTAAGGATCACATAGAGTAATTTCGATAGCAGGATAACAGCTGTAAATTTAGAGCAAACCTACGATGCCCTCAGAGAGGTAAATATTTTGAAGAAATTCAAATTCACTGCCTGAAGTATTGCAAACTTGTGGAAGAGCAGAGAGTTAAAAGTGACAATGTTAGCAGCTGAATTCTCTGATGATTATGAGCAGGATCGTTAAACTCGGTTTGGCTTCCAGAATTAAATACAATGCATGAGGGATAGAAATTGTGGCAAAGAGACTTTCTGATGTGGAAAGTGAAAGGTAGATCTCAGTGAAGATCAGAATACTAACCGACCACACGGTAAAAAAAAATCCTTGAGGGGAAGAAAGAAGTTAAAATTTGCGGTGTTTTCATTGTAATAAAGTGGGGCACAGGAAATCACAGTGTTCGTGAGCTGGGAGAAAGCCAGATATAGGAAAACGGCCATGCCTTGAAGGTTTGTTGGACAATTAACAAAAACACAATGGAAGTTAAACAACTTTCTTCGTGTCTACGAGATGATCAGAGGATGGTCAGGGGGAAAGTGCCGGATTTGCTTAATAGTATACATGAAAGGGGAAAGTTTATTCCAATAGGCCTGAAGTAGCAGGGAAATGGGTGACAATATTAAGAGACACAGGATTATCTCAGTCTGTAATGCTGAGAGGTGAGGAAATATGTACTCCAGAGAGACAATTGCCAGAAAAGGTATTGGTAACAGGAATTCATGGTGAAACAAGAAGTGTTCATTTAGGTGAATTGAGGCTAGCGATTCCAGAGAAGAGTGGAGAATTTGTGGTAGGCTGACTGGACAAACTCTCAGCTCCACGTTAACAATTTCTACTTGCTAATGATATAGGTGATTCAGCGGTATACGTGATTGAAAAGCCAGTGGAGAAGCAGCCAACTGAACACCTGAAGTATGTTTATCCAGAATGTTTTCCTGATTGGGTGGTCACAAGATCACAGAAGCATAAGCTGAAACAGACGAGGTCAGGGATAAGTCTACGATAAAGAAGCTGAAATAGCTATATCCAAAAGGTTTTTGAACAACGAAGAGGGACAGAACGGGTGCAAATACGTAAGCATGCAGTAACGTTGACTCTGCTAGGCTAATTTCGTTACAGCAGAAAGATGAGATGTCGTAACTGTTGTCACAGAAAACATCTACAGACAAGAAAAGTGAAAACATCTCTGTGTATTGTTACTTAACAACTGATATCTTCATGAGGAAATTGAAAACATCACACATTCAAGTAGATGAGAAATGAGCAGAGATTCATCAAGTTGTTTTACCATTAGGGTACAGAAGACGGTGGTGCAAGTGATGCATCAACTACGACTTGGAGTTAACTTAGGGGTGAAGAAAGCACTTGCTAAAATAAAAAGATTATTTTATTGGCCTGGACTACACAAGGATGTCGTTGAACTTTCCCAGACATTTCACATATATCAGCTAAACAGAAAACCACAGGCAGTAATAAATCTGCATATATAATACCTATTTCAGCATTAGAGAAAACTATCAGAAGATTTTTGATAGATTGTGTAGGCTCACTACATCAACCAGAAAGTGGGAATAAGTATTTATTAACAATAATGGATGTGTCGACTAGATTTCCAGAGGCATTCCCATGACGTAACATCGCAGCTAAAAGTGCTGCAGTAGAATTACTTATTTTTCTATGAGATACTGTCAACAAAGGAGATCCAGTTAGGTCAAGTATCAAACATCGCATTCAAAATATCCAAGAATGTCATCGATAAATTGGGAATAAAGAAGTTCAAATCTACTGTGTACCATCTAGAATCGCAGGGACCGCTGGACAGATTGCATAAATCAGGAAAGATCATGTTGCGCGCTATTGCTCAGGATTATCCATAATAATGGGATAAGGCAGCTTCATTATATATTTTTTTCCGATGAGAGATGCATGTAATGTATCGACCAAATTCAGTCATTTGAATTATTTTTTTGTGCATGAAGTAAGAGAGCAGTCACAATTGATTGAAGAGAAACTTATGAGTCAGAATTCAGAGACCATCCATTTGGACTTTATATCAAGTTTTAGAGAACGATGAAATAAAGCTGGAGAGTTGGCTGGACAACATTTTAAATTATCAGAAAATTCAATGGAACAGGAATGGGTGCGAAATCATAAATGCGCAATCTTACAGTTGGCGATAAGGTATTGGTGCTATTTCCAGACATAAAAATCAAGGTTGAGTGGTCCTTATGCAGTCGAGAAGAAATTTATTGAGGAGAACAATTTGATAAGGCTTCCAGACGGGGAAAATCCCACATAGTGCGTTGTGTATATTCTCAAAGTTATTTTGATAGGGAAGGAAAGAAGAACCAAGTCTAGACGATTCCGATTTGGATATTCATTTAATAAAATTCGCAATGACGAAGTTGGCGAAATTTGGACAAATTGTTAAGTTACTTTCCACAAGAAAATCGAAATGAACTGAAAGAATTGTTGCTATCAAATGGGGAGATATGCGGAAGTACACTGGGAAGTGCTGATCCAATTATGCATGATTTAAAGGTGATGCTTTTCCCTATTAAGCAAAATTCTTATGGGCGTAACCCTCAAAAGTTGGCATAGGTTCTGAAGGAGATACAGCACATGCTGCAAGATGACATAATCGAAATCAGTTACAGTAACTGGAGTTCACCCATAGTCATGGTTCCAAAGCCAGATGGAAACCAACGTGTATGTGTGGACTACCGAAAATGCAACGCCATTACAAAGACTGATGCGTATCTAATTCTACAGTTGGAGGACTGTGTCGATAATGTGGGTCAATCAACTTACATTTCTAAGTTGAACTTTCGCAAAGGCTACTGGCAAGTAGTTCTGTCAGAAAGAGCTCCGGGGATTTCGGCTTTCACAACGCCAAATGGACGATATCCCTTCAAAGGTATGCCATTTGGTATGAAAAACTTTCCAGCCACATCTCAGTGACTGATAAAAAAAAGTCGTTTTCGGATTATCTAACTGTGTGGTGTATATTGATGACGTGGTGACTTTGAGTCAGTCACAGAAGGAACATTTACAGCATTTCTCGGAATTGTTCGACAGATTTCCGAAGGCAAGGTTGGTGGTAAATCTAGCTAAGACTGAATTTGCCAATGCGCAATACACTTTCCTGGGCCATTATATTGAACATGGACAAATGGCCTCACGGGATGCGATGACGAATGTAATTGGGGAATTTCCCACACTGTCAATGAAATAAGCTACACTCTCGTTCCTTGGAATCTAGCGGAATTTACTGAAAACTTGTGCCAAATTTTAGCTGTGTGGCTGCTCCACTCACCGAATTGTTAAAAAAAAGGCAAGACGTTTCAGCAGTCAGGGAATACTAAAAGACGTTTGACAGACTACAAACTGTGTTAACCACTGCCACCGTATTAGCCATACTGGATTGCAGGAAGCCTGTCAATGTGACTGTCGATGCCAGTGATGTGGATCTTGTTGCGGTTCTCTTGCAGGAGCATGACGAGGGGATAGAAAACGAACAATTTTCCAAGAAGCTGAACTATCATCAAGACAAGTATTCAACGGTGGAGCAAGAGACTTTAAGATTCGCGTATTTTGACAACTAACTGGATTTTGGAAGGATTTTAAATATGAAGCCACCTTTTGGCATTGATGGTTCATTTTTTAAGGGTGGGGGTGAGGTGTCCCAAATCTGGTTACATTCTCCTAAAATCACTTTTATTTACTCAAGTATACTATGAACAAGTTTTTTTTTCAGAAAGGTCGTAAATATATTTTCAGTTCCGATTAGTCTGGTTTGGTACAGAGATTAAAGGGATGCCTTTTTGTTTTTATATAAACACATGAGACTTCAGGCCAAGTGGTCATGTTTTAGAAACTATCTGTATAATGAAAGGGGAGTGGTCAGCTCTGTAGTTGAGCAGTTCAGTTCAGAACTAGTTTGGAGTTCATCTGTGTGGACGTGCTCTCTCTCTGCTCCTGCCCTTCTATCTTCAGCGTGTAAGCATTTGTTCAATTTATTAAGGTTTTTTTTAAGGTAGGGTTGTTTACTGGGACTGTTGCATATATTCCAAACAGTAGAAAGGAATCAAGTTTGGATAGACGGAGTTCTGTTGGTCTGTTTTATTCTGTTCTTTGTTTCTCAGTGTATCATTTTATGTTTGTTTTTATGTTTAAAAAGGCTTATTTACTCAGGGTAATTTTCACCGAACGAAACAAATTGCAAAGGTCTAGTCGAAGCTCCCTGCGTCAAAATATTTTGAATAGTCTGACCGAGTCCAGAACGACGAAGCCAAGAATCCTGCGTTTAACCCTGTATTCTGTATTCACATTCGACCTTCCAAAATGAATCATTTCACACTTTTCAAGATTGAACTACATCTGCCACTTATCAGACAAGTTCTGCATCCTGTCAATGTCCCGCTGCAACCTCCAACTCTACACATTACAAAACTCCATCAAACGTCATGTCATCGGTAAAATTTATAATTCACCCATCCACGTCCTCATCCAAAATATTTATAAAACGCACAAAGAACAGAGATCTCAAAAGCGATCTCTGTGGAATATTACCAATCAACAAGCTCCAGGCAGAATCTTTTTTCCATCGACTAACACTCACTGTCTTCTATGCGTCAACCAATTCTATATTCACAGCCAGATTTCCGTGTGCCACGTCTACATAGTTTGTAAATGAGCCTAACGTGGGAAAGGTTTTCAAACGCCTCGGCAAAATCCATTTACACCAAATCCACTGCTCGAGCTTCATCAATGTGTTGCATCATGTCCTCAAATAATTCAACAAAGTGTGTGAACCGTGAACTATCTTTCACAAATCCATGTTGAACATCTGTAATCATCTAACATTTTCCAAGTAATCCTTTCTCTCAAAGTCCTCTCCAATAATTTGCTCATCAACGACATTAGACTGACTGGTCTGCAGTTCCCATGAATTTCTTTTTTTCCCTTTTCTGAACAAGGGAATAACAGTCGCCACCCTCCAATCATCTGTCCCTATTCCAGTCAACAGTGAGAATACAAAGATCATCACCAGTAGCGCAGCAATCTTTTCTCTCGCTTCACGTATTCGCCTGGTCGAGAGACTTAATTAGCCTATGTTTTTGAATGATTTGGGTGGGAATGTACAAGGCATGATTAGTAAGTTTGCACAATACACGAAAATACACAGTATCATGGACAGTGAGAAAAGTTATCAGAAATTGCAGCAGGATCTGGATCAACTGGGGAAGTTGGCTGAGAAATTGCAAATATAGGTAAATATAGATAATATAGATAAGTGTGAGGTATTGCATTTTGCAAAGTCACATTAGGGTAGGAGTTCTATGGCGAATGTTTCGGTCTTAAGGAATGCAGTGAACAGGGGGTATATGAGTTCAGGTGCACGGTTCTTTGAAAGTGGAGTCAAAAGTAGACAGCGCAGTGAAGAAAGCTTTTGGCACACTGGCGTTCATCTGTCAGGACACTGGGTGTGGAAGTTATTTTGCAGTTGTACAGGGCGTTGGTGAGGCCGCACTTGGAGTATTGTGCAATGTTAGAGGGGAAAGAATAAAAGGGAACTTGAGGGGCAAGTCTTTTACACAGAGGGAGCTACGCATATTGAATACGGTGCCAGCAGAAATGGTTGATGCGGGTGCATTAACAACATTCAAAAGGCGTTTGGACAAGTGTATGGATAGCAAAGGTTTAGAAAGATACGGGGTAAGTTCAGGGAACTAGGTTTTGCGTGAGTGGCATTTTGTTCGGATGGACCAGTTCGGGCAGAAGAGCCTTTCTCCGTTCTGCAGGACTCTATGAATCCATCAGTGAACCTGACAACAGCTCCAGACCTGTAAAGCTGTCAGACAGAAGTTGCAGATGGTCATAAAGTGGTCAAGATAATCAGAAGCATCTCTCAATTCAGACATTATACAGGAGGAGTATGACACGACCTTGGGACCTTCTGCCATTATTTAAACCTTTAAGTCACCTTAATAGTGGAAGCAAAGCCAAGTGAAAATAACACAGAAGAAAAGCTACTTACCATTCAACAGCCACAGACTTACCTGCTGCCTGTGAAATCACAGTTCAGTTTCCTTTTACTTTACCGTTATGCTCCTACCTTCCTCGTTCGACTCCCTTACTTCGCTGATGGTCGTCCTCCTAACCATAGCCCGATATCCATTTCTGCCGACACTTAGACGTCCAGCAAAATTTCAAACACAAAGCAGTCATTCTCAAATTGGCCGCTCTAAAATGGCCACTCTGCTAGTTTGCTTTGTGATTTGTTTCTGGGCAGTGGCTGAGACAACTCCTATCAGAGTCCTCTTCATTTGCTTCTCAGACTTTGTTGGTCGCCCTCACACTGTTCACTGACACCAGCTCTTCTGCACTCACTCCTGCATTGCAGTGAATCAGATCGCCTCCCATAATCTTCCGCAGTCGCTTGTCATCAATGTCTTCTGTTTATGCGACAAGGGCGTCTCTGGCTGGACAGCATTTATTACCCATTCCTAGTCGCACTTGAGAGGATGGTGCAGAACAGGCTTCTTGAACTGCTGCAGTCCCTGAAAAACCGACTCCTGGATTTTGATTCAGCAACGGTGAAGGACAACGACATATTTTCAAGTCAGGCTGGTGTGTGTCTTGGTGAGGAACTTGCACGTGCTGAAGTTTTGATGTATCTGATGCCCTTCACTATCTTGGCAAAAATTATAGTTTGTTGGGAAGGAGCTATCTAAAGATCTTTGCTGAAGTTTCACACTGCATCTTGTAATGAAACTCATTGCTGCTACTGAGTGTCACTGGACGCTTGTGGACGCCATGCCAATCAGGCACGCTGCTTTGTGCTGGATGGTGTCAAGCTGCCTCAGTGTTGTTGTAAATGCATACAAGCAAAGAAATAGAGATTAGTTCATCACACTCCTGACTTATGGTGTTGTAGATGTTTTACTGAGTCAGGAGGTAAGTTGTTCATCACAGTATTCCGAGCCTCTGACCTGCACATGTAGCAACTGTCCTTATGTGCATGTCCAGTTGAGATTCTGGTCAATGATAACCGAAAGAACGTTGATGCCACGGGATTGATAATCACAATTATGTCGAAAATTGAAATGGGAACGCCATTGAAAGTCAGGGTGCAGTCGTGAGATTTTCTCCTAATGGTGACAGTCATTTCCTGGCATTTGTGTGGCTACGCAATGCTACTTGGGACATGGCAGCACAAGCCTGGATGTAGCCCAACTCTTGCACATGGACAACTTAAGTATTTGAAAAATGAAATCTCATAGAATATTACCGTGTTAAAGCAGGCCATTCAGCTCATCACATCTACACTGACCATCTTAAGAGTAACCCTGCCCAACACACTCCACCACACTGTTCCGAGAATACCGCTTTTCCCATGGCTAATTTCCAGTCGCCTACACATCCCTGAACACTGTGACCAATTTACAATGGCCAATTCATCTGTCCTAAGCTTTGGACTATGGGAGGAAATCGGTGCAGCCAGAGGAAATTCATGCAGAGGAAGGAAGAATATGCACACTCCACACAGACAGTCATCTGATAGTGGAATCGAAACGTGCTGCTGTAAATTGTGCTGAACATTGTGCATTCAGTTACAAACATCCCCACGTTTGACCATGTGATGGAGAGAAGGTCGTAGAAGAAGCGGCTGGAGATTATTGGCCGAGGACACTATGCAAATATACTCCTGAAGTAATGTACGAGATCCGAGATGACTGACCTCCACCAATCTCAACCATCATCCTATTTGCCAGGATTGACTCCAAGAAACGGAGAGCTTGCTCTGATACTCACTGGTTACACTTGTGCTTCTGCTCCTTGATGCAAAACCGAGTCAAATGCAGTCTTGATGACAAGCGTGTCACTCTCACGTTACCTCTCGAACCACTTGCCTATGTTTGAAAGAAGGCGGCAATAAGGTCATGAGCTTAGTGGCCCTGGCACAACTCAAAAAGGGCTTCACTGAGCAGGTTATTGTTGAGCAGGCACTATTTGATAAGCACTGTTGATGATGCCTACTATCATTAAACTGCTTATCAAGGGTAGAAAAATGGGACGTAATTGACCTGGTTGGATGTGTCCTGCTTTTCGAGTACAGGACATATATGGGCAATTTTTCATTTTGTCAGGTAGATTCCTGTGCTGCGACTGTACTGGAAGAACACAAGTCTTCAGTACTATTGCTGGAACATTATCAGGGCCCAAAACCTTTGCATGATCCTCTGCATTCAAACATTTCATGATATCACATGGAGTGAATCGAATTGTATAAAGACTTGATTTGGAGATGCCGGTGTTGGACTGGGGTGTACAAAGTTAAAAATCACACAATACCAGGTTATTGTCCAACAGGTTTAATTGGAAGCTCACTAGCTTTCGGAGCGTCGCTCCTTCATCAGGTGATAGTGATGAAGCATGAAGGATGAAGGAGCGTCGTTCTGAAAGCTGGTGTGCTTCCAATTAAACCTGTTGGGCTATAACCTGGTGATGTGTGATTTTTAACTTTGTATAAAGACTGATATCTTTGATGCTGGGGCCAGTGAAGAAGGCCTTGGTAGAACATCCATCTGGCACTTCAGTTGGAAGATTGATGCAAATGCTTCAGTTATATCATTTCCGCTGATGCATTGGTCTCTTCCATCATTGAGGGTTAAGATACTTGTCGAGCCTCCTCCTCCAATGAGTTATTCAACTGTACGTTCCCGTTCGAAATTGATGTAGTTGGGGTGTAGACTTTAGATCTAATCTGTTGATTGTGGACATGCTTAATTCTATCATCTGCTGCTTACGTTGTTTGGTGTGCAATTAGTCCTATTTGGTACCTTCACCAGGTGGACACCTCAATTTTAATTATGCCTGACCCTCTCCTGGCATGCCCTTGTGCACTCTCCATCGAATAAAGGTGGATTCCGTGGCTTGAGGATCATGACTGAGGTCATGATATGCCGGGCATGAGGTTTCCAGTTGTGCTGAAGTACAGCTCTGCTGCTATTGATGCCCACTGCGTCTCATGGATGCACAGGCTTGAGGTGCTAAATCTGTTCAAAGTCTGTCACATTTAACAAAGTCTGTGTGCTACAGAACACGACGAAGAAGATCGCAATGTTAAGGCAGTACTTCATCTACCCAAGGAATGTGCGTTAGTCACTCTTACAGATACTATTTACCATCATGGACAGATGCATCAGCAGCTGGCATATAAGTAAGGATGAGTTTGAGTTTGATAATATTGTTGTCACATGTCTAGGATGCAATGAACAGTGTTGTTTTTCCTGCTGTACAGACGGATCAGACCATAAAAAGTGCATAAGGGTCGCAAACCGAGTGTTAAGTATAATGTTTCAGAGTGTTACAAGGGGACATAAATTTAAGGTGAAGGGTGGAAGGTATTGGGGAGATGTCAGGGGTGGGTTCTTTACCCAGAGAGTGGTGGGGGCATGGAATGCGCTGCCTGTTGGAGTGGTAGAGTCAGAATCTTTGGTGACCTTTAAGCGGCAATTGGATAGGTACATGGAAGGTGCTTAAGCTAGGACAAATGTTCGCAACAACATCGTGGGCCTAAGTGCCTGTTCTGTGCTGTATTGTTCTATGTTCTATGTTCTATGTTCTGTGTGATGGATGACAGTTCTAGGAAGGGAGGGAAAGTCTCAGATACAGTCTCATAGATGGGTTAGCTCGAGGAAAGTTAAGCGAGGTAGGCAGCTGGTGCAGCAGTTTTCTGTGGCGATCCCCATTTCAGCTGCAGAGAATGTGCTGAGAGAGATCAAAATTAACATTTGAGGAGTCCGTTCAAAGGTCTAACAAAAAACGGGAAGAAACTGTTCTTGAATTTGTTTGCGTGTGCATTCAAACGTTTATATCTTCTGCCTGACGGAACAGGTTCGAAGAAAATATAACCTGAGTGGGAGCGGGTCTTACGTTAGTTGTTTTCCCGCGGCAGCAGGACGCATGTATGGAGTCAATGAATGGATGACTGGTTTAAAAAAATGGAATGGACTGTGCTGCCAAATTCCTGCAGTCCCTTGTGGTATGGAGGAGCAGATGTCAAACCACACTGTGTTGCCTCTTGAGAGGCTGGTTTCTACGATTCATCTATAAAATTGGTAAACGTCTTTGTGGACATGCCAACTTTCCTTTGCCTCCCGTGGAAGCCAAGAAGTTGTTGTACTTTCTTGACTTGGAAATGCCGGTGTTGGACCGGGTGCACACAGGTAAAAATCACAGAACAACAGTTTATTATCCAACAGGTTTAATTGAAAGCACTGGCTTTCGAAGCGCCGCTCCTTCATCAGGTGGTTGTGTAGCATACTAAGAAGTGAAACTATCATAGTATTCAAGCAAACAAAAGAGTCAACAAACAATCAAGATAATTTTCAATGTATAATTTAGGTTACATCACATTGTAAACGTCTGCTCTAAATTGTGTGTCTTTCAATTGTGTCCTCCATAACCACCTGATGAAGAAGTGGCACTCCAGAAACTACTGCTTCCAATTAAACCAGTTGGACTATAACCTGGTGGTGTGCGATTTTTAATTTTGAACTTTCTTGACAGTTGCATCAGCATGGCTAGAGCAGGACAAATTATAATTGATCATTTCTTCCAGGAACTTGACACTCTGTACTTTCTCTGCCTCAGCATCATTCATGAAGAAAAGTGTGTGTCCTGTACTCCACTTCTAAAAGTCAATGAATGGCTCCTTAATTTTTTCTGATATTGATGGAGAGTGAGCTATCTTTACACCATTCTGCGAAACTCTCTTTTTGGTATACTGTCTTGCTGTTGTTTGAATTCTGACCTACAAATGTGGTGTCGTCAGCAAATTTGCAAACGCAATTGAGGCGGAATTTGACCGCGCAGTTGTCAATGTATAATGTTGAGGACCAATATGCTTTTCCCTCTTCTTGATTCTCTCCACGCCTGCTGCAACCCGTTCTAGCAGCTTTGTCCTTTACAATCCAACCTTTGCGTTCAGTAGTGCTCCTGCCAAGCCGATCCTGGAGATGGACACAGAAATGCCCCAACCAAATTAAATTTGTCCTATTGCCTCCCTCACTGTTTCTTCCAAACAATGTTCAACAAGAAGGAATACTGATTCATTAGCCAAGGCAGGGTGGAACGTAGAACAGGATGCATACAGGGATGGTGATGATACTGGCTGAGAAATTGTCTAGATAATGTGATTCCATAAGAAAGACTATGTCAGGCTGTTGCTTGACTAAACTGTGAGATAGCTATCCCAAGTTGGACACAAGCTCCCAGATGTTTGTACGAAGAACTATGCTGGGTCAAAAAGGTTGTTTCTGCAATTGTCTTTTCAGTGCTTATGTCGATACTAAGTGGTCTGTGCAGATTAATTTCTCTGTTGAGACTGTGTAGAGATGGAGAAAACTAAGTGGCTTGCTCGGCCATTTCAGAAAACAGTTGAATCAATCACATTCCTGCGGCTCTGGTGATTAATATTGCACAATCAGGATGGTGAACCAGGTTTGAGGGACTGAATATCCTACTCTTGCTCAAATACGCAGCTACTATTAAATCCATGAGAGAATGTGAGGCTGTGATATCTGAGGAGAAAGTGAGGTCTGCAGACGCTGGAGATCAAAGCTGAAACTTTATTGCTGGAACAGCACAGCAGGTCAGGCAGCATCTAGGGAACAGAAGATTCGATGTTTCGGGCACATGCCCTTCTTCAGGAATGAGCAGAGAGTGTTCAGCAGGAGAAGATAAAAGGTAGGGAGGAGGGACTTGGAGGAGGGGCGTTGGAAATGTGATAGGTGGAAAGAGGTCAAGGTGAGGGTGATAGGTCGGAGTCGGGTGGAGGCGGAGAGGTCAAGAAGAAGACTGCAGGTCAGGAAGGCGGTGCCGGGCTGGAGGGATTCGGCTGAGACAAGGTGGGGGGAGGGGGGATGAAGAAACTGGTGAAGTCCAAGTTCATCCCCTGTGGTTGGAGGGTTCCCAGTCGGAAGATAAGACGCTCCTCCTCCGACCGTCGCGTTGTTGTGGTTTGGCGGTGGATGAGTCCAATGACCTGCATATCCTCGGTGGAGTGGGAGGGGGAGTTGAAATGCTGTGCTACAGGGTGATTGGGTTGGTTCGTCCGGGTGGCCCAGAGGTGCTCTCTGAATCGCTCCGCAAGTAGGCGGCCTGTCTCCCCAATATAGAGGAGGCCACACCGGCTGCAGCGGATGCAGTAGATAATGTGGGTGGAGGTGCAGGTGAATCTGTGGCGGATATGGAAGTTTCCTTTGGGGCCTTGGAGAGAAGTGAGGGGGGAGGTGTGGGCGCAAGTGTTGCACCTCCTGCGGTTGCAAGGGAAGGTGCCGGGAGTGGAGGTTGGGTTGGTGGGGGGTATGGATCTGACAAGGGAGTCGCGGAGGGAGTGGTCTCTACGGAAAGCTGATAGAGGAGGGGAGGGAAATATATCCTTGGTGGTGGGGTCCGTTTGGAGGTGGCGGAAGTGACGGCGGATGATGCGCTGTACATGGAGATTGGTGGGGTGGTAGGTGAGGACCAGTGGGGTTCTGTCCTGGTGGCGGTTGGAGGGGCGGGGCTCAAGAGCGGAGGAGCGGGAAGTGGAGGAGATGCGGTGGAGGGCATCGTCGATCACGTCGGGGGGGAAAATGCGGTCCTTGAAGAAGGAGGCCGTCTGTGTTGTGCGTATTTTGAACTGGTCCTCCTGGGAGCAGATGCGGCGGAGACGAAGGAATTGGGAGAATGGGATGGCGTTTTTACAGGGGGCGGGGTGGGAGGAGGTGTAGTCCAGGTAGCTGTGGGAGTCGGTCGGTTTGTAGTAGATGTCCGTGTTGATTCGGTCGTCTGAGATAGAAACAGAAAGGTCTAGGAAGGAGAGGGAGGAGTCCGAGACTGTCCAGGTGAATTTGAGGTCGGGGTGGAAGGTGTTAGTGTAGTGGATGAACTGTTCAACCTCCTCGTGGGAGCACGAGGTAGCGCCGATACAGACTCACAGTTAGTGATGGCCTGCATTTGTAGTCACCGATAGCCAAAGCCTTAGACATTGGCAGGCAGCTCTCATGATCTGCGAACTAGTTAAGCAAAACATTTTCGTGGGCTTATCACACAATCTTAGAGTGGTTGCAAAAACTGTGGACGTCATTCATCCCATCACATTTGTGCCAGATCGCTCCAAAGCCAGTTCAGTCCTACTCCTGCACCTCTCACAGCAAATGGGGGTTATTCTCAGTACATCCCGAGTTTGTGTGCGCATGAGGCATGTGTGCATATTCTCTGGATAACAGATCACTGTGCTCACATCTGTGGACCAGATGCATTTTTTTTAACTGAACAACTGGCACTAATTCATTCTGCGGTTGTTCTGTTCTTCATTGTCTACGAGGAGCCCACTGATTAACCTGAGAGTTAGCTTGTATTGCCGAGCGAATAGCCAAAGCATTTCAGCCATATTTCTCAAATGTTGAATGAAATCAGAATCTATTCTTGCGATTTTCTTAGTTCAATACTGTTGTGGATACGGCTAGGGCGGTACGAATTATGAGGGGTAAGAAATGGGATACAGAGTCTATCCCTGTTGCTCAGAATTGAAGGGTGGAGTAAAGCAGACCATTGCTAATTGGGGACTCCGCAGTTAGGCGGACAGATAGGAGGTACTGTGGGAACGAGACAGTCTCAGCTTTTTGCATTGCCTGCCAGGTTTCAGGGTTAGTGAATTCCTGGATCTTGTGTTGGGATTCTTTAGGTTGAGGGGGACAAGCCCCAAGTTGTGGTCCACAGAGGAACTATCGATATAGATAGGAAAGGGATGGGGATTTATGGCGGAAATCCAGGGAGCTAGTGTGGAAGCTGAGTAGCAGTAAGATCAGAGAGGGGTTCGGACACCTAAATAAGTAGGACTCATTCTGGCATCAGTGGAAACTTTTCAAATAGAATGGTCTACACCTGAACCAGAGGGGTACCAATTTCCTGAGATGGGAATGTTTGCAAATGCTATTTGGTATGGTTTCAGTTAATTCAGCAGGGGGCGGTGGGCACAATTTATAGTTCCTGTGTTCAGGACGTTCAGAGTAGTGAGGTCAGAATTTTGGTTTCAAGGTCGTAAGAGTTCATGGACAAGCAGGAAGGTGGTTCTGAAGTGTATTTATGTTAATGCCAGGAACATCTGAAATAAGGTGGTTGAGCTTGTAGCATGGATTGGTGTCTGGGACTTTGATGTTGTGGCCATTTCGGAGACATCGATAGAACAGAGACCGAAATGGTTGTTTCAGGTTCTAGGATTAAGATTTTTCAGTAAGAACAGAGAAGGTGGTAAAGGATGGGGAGTTGGCATTGTTAGTCAAGGACAGTATTACGGTATAAGTACGGATGTTTGAACACTCGTCTACTGAGGCACCATCGGATGAGTTTGGAAACAGGAAAGGAGAGTTTACCCTGCTGGGAGTTATGTACAGGGCTCAGAATAGTTCCAGAGAGGTAGTAGAAAGGACAGGAAAGACAATTCTGGATAGGAGTGAGAGCAACAATGTAGTTGTTACGGGAAGATTTGACTTTCCAAATATTGACTGGAAACACGATAGTTCTAGTATTATAGATGAATCAGTGTTTGCCCAATGTCTGCAAGATGTTTTCTTGACATAGTATGTAGAAAAGCCAACAAGGGACGCTGCCACATTGGATTTTGTAATGGGCAATGATCATGGCCAGGTGTTAGATTTGGAGGTAGGTGAGCACTTTGATTATGTTTACATTAACGATGAAAAGGGATAGATATACAATGTAGGGGAAGAGTTAATGCTTTGGAAATGCAACCATGGGATGTTTTAGGTATGATTTGGGATCCATAGGATGGGGAAGGAAACAACAGTAGATTGGCACGTTTGAAATGTGGAAATTATTCACCGAACAGCGACTGCGTGTCCTTCATAAATATGTACCGGTTTGGCGGAGAGGAAGTGTTGGAACGAGGGAGCCATGGTTCCGTAAAGAACTTGAATATCTTGTCAATGGGAAGAAGGAGGGTTATGTAAGTATGAATCATGAAGGTTCAGTTATCGCGTTTGAGAGTTGCACGTTTGCCAGAAAAGAGAATGATAAGAAGAGCCAGGAGGGGACATGAAGAACTCACTGGCAGGTGGTAACAAAGAAAACCCGAAAGCTTTCTATCGGTAAATCAAGAATAAAAGAAAGCATTCAGAAATATTAGGGCCAATCAAGGATAATAGTTACAAGTTGTCCGTGGAGTTTGAGGAGATGTGGAAGTGTGAAATGAATGTTTTTCGTGAGTATTCACACTTGAAAGATACAATGTTTTCGAGGAGAATACTGAGATACCGGCTACTGCTGGCATAGAGTCAAAGTCACAGAGGTGTACAGCTTGGAAACCGACTATTCGGTCCAACCCGTCCACGCCAAACAGATATCCCAACCCAATCTACTTCCACCTTCCAGCACTTGGCCCATATTCTTCTACATCCTTCCGATTCAAATACCCATCCAAATGCCTTTTAAATGTTGCAATTTTATTAGCCTCCACGACTTCTTCTGGGAGCTCATTCCATATATGTACCACCCTCTGCGTTAAAAAAGTTGCCCCTTAGGTTTCTTTTATATCTTTTCCCTCTCACCGTCAACCTATGCTATCTAGTTCTGGACTCCGCCATCCCAGGGAAAAGACTTTGTTTATTTATCCTATCTATGCCCATTATACGTTTGTAAACCTCTATAATATCACCCCTCAGCCTCCGACGCTCCAAGGAAAAGAGCCGCATCCTTTTCAGCATCGCCCTGCAGCTCAAATCCTCCAACCATGCCAATACCCTTGTAAATATTTTCTGAACCCTTTCAAGTTTCACGCATCTATCCGATAGGAGTGAGAACAGATATTCCAACAGTGGTCTAACCAATGTCCTGTACAGCCGTAAGAATACCTCGCATCTCCTGTGCTCAATATTCTGAATGATGAAGGAAAGCATAGCAAACGCCTTCTTCACTATCTTATCAATAGAGAGTCCACTTTCAAAGAGCTATGAACCTTCACTCCAAGGTCTCTCTGTTCAGCAGCACTCCCTAAGAAATTACCATTAAGTGTATAGGTCCTGCTAAAATGTGGTTTCCCAAAATGCACTTATCTGAATTAAACTCCATCTTATACTTCTCAGGCGACAGGCCCATCCGATCAAGATACTATTGTAATCCGAAATAACCTTCTTCGCTGTCCACTACAACTCCAATTTTGGTGTCATCAGCAAACTCGATCTGTTATGATCGCAAACAAATCATTTACATAAATGACAAAAACTAATGGACCCAGCATCGATCTTCGTGGCACTCCACTGGTCAAAGGCCTCCAGTCTGAAAAACAACCTCGTTCCCAAGAAGAGATGTTAGCAATTCTGGGAAGTTTGAAAATAAATAAATCCCCTGGCCATATTAGATTTAGCTCAGCAAACACAATGAAGTCAGGTAGGAGATTGCAGACCCTTCGGGTTTGATATTTATACATCGCCATTGTCTGATGGAATATTCACAGAAGAATAGAGGATAACAAATGTTGTTTCCTTGTTGAAGAAGGGGAGTGGAGATAACTCTGTTATTTATAGACCAGTGAGCAATATTTCGGTTGTCGATACAGTTTTAGAAAAAGCTCTAAGAGATAGGATTTATCATAACCTAGAGAGGCACAAATTGACGAGGGATAGTCAGCACGGTTTAGTGAAAGGTACTTTTGCCTTACAAACCTTACTGAGTTCATTTCCATGCTGACCAACCAGGTGAATGAGGGTAATGCGGTTGTTGTGATGTATATGGATTTCAGTTAGACGATTGTTAAGGCTCTGCACGGTAGGCTATTTCACCAAATAATGCAGCATAGGATTAAGGTTGATTTAGCGGTTTGGATCATTAAATGGCTAGCTGAAAGAAGACAGAGGATGGTGGTTGATAGGACATGATCATTCTGGAGTTTCGTTGCTAGTGGTGTAACGCAAGGATCCGTTTTGAGGCAACTGCTGTTTGTCATTTTTTAAATGACCTAACTGACGGCGTAGAAAGATGAGTATTAAAGTTGTGGATGACACGAAGGTCGGTGGAATTGTGGGTAGTACTGAAGAGTGTTGCAGATTATAGAGGGACATAGATAACTGGCAGATCTGGGCTAAGTGGTGGAAAATGGAGTTTAATGTAGAAGAGTGTAAGGTAATTCACTTTGAAAGGAACAACACGAAATAAGAGTTAAAAATCACACAACACCAGGTTATAGTCCAACAGGTTTAACTGGAAGGACACTAGCTTTCGGAGCGACGCTCCTTCATCAGGTTATAGTGGAGGGCTCAATCCTCACACGGAATTTATAGCAATGATTTACAGTGTGATGTAATTGAAATTATACATTGAAAAATTGATTGTCTGTTAAGATTTCATCTATTAGAATAGAGTGACAGTTTCACTTCTTTCATGTGTAACTCACAAACCCGGAGTTATCTCACTTTTTAGATTAGATTCAATCTAAACATCATGGCACAGACAGAGAACACAGGGGGTCAACGCCTTCAACATATTGTCCAGCTATCACCATCGTTAACAGCTAACCCGAAAATGCAACACGTTTTCTGATTTACCCATGAAAGAAGAGACACTATCACAGTATTCTAAAAGATGAAAGGCTGAACAGACAAGCAATTTCTCAATGTATAATTTCAGTTCCATCACAATGTAATTTTTTGCTATAAAATCTGTGTTAGAGTTGAGCCCTCCACCATCAGCTGATGAAGGAGCGTCGCTCCGAAAGCTAGTGTGCTTCCAATTTAACCTGTGGGACTATAACCTGGTGTTGAGTGATTTTTAACTTTGTTCACCCCAGTCCAACACCGGCATCTCCAAATCAGGAATAAAGAGTACTGCACTCATGGTAACATTCTTGTCAGTGTAGATTAGCAGGCATGTCTCGGTGTCTAAATACATATCTCCCTAATATATTTGCCACCAGCTTGATCAGGATGTGCAGAAGGCATTCCATGCGTCAGCTTTTATTGATAGAGGCATTGAGTGGCTCTGGTGCAGCCACATTTAGAGTATTGCCTACAGTTCTGGTAACCACATCATCGGAATGTTTTGGCAGCTTTGGAAAGGGTTCAGAGGAGGTTTACGACAACGGTCTTTTGAGGAAAGGACTTGGGACTTGACGCCATTTTCGTTAGAGAGAAGAAGGTCGAGAGAGGTGTCTTAAATGATACGTATAAGATAATCAAACGTGTTGATAGGTAGATAGTGAGAGCCATTTTGCTCGGATAGTGAGAGGATATAGCTTTACATTGGGTGGTGATAGATTCAATACACATGTCAGAGGTTGTTTCTTTACTCACGGAGTCGTCAGAGCGTGGAATGCACGGCCTGCAATAGCAGAAGGCTCGTCAACTTTAAGAACATTTAAGTCTTCATTCGATAAATATATGGATGGAAACAGAATTGTAGAGAATAGATGGGCTTCAGATTGGTTCCTCCTGACGGCACAACATCGACGGCAGAACTGCCTGTACTGCGCTGTCTGTTCTCTGTATTATGTTGTATATGGGGCTATAGATTCGCACAGTGTATACTAAGAATCGTACACCTATTATTAAAATCAGGAAAATTTGTTTCTGTATGAATTCGGAGTAGGCTATTCCATCCCTCAGCTTGCTGCATCATTTGATAGGATCATGGTCGATCTGATTATGGCAGCACTTTTATTTTCATGTCTCTCCATTATAACTCCGAACTGCCTTATTACAGTTAGCCAGCATGACTTTATGTGAAGCAGTCTCACACACTTGATTGAGTTCTTTGAGGAAGTGACGATGGTGATTGACAGTGGTACGGCCGTGTATGTTGTCGACATGGAGATACTAAAGTATGTTAAAACGTACCTCATAGTAGACTTGCTCAGAAGCTTCAGTTACATGGAGCCTATGCTGAGTTGGCAAGTTGGATGCAAAATTCACTTGGTCATAGAAGACATAGATAGTTGTGCGGGCTGTTTTTTTTTCTCACTCGGGGCCTGTGGCCAGTCGTATTTTGCAAGCTGTTTGTTATAGATACAATTGGTCTGGATGGAAATACAGATGGACTAATTAGTAAGTTTGCAGATGACATGCAAGTTAGTAGAGATGTGGATAGTGAGGAAATCTATAAGAACATAAGAAACTGGCGTTGGAGTAGGTCATCTGGACCCTTGAGCCGAGGACTAGATATCAATCAAGAAACGGACCCTCGGGATATATTATTCTTGACAATTTGACTGAACGTAACCAGGGGAGTCACACAGTGTCGAGTGCTGCAATTTATATCAATGATTTGGAGGAGTGGAATTGATGCATTATGACTATGTTTGACGATGACGTCAAAATAAATAGAAAATTAAATTATCAAGAGAAGACAGAGAATCTGATAATAGATATAAACAGGTAAATTCAACGTAAAATAGTTTGGAAGGTAGAATATATTACGAAACATAACCTGTCCTTGTTTTCATGCAGCGTAAAAGGCAGTCGTTACTTAAATGGGGAGATGCAGATTAAATTAGAAATAGTCAATTGACTGAACAATTTCGAGAAAACGCAAGGGAAAAGATACCGTTGATTGAGACTTCCTTGAGGAGTGAGATGTTGAAGGTTCCAAATCACATTAAGTTTGAATAAAGGCATTACCAGGTCAGTCGAAATGGTGCGTTTCATCAAATTCTTAGTCTGCCTCACATAAACAGATCAAATACCAAACACTGAGGCAAGATGACAGCCCACCATGGATAGCTGTGCTGACGATGCTCGCGCACTTCTCAGTAAACTGGGCTATCTGCTCAGCATGGGGAGCATTGCAAACTTTGACAGTACATCGCGTCTATACTTTCAACTAGATGTAATTTTAGCGTGATGTCCGTTACACAACGTGGATTATCGACTAATATTTTCTTGTGTCAGTATTGAGATTCAGTTGTGTCAGAATATTGGCATCATTAAGGTTATATTCCGTAGCTGAAGGGTCAAATAGCAGATGGGATTAGCCCATAACGTATATGGGGACGTGTGAATTGAAAGAAGTAGAAATTATCAGGTTATGGCCAATGTGATAACAACAGTAGCGATTCATGTGTTTCATCCTCAGATATTGTCCAGGGATGAGATGGAGCCAAAGGAAGAAAATGTAATTTGTGATCAGAGTAGAAGACAGTGAGTTCAATGTTCTTGATATTTAAGATTTGGGAGGTGGAAATGTGTTGCTGGAAAAGCGCAGCAGGTCAGGCAGCATCCAGGGAACAGGAGAATCGACGTTTCGGGCATAAGCCCTTCTTCAGGAATGGGGAAAGTTTGTCCAGCAGGCTAAGATAAAAGGTAGGGAGGAGGGACTTGGGAGAGGGGCGTCGGAAATGTGATAGGTGGAAAGAGGTCAAGGTGAGGGTGATAGGTCAGACTGGGGTGGGGGCGGAGAACACATTTTCACATTGGATCTCAAGCATCTGCAGTCCTCACTTTCTCCTCAAACAGTAACACAGCAAACGATCCACGTCCATGAACACCAACTAGCAATGAAACAACACGACCAGCTATCCTTAGTAGCCACACACGCAGATGACAAGCAGCATGAATTTGACTGGGACAACACTACTATTATAGGACAAGCCAAACAGAGAACAGCCAGGTAATTCCCAGAGGCATGGTCCTCATCCACAGATTCAATCAATAAGCACATCAACCTGGCCCCAATATACCGGCCACTGCAGCGGACAGTTGGAACTGACAACTGGATGCGGCAGATTCAAACTACTACAAATGCCGGAGGAAAGATCACAGAAACGCTTCACACGAGGCTGCCAAACACTGAGGATGTCATCTAGACTGGGGACGAAACGTCTGAAACACAAATTCCCAGCGCGGTGAACACAGCCACAACAACGAGCACCCGAGCTACAAATCTTCTCACAAACTTTGAAGATATAAAAGGTGTCTAAGAGGCAACATTTTCACACAGAGAGTTGTGCATGTTTGGAATGCAATGCCAGCAGAAGTGAGGGAAGCTGATACAAATGGTGGATGAGGTTGGAGCACACAACAGCAGAGACTTCACAAATAAACCTGACCATATATTAACTAAGGAAAAAAAAGATATGCAACATAACTCAATCTTTCTATGCAGACATTAACTTCCAAAAAAGCAATTTTTCAATATATCAGAGTACTTGAAATGTGGAAATGATTTCGATAGGTTATGTTACACGGTCGGAGAAAGTGAGGACTGCAGATGCTGGAGATCAGAGCTGAAAATGTGTTGCTGGAAAAGCGCAGCAGGTCAAGCAGCATCCAAGGAACAGGAGAATCGACGTTTCAGGCATAAGCCCTTCTTCAGGCTTATGATTCCTGAAGAAGGGCTGATGCCCGAAACGTCGATTCTCCTGTTTCTTGGAAGCTGCCTGACCTGCTGCGCTTTTCCAGCAACACATTGTCAGCTATGTCACACGGTATTCATGTCAGATAGGGCAAGTTTATTCTAAATGTAACTGTCATCATATTAAGATGGCGAATTTGCCGAAAACCGTCTCAGTGGTTATTGTCAGGAGATATAACATAGTGCTCGGCACTGCCTACGTTTAGTACAACAACCGAGTAGCTCTGGAAATTATTGCTCTGGAAATTCCAAAGTGTTTCTCTGCACAGTAGTGATAATGTCTCACCTTCCCAATCTCCATGCCTCAGATTCAATGTGGGACACGTTTGGTTGCAACAATTTTTTTTCTTGATTGGCGCATGTTAGACATTTCACAAAATGTTTTGACGATATTCAGGAACCAGGTTGGAGACTTAGGTGACGTACCTGCTGAAGCAGCCGAGATTGGATTTGCAAAAGCGACATTTTATAGACGCAATGGGAAACAGTTGCTTTCAACCCTCGGTGAACTTGATTAGATTACTTACAGTGTGAAAATAGGCCCTTCAGCCCAACAGGTCCACACGGACCATCCAAATAGCAACCTATGCAGACCCATTCCCCTACACCACTGGGTATTTAGCATGACCAATTCACCTAACCAGCACATTTTTGGACTGTGGGAGGAAACCCACGCACACACGGAGAAACGGTGCAAACTCCACACACAGTTGCCTGAATCTGGCATTGAACCCGGGTCTCTGGCGGTGTGAGCCTTTACAGCTAACCCTCGTGCCACGGTGCCACCACTACCCACTATCCCATTACACACTGGACCCAGTCGTGCAAACAACTTTCTACATCCACACTCTATCTCCTGTCACTGAGCCACGATTGCAAATCCAATCTCGGCTGCTTCAGCAGGTACGTCACCTATGTCTCCAACCTGGTTCCTGATATCACCAAAGTCCTGCACAATTTCACCAAGACATTCATGTTCCTATACCCAAATCCACTCACTGCGAAGATTAGCACACCAATTCTCTTAGTCTCCACCTGCTGCACGTTCAGAGATTGTTGTGTCAGGGTGTCCAGAAATCATTACACCTCCTAGCTTCAAATCCAGCACCATCCATGTGTTTGCTTCTGAACCGATTCACTGATTCAGATATTGTGAAAAGCTGCGGTCCAGGCATGTCGTACGTTTACAGATAAATATCTATTTATAATTAGTCTTTTTTTTGTCTACCATACAGTTCTCGATCCGTGTCATTTCACCGCCCCCAATGTCACGAGTCGGAATGGTTTTATGCTAATCTATTCTGTAGGATTTATCAAAAGCCATTAGAAAAAGTCCAAGAAAACTACATCCACTGGTTCCTACTAATCAATGACACTGTTTGCATCCCCGAACAATTCCAATAGTTTTGTACAACATGATTTCCCTTTTGACAATTCATGGTGATTCTGTATTATACTTCATTCTTTTCCACATGCTCAGTGAGTAAATGTTTCATAATGGGCTCCCGTAATTTGGCCAATGCCAACATCAGGCTGACTGGTCTAAAATTCACAGTTTTGTCTCTGCGCCTCATTTTAAACATTGAGTCTACATTACCAAATCTGCAATCTGTAGGAACTATTCCAGAATCGATCGAATTTTGAAAAATGACCACTAATGTTTCCAAAGGTTTTTTTTGTTAATTCCTGAAGTATTCTGCGATATAGATTATTAATGTTTATGGACTTATCTGACTTTAATCCCATAAAGTTTTCACAAGCCAACCATCCATATTCCTGTACTCAAATCCGCTCACTGAGTAAACCAACATACCACTTAACCTCTTCACCACCTGCGTGCTTATGTTCTGCGACTGCTGTATTAGGACGTGCATGTCTCATGATGTCTCCGCACTTCCAATCTGTCACCATGCATATTCGATCCAACTTTAATTCATGAAATTTTCTCAAACTAAGGAAGATATCTGTGCTGCTACAAAAATCCGCTCACTGTGAAAACCAACATACCAGTTAACTTCATAAAACGAATTTTCTCAATTTCCTTCCTCCCTCTGTAGTCTGTGATCCTAGTATTTTCCTTAGTACAAAGATACAGAATGCAGCAAATATAGAAATGTCATTTCCTCTTACTGTCAGCGGTACTTTTCAATATGATTTCGACAAATCGAGTTTAGATACGAATGATGAACTGCAAACCCTCTCTTTGTGACGACAATTAATTTCCTATAGTCTATGCATAATCTAATTGAACTGTTTGGGGTGGAGGTTGGTTTGGAATCAATGCTACAGGAGAGCTCCAATGACTCTGAGTGTACAATCAAGACGCCCTGTGTCCAGTCTCTAGATTGTCATCAGTAATTTGCCTATTTTAGGTGGGTTGAATCACTCCCAAGAACATTTTTCGGCCATTGGACTGCCTTAGGAATACAAAAAGAAATATGGCAAACAGTTTAGCTCCGTTGGCTGGGCTGTTGGTTCACAGAAGGAATCTCCTTCCTCACCGGAGCTGTGGTGGCACTTCAAGTTGAACCACCACCACCAGTCGCTTCTCCTAATAAGAGAGCAGCCTCTATGGCACATTAAAACTATGACGAAAACACGAAGAAATCAAAAGTTCGATTGTTCTGGGCAAAAAAAAATGTTCATTTAATGCACAAGGTCGGTATAATGCAAGATATAAAGGCAAATCTAATTATGCGAAGGACAGTAATTAAATGCACGTTATAGTCTATTAGAAGACAAACAGCAGTTTTAATCGCAGGCACATTCTTCAGGATTCCTTCTCTAAGGGCCCCATTAACTGACAACACCTGCCATACCCTCCCTGACAGCTTGTTTGGAAACATTGGAAATTTAGGATTTTCAGCTCCCCACCGAGGGAAGTACCGTTTTAAAATGTGTACAATTTCTGATGGGCTCGCCTTCGATTCTCTTACCTCCAAATAGCCCTGTGTTTGGAAGGTTTTGCTCTGATAGCGTCTGGTTGGCATATCAACTCTCGGATGTCTTTATTGAATGATGTTCTTGTCTGATTTCTCTAATCAGCATCTCTTTTCAGCCTTCGTGGTTTTTGGTTCTGAAGCTGTTGGGTAGGCCTGGAACCTGTGGTGAAGCTCTTTATATAAAAAAATGTTGTTGGAAAGTCTGTCCGTCAGGTCACATGAGTGCTAATGGTTTATCGCCCCGTTTTGTACCCTCAAATCTATGTACCCTCAAATCTGAACGGACCACTCCTGTTCATGTGTAGGAAACTCTGGAGGCTGAATGACCATCTCCTCCTCTGTAACAATCACGGTAGGCTGGACGAACTACTGTCTGTTCTTCTGTAACAGGCTCGGGAAGCTGAATGACCTACTCGTCTTCGTGTCTAACAGGATTGTAGCAGAGTATGGCTCTCCAGCCAAAGCTCCCTGGTCCGAACATTATTTTTCTTTTCTTCCTCTATTTTCCTTCTTTTCTCCATTTTTATTCAATTGCACTTACCCGGGGATAAGGGACGAGTTGAGAGCACTGGGGCCGAAACCCAGAGTGGAGGCCAGCACAGGGAATCAGTCTCGGCAAAGAGGCTGGCGCAGGAAATTGAGTCAGAGCAGAGGCTTTTGAGGAGAACCCAGTCCTGGAGAAAACTTATTTGGAGCAGCTGAGAACCAGAATGTAGGCTTGAAGCGGACTGGTGACTGATGCTTTGAATTGGATCTGGTGCTGTCGATCTGAACACATGTGGAAACCCTGCGCTGAGCTACTGCAATGTAGAATTAATTCGTAATTTGTCTTTCTGACTGTAAGTTCCACCTTTTTAATTGTCACATTTCTCACAGGTACTATGAATCACTGCAAAGTAACACAACGACTTTTCTTCTTTATTCTTCTTTATTCTTTTCTTCTTTATTCTTCTTTATTCTATTCTATTTTATTTAAGATTTGCACCTGGGCACTTTGTACCTTAGATAGCGCCATTTGAGGCAACATTATAAGCTTTTCACTGTACTCCAGCAATGGTGTGATTGGCAACATTTGTCAATAAAGTATACTCAAATAAGGGATATTCTAATAAATGATGATCAAACTCTAACAAATTACAGAGACAGAATGAAATCCTCCTGTAACTCTGTAACAGTCTCGAGGTATTAAATGACACAGCAACCAGGTATTTCGATCAGCTGTTCAACTCTCACTTATGGTGGTCCCTTCTTTCTCAGTTACCCAAGCACAAACAACACAATGTACTCCAAGTGTTCTCTCAGCGAGACCCCGAAAAGCTGCAGTAGCTTTTCCGAATGTTTTCAATCATTGCTTTTGGAAAATGTGTGAATATTCCAGTTTTCCACCTCTCCAAGTGGGGGAAGCTCGAATGGTGTCCGCCTTTCCGTCTGGGAAAGGCGCAGTGGGGCCGAAATGCTGCCCTCTGTTCCCGAGCAGTAGTCACAATGCTTTGAATGATGTCTGAATCTTCTGAAATATTTGATTGTAGTGCACTTAAAAATAGGAGCTGTCTTACACAAAGTCAATGAACACAAGATATTGTTACCCTCGGTTATGCATTCGAAAAAATCACCCCACTTATCCTTTTATGCAGCTAAACTGTTACTTTATCCCTGTCATATTCTATATACAATATGGAACATATACAACCCTGCACTGTCCTGGATCTACTCCCACATATAAGGAAGAAAAATGAAAATGCTTGAACGATTTAAAGTCCATCCCTCAGCAAAACTCAACGATTGCATCTAGACCGAGGAAATGTTACCTTTTATGTGATATGAAAAGTGATGTAAGGAAGGAGTTAACTGATCTGTTTGTTTGGTAACTGTGATTAATGTCAGTTTCCCTGGATACTAATTATTCCAGTGAACTGTTTCGAGTTTTTTTAATGATAAACGGGTGACGTTCAAAGTGTTTTCCCATACTATGAGCGTGAGCATAAACTAACAGAGAGCAGCAGCTCCATCGAGAAAGGGAGGGAAGAGATCAGAATCTGGGAAAATTGTACTCGGATGTTCTAACAATGGGTCAGAATGTGAGAACAATAGACTGGAATGTTGCAACAATGGACAGGAGTTTGACCTGGGATGTTTGGTACCTTTCTACATATTATGGTGGAATGTCATTATCGATGCGGATCCAATATGTACTTGCGATTATTCAATATATTTATTATCCTATTCCTGCTATTGTTGATATCCCTAGTAAATCTCACTGTCATGTTATTTTTCTGTCCACATATGTGATTTTATTACTGTTCTGTTTATGTACTGTGCATTACTTGCCACTATTACACTTCTTGTTGACTCTCTGAATTCAGACATTCACTCTACAAACCACTGCTTACCGTATCATTGACCTTGTTTATTCACGCTCCACCTCATTGATTCTCGCAGTGTCCACCATGGGACACGATGTTTACCTAATCATTCTCAGCTGAAAACGTTGCACAATTGTATCACTGTTCTTATTACTTAAATATCGATTGAAAAATCACAAAACACCAAGTTATAGTCCAATAGGTAAATTGGATGCACACTAGATTTCGGAGCGCCTCTTCGAAAGCTAGTGTGCTTCCAATTAAATCTGTTGGACGAGAACCTAGTGTTGTCCGATTTTTAACTTTGTCCACCCAAGTCCAACACTGGCACCTCCCAAATCTTCCCACAGCTAGCTGGACTACACCTCCTCCAATCCTGCCCCCTGTAAAAACGCCATCCCATTCTCCCAATTCCTTCGACTCCGCCGCATCTGCTCCCAGGAGGACCAGTTCCAAAAACGCACAACCGAGATGGCCTCCTTCTTCAAGGACCGCAATTTCCCCCCCCCCTCCCCCGACGTGGTCGACGATGCCCTCCACCGCATCTCTTCCACTTCCCGCTCCTCCGCCCTTGAACCCCGCCCCTCTAACCGCCACCAGGACAGAATCCCACTGGTCCTCACCTACCACCCCACCAATCTCCATGTACAGTTCATCATCCGCCGTCATTTTCGCTCCCTCCAAACGGACCCCACCGCCAAGGATATATTTCCCTCCCCTCCCCTATCAGCATTCCGTAAAGACCACTCCCTCCGTGACTCCCACGTCAGATCCACACCCCCCACCAACCCAACCTCCACTCCCGGCACCTTCCCCTGCAACCGCAGGAAGTGCAAGACTTGCGCCCACACCTCCCCCCTCACCTCCCTCCAAGGCCCCAAAGGAAACTTCCATATCCGCCACAGATTCACCTGCACCTCCACACATATCATCTATTGCATCCTCTGCACCCGATGTGGCCTCATCTATATTGGGGAGATAGGCCGGCTACTTGCGCAGCGTTTCAGAGAACACCTCTGGGACACCCGGACCAACCAACCCAACCACCCTGTAGCTCAACATTTCAATTCCCCCTCCCACTCCACCAAGGATATGCAGCTCTTTGGACTCCTCCATCGTCAGACCACAACAAAACGACGGTTGGAGGAAGAACGCCTCATCTTCCGCCTAGGAACCCTCCAACCACAAAGGATGAACTCGGATTTCACCAGTTTCCTCATTTCCCCTCCCCCCATCCTGTCTCAGTCAAATCCATCAAATTCAGCACCGCCTTCCTAACCTGAGATCTTCTTCCCGAGTTCGAGGGATTTGACTGAGACAAGGTGGGGGGAGGGGAAACGAGGAAACTGGAGAAATCTGAGCTCATCCCTTGTGGTTGGAGGGTTCCTCGGCGGAAGATGAGGCGCTCTTCCTCCAACCATCGTGTTGTTGTGGTCTGGCGATGGACGTGTCCAAGGACCTGCATGTCCTTGGTGGAGTGGGAGGGGGAGTTGCAGCGTTGAGCCACAGGGTGTTTGGTTTGGTTGGTCCGGGTGTCCCAGAGGTGTTCTCTGAAACGTTCTGCAAATAGGCGGCCTGTCTCCTCAATATAGAGGAGGCCACATCGGGTGCAGCAGATGCAATAGATGATGTGTGTGGAGGTGCCGGTGAATTTGTAAGTATCCCTTGGGGCCTTGGAGGGGCTATATGGAAGTATCCCTTGGTATCTCACTCTTCTCTGAACCTTTTCAGGTTTGAAGTGATGAAGTTATTCACAGCAGGAGGACTCAAACCCATGTCTCTGTCGCGACTGAAACAGTCTCCCGCGTTTTAGACCACTTCGTCACATTACCACATGCAGCTGACTTAATTGAAAGTCGGTCCCCTATATTTGTTCAATAAATCTGAACGTGCCATATATCTCTTTATAGAACTTGACCGCAGGTCTTCACAGATAACAATTCAAGATTGATGTGTCAGTGTGCCATTGTTCCAATCTACTGCAGTGCTTGCAGTCCGTCGGCCAGCGCTTTCCGCTCCGGGCTTTTGGAATTACCATGAATCTTTGCGTTTTGTTTTTCAATGTTTACTCATTTCGTAATCAGATGGGCTTCTGCAAATTGCACGGTATAAATTTGGACGGGCATGCATTTCATTGCACTAACAAACAGTGCCCGTGGAATAGTTGACTCCATAAATCAAACGTTAATAATTGTTTTAAAAACTATTTCTCGAGATTAAACGAGAAATGATGCCAAATCAAGCTGAATGCAGTATTACTGAGATCTGATAGAATTAGTGCACATGCCTTAGAAAGTATTATGCCAATTTGAAGACGTATGTTCCGAACCAGACCATGTTCCCATAAAACATTATAAGGAGATATTCCCCGACTCTGGCTTTTACCTTATTTCGAGACAAATAAAAGGTTCTACATTCCAGGTGTGATGCAAATGGTTAAACGACTAGTGTGTAATCAAGACGCACGTTATTCTTTCACCACAGTAAAAATAGAACCGAAAACAGAAGAAATGGAAAAAACATTCAAAACACTTAGCAAACTAATATGTGATTTAACTTCTATTCCTCAACTGTTCCAACATATCAAGACTGTCCAGTTTCTCCTTGAAACAATTTAGGCAACTCCGTTTGGAATGTTATGAAAGAATTTGGCTCGGCATACCAAAATACCGTTGTTGTCAAAAGAATACGAACACAAGGTGGGACCAAATCAAAGCATTCCAAACTTTATTGATGACAAAGAGATAACAACCGTTAATTTTCAACAGCTAATGCTAATTGGCCCATCACCGTTGCAACATATTACGCCTCTCATATGGATTTACGCAGTTGCTCTTTCTCTGGGGTTGTGAAGCTGCTCTCTCTCTCTCTTTCTCTCTCTCTTCCATCCCCCACTCCCTCGTTTTTCCCTCTCTCTAGTTGTTCAACTGGTCTCCACCTCTCGACGTGCTATTCACCTCAGAACGCCCAAGGGTGGACCTCAGAGAGAAGGTCTTCATGTGAAGCCAGGTATTTTTACTTTCTGTTAGTTTTCTGGAACTTTTACATTTCTTGACAATCAGGGAGATGCACGAAATAGTTTGAAACTGAGTCGATTATTTAGATAGCATTTTACTGTTCGTTTCTTTGTGCAGCAGGACCAGCTGCCTTTCTCTCTCGGCCTTATTTTACGTAGTGGATACCTTGTTGAAAATTTTGGTCGATGAAAACTATTTCTTTTACAATATGCGAATGTAGCGAACACCTCACCCTAGTCGTGCCACTGTTTTTGGTTTGTCGGTTTTGTCATTTAACATTGTACTGTGCCAAATGCACACAGCATCCTTTGCTGTTTGGCCACGTTATCAAACTATATTTTCATTTTATCAGCTAAAAGGCTGCCATAGCAGTATCACATAACTGCACTCTTGATATAGGTAATTTCAGCAAAACAACTTTCCATGATTTCTTGATTGAACAGAGACATGAAATATCCTTCAAAACACAACTTTAAGAAAAGTAATTAATGACTTATTTCGATTGAACCCTTATAAAAACTCATTCTATGGTAGTTTTGTTTTCTGGCCATGACGAAAGACATCAAGACCCTGATGTGGCAACGGAAGACATGGATTAGAACTGTTTTAGGGATGTGGGAATTCCTTTCTGTTTCGGTTATACCAAAATGCTCTGGTAAGAGCGGAACGTTTCAGAAGATTTGCTATTGTGATCCAAACTCCTAAATAAGAGGAATACTTGAGAAAATGAGCTCCAGTCACCCAGAAGGCGTTACCAGAAAGCGAGATGGAGGCAGATCCAACAACAACTTTATAAGAACCATTGGATGAAGATGCAAAAAATATGATGGAAGGTAAATTGGAAATTTCTCAAAAGACCAGCCCAGACATGAAGCGGTGGAATCGCCACAGTCCTGTGGGAATCATTCTGTGATTGTGAGGTGGATTGATTTCAAAGTAGTCTTGCACTAGTTACATCATTTCACGTGAATTGGCAATGTAGCAGCTCAGCTTCCCCTCCAGAACCTTCACATCCAGGAGCACGGAAAAATCTCCAATTCAGCAACAACTCGACTTCTCGACGTCACAGATTACTGTGGGTTGCTGAAACCAATACCGATAACAAATAAGAAATCGACGCACGTCTGGTAATAAAGAACGCATGTGTGGCTTTAAGATGGAGTTTGAATGAATTCTTAAAGTGTTGATCACACTACCCCTCTGTCTCTATAAGAAAAAAACTTCCTTTGAACTGAGAACTGTGTCACACCCCTTCCCAGTGTATTTACGAATTGGCTCTGGAAGAAGTGGATGCATTTTTAGTCACCGTTCAAGAATTTGTAGACTCTCAAGTCGGTCCCATGGATTGGAGAGCAGTTACGTAACCACGCTTAGTAAAAACAAATGATGTAGAGTGCAAACAAAGTATTAGATCTTTTGGACTGACTTGAGACGTGAGAAAGATTCGGGAGCAAATCGTAAAAAATGCAATAACAGAACACTTGGAACACTGTGTGTGTATTGGTCATGGTCAGCACGGATTTACAATGGGGAAATGATACCTACCACATGTACTCCAATGTTCAGAGATTACTTGCAGTGGGTTGTTCGAGGAAGCGTGCGAATATGATTCACTTGGACTTTTGAATAAGTTTGGTAAAACCCCACATCGGAAGGCATCATGAAAAAATCAAGTATACGTGAGTGCACTGCCCCCATCACATAAATGGTGAATTGGTTGTCAGCCAGAATACAAAGAACATGAATGAACAGACTTTTTATCTGAATGGCAGATATTGAGTATCATCAGTTAATCATCATCCATTCTCTCCACCAGCGAAGCTGAGTAACAGCAGGTATTCGAATTACAAGATGCTCTGAAATGATTTGCCAAAGCTACTTAAATAGCGTCTTCAATTCCAGTACTACTGCAGTATATCCATAGGAGCACCACAATACTCATGCACCCAAATATTCCAAACAAATTACCATCCTAACCTGTAAACACACCACTAAACCATAAGTATTGTTCAGTCAAAGTCCTGGGATTTCCCTCCCTAATGGCATTGTGAATCAATCTTCAACAGAGGAACGGCATCAGGTTAAGGCAGTAACTCACCAGCACATTCTCAAGGAAAACTCAGGGTACCTAATAAAATACCGACCCAACCAGAGATGCCCACTTCGCACGAGTGAAGAACAACAAACAAAATACTTGAATGTTATTCAATTTCCTCCAGCACAAATATAACAGCAATTCCTCTTTTTTTTACCATGTATCCTGACGACAGAAGGCAACGAATTGTATACATCATCCTCTTGAGCTTATCACCTTGTTGCTGGGTTGGAGCCACATATAGGCCAGACCAGGTAAGGTTGACAAAATTTCCCTCCTTCAAGGGCATGAATTGACCTTTTCAGTTTTGTTATTTGACGATGGTATCATAGTCACCATTACTCGGACTAACATTTTCTTTCTGACGTTTTCGGAATTACATCCACGGTCCCCCAGATGTCATACTAATATTTACCTCCTGTCAGCAAAGAATTGAGCTGGCTTCTTCGGAATGCTAGACCAATCTGACCACAGGTGCTGAAATACCATCTGAGGTTCACCAACTCTTTGCTTTCAATTCGGATCTCCAACGTTGCCAAGATCATGTTTTTAAATGTATTTACATTTGTGGGCGGCACGGTGGCACAGTGGTTAGCACTGCTGCCTCACAGTTCCAGGGTTCAATTCCCGCCTCAGGCGACTGACTGTGTGGAGTTTGCACGTTCTCCCCGTGTCTGCGTGGGTTTCCTCCGGGTGCTCCGGTTTCCTCCCACAGTCCAAAAGATGTGCAGGTAAGGTGAATTTGCCATGCTAAATTGCCCGTAGTGTTAGGTAAGTGGTAAATGTAGGGGTGTGGGTGGGTTGCGCTTCGGCGGGGCGGTGTGACGGGCCTGTTTCCACACTGTAAGTAATCTAACCTAATCTAATCTAATCTTACTTGTAACAATATCTTCTAATTCCTCGTTTTACAGGGCTATTCATTCTTTATAATTGTTAAAACGGTTTTGCCTTCCACTATTAAACAAGCGAGAAACTATTCACCTGATTTCCGATTCCATTATGCCCTGGCTTTAGGAGTGGTGAATTGGAGCTGTATGCCACTCACCAAATGATAAAATACCCTGCCTGCCTATTTCCAGGGCTGCACTGAGAGCACACCTACTGTGTGGATCGATTTGTGAGCTCTCTGTGGAACCCCTTGGTTGTGATCCTGAACACAAACACTCTCTCACATTTGCAGCTGAAGATTTGAGTGTGAGGAGTGCCTTCCGTTCACGCCCGAACCTGAAACAGCTGGGCATTGGAATGCGGTCATTTTATCCGAACGTGCTGCGATTCTCCAGGGGAACAGCTGGCTGGGATCAGCCCTCTAAACTAGGAAACTCAGTGGGAATAGCTGGGACCTTCCTGCTCTCTACACTGGGAATCCCAGTGTTAACAGCTTTGATAGCCTACCCCTCTCAATTGGGAAAATTAGGCGAAAGTGAGGACTGTCGATGCTGAAAATGAGTGTCGATAGTGTGCTGTTAGAAAAGCACAGCAGGACAGACAGCATCACAGAAGCACAAGAATGGCCGTTTCGTGCAAAAGGTCCGTCTCAGTCTGAACAGTGGGATGGCTATGCTCTCAAAACTGTGATTCTCATTGGGATCATCTAGGATGGTCCGACGCTTAAAACAGTAAAACTCAGTGTGAACAGCGAGTGAGGCCCAGCTGTCAAAACTGGAAATCTCGGTTTTCAAAGCTGGAGTCATACAGCTCTCCAAATTGGGAACATTAGTGTGCACAGCCGGAACGCTTGCATTCTTGAAACTGGGAATCTCAGATGGAACAGCCGGATTGTTCCAGCACTCTTAAGTGGACATTTCGGGGTGAACATTCAGAATGGTTCAAATCTCTAAACTGGCAATCTCGGTGTGAATAGCCGGGATGGTCCGACTCTCTAAACTAGGAATCTCGTGTGAACAGCTGAAAAAGTCTAGCTCGATCTACTGCGAATCTCAGTATAAACAGCTGGGATGGTTCAGCTCTCTCAACTGGGAACCTCACTGTGAACACACTGGACCGGTCCAGGTCTCTAAACTGGGAATCTCTATGTGAACAGACGGAGTAGTACACTTCTCTCAACTGGGAATCTCAGTATGGATGCACTGGATGGTCTGGCACTCTAAACCGGGAATCTCAGTGTGAACACACCTGGATCGTTTAGGTCTATCAAGTGGAATCTCAGTGATAACAGGCGGGATGGTTCTGCGCTGGTAACTGGGAACCTCAGGGTGAACAGCCGGGATGGTCCCGCTCTATTAAAACGGAATCTCGATCGGAACAGCTGCAATACTGCAGCTCTCTCAGCTGGGAACCTGAATATCAATAGCCAGGATGTTCCTGCTCCTTCAAGAGGGAGTCTCGGTGCGAACAGCAGTGATTTTCCAGCTCAATTAACTGGGAATCACATTGGTTTGGTACAGCCACGAAACTGAGAATCTCGGTGTGAACAGCAGGAATGGTTCCGCTGTCTAAACTGGAATCTCATTGGGAGAAACCTTATTTGTGCAGCTCTCTAAACTGGGAATCTTCATGTGAACAACTGGAATAGTTCAACTCTCAAAACTGGGAATCTCGGTGTGAACAGGTGGCATGATGCAGCTCGTTAAACCTGAAATCTCAGTGTGAACACACCAGACTGATGCAACTTTCTCAGCTGGGAATTTCGGTGTGAACAGCCGAGAATGATCCAGATCACTCGACTGCGAATCTCAGTGTGAACCGCTGGGAATGGTCCTGCTCTCTAAACTGCAAATCTCACTGTGAACATCCGGAAATGGTCCAGCTGTCTAAATTGGTAATCTCAGTGTGAACAGCTGGGATGGTGCCTCTCTCCTGAACAGTTGTCTCGTTTTAACACCTGGGATCATGTACCTTTCTAAGCTGTGAATCTCGCTGTGAACAGCTGGGATGATTCAAATCGCTAAACTGGGATTATCGCTATGTTCAGCCAGGATGTCCCAGTTCTGCAAACTGGGTATGTCAGTGTGAACAGTCAGGATTGAAAAGCATTCATAACTGAGAATCTCAGTGTGAACGCACTGGTTATGCTCTCTCAACTGGAAATCTCAGTGCGAACATCCAGAATGCTCCTACTTGCAAAATTAGGAAACGCAGTGTGAACAACTGGGATGGTCCTACTATCCAAACCGAGAATCTTATTTTGAATGGGTGAGATTGTCCAGCTCTCCAAACCAGGATTTCTTCATGTGAACAGCTGGGATCGTATAGCTCTCTAAACAGGGAATCTCAGTGTGAACAGCCGGAATGGTCCTGCTCTCTAAAATAGAAATGTCAGTGTGGACAACCGGGGTGGTACAGCGCTCTAAACTGGGAATCTTCTTGTGACAAGTCAAGCTGGTACAGCTCTTTAAATTGAGAATCTCAGTTTGAGAAGCTGGAAATTTCCAGCTCTCTAAACTGGGTTTCTCTGTGTGTATGGCTGTTCTGGTCCAGCTCGTTTAACTGGGAATCTCGGTGTGAACATACGGAGTTGTCCAGTTGTGTAAACTACAAATCGCAGCATGAATACACCGGGATGGTAAAAACTTTTTAAACCAGTTATCTCTTGTGAACACACTGGGATTGTCCAGGACTCTCAACAGGAAATCTCTGTGTGAACACACCGGATGGTCCAGCTGTCAAGCCTGGGAATTTCAGTGTAAATAGTCGGAAATGGTCCAGCTCTCTATACAGTGAATCTCAGAGTGCACTTTGCAGATTCGTCGGGTATTCTAAACTGGGAATCTCAGTGCAAACATCCGGGATGGTTCAGTCCTCTAAAGTGTAAAGCATCATTGTGAGCAGCCAGGTCTCTTTAGGTCTCTAAGCAAGGAATGGCGCTGTGAACAGCCGTGTTCGCCCAGCACTCTAAACTGTGAATCTCAGTGTGAAAAGCTGAGTTACTCCTGCTCTCGAAACTGGGGATCTTAATGAGAACAGCCGGGATGTTCGAGCTGTTTACACTGGGAAAGTCAGTGTGAATAGCCATTATGTTCCACGTTTTTAACTGGTAATCTCGGTGTGAATAAAAAACGTTAGTCGGGCTCTCTAAACTGGGAATCTCATTATGGACACATCGGAATCATCGAACTCTAATGGAATCTAGGCGTACACAGCCGGGATAATCCAGCTCTCTAAACTGGGAGCATCGTTGTGAACATCCGGTATGGTCTTGCTCTCTTAAGTGGGAATCTCGGTGTGAACAGTGTGGATGGACCAAAACACTGAACTCGGAATCTCAGTGCGAGCAGCCAGGTTGATCAAACTCCATAAACTCGGAATTTCAGAGTGAAAAGCCAGGTTTGTCCAGGTCTGTAAACTGGGAATTTTGCTGTAAACGGTCGGGAATGTCCAATTCTGTAAACTGGGTTTCTCAGTGCAAACAGTCATATGTATCCATCTGTCTAAATTGGGAATCTTGGTATGAATCTCCCCGATGGTCAAGCTGCCCAAACCGGCAATCCCAGTATGAAAAGATGGATTGGTGCAGCTCTCTAAACTGTTAATCACACTGATATGTGCCAGTGCTCAAAGCTGGGCATCTCGGCGAATATAGTTGTGCTGGTCCAGATCTATAAATGGGGAATCTCACTATAAACAACCGTGATATTCCGGGTCTCAAAACAGGGAATCACGGTTTGAACAGCGATTATGGTCCAGCTCTGTAAACTGGGAACCTGGCTATGAAAACTCTGGGGGAGCCCAGCTCTCTAAACCGGCTGCATAAGCTGGGAACCTCGTTTGGAACAGTTGGCACAGTCCAGCTCCCGGGACTGAGAATCTCGGTGTGAGTAGCCTTTACAGTCCAGCTCTGGAACCTGGAAATCTCCATGTGAGTAGATGGGGTGGTGCAACGTTTTAAACTTGAAATCGTAGTGTGAACAACCAAGAAAGTCTAGCTCTAGAAATTAAGAACCTCAGTGGATACAGCTGGGATGGTCCAGCTGACTGTACTGATGGTGTAGCTGTATACTGTACATTTCAGGTGAGTGAAAGCAGGCAAGGATTTAACACGCAGAGAGTGTGCTGAAAAATCGAAAATGGTAACAAATGGCTGGGAAACAAATAGCAGGAGCTGAGTTGCTATGATGCACAACAAATCTGATATTGGCCAATCAGTTTAGATTCTTCACCAAGGTACCAAAATCCAATCAAATTTGAATTTACATGTTGTGATGTCACTAAACCAATGAGACCGCCCGATGTTTTGGTTATAAAAATCAGGCATTTTGAACAGTTCATCAGACTGGCAAAGAGCACCAACAGTCTACGCACAGAACCGCTCTCTGAAAGCTACCTGTTCATATGAAATCTGTGAAACAGATGACCAAAGATTAGAAGACAGGAAAATCTACGAGGAATATACAAAAAGAAATCTGAAAAACGACTGGTTTTGAAATTTCAATTTGTTGTTAAAATCAATCGTTTGTTTGGATAGAACCAGTATATTATTATGAAGTGGGACATTGATACATTGTTCAGACAAAGGATGATTACAGTGCACATATTTGTTGTTAATATTTTTCTGGGAGTTAAATGATAAATGGTAATTTTTCTCTGAGTTGTGGGATTGGTAAATTCTATCTGACTGATAATTTAGGAGATTAAGGGACAAGGTGATTTTGTTTTCTCTATGTGTCAGGTTGAAGTCATAGAAGGGTTTACCCCGGCTCATAAAAGTTTGGAGGCTCTGTCTCCGTGGTTTGAACCGTTTAGATAGACCCAGTCTCTGATTTGTATAGACTTAAGTAAGTTTGGATTACGAAAAAGCCCAGTCGATTCTAAAACTTGCCGGATAATGTTTAAACATAACATTGGAGAGACGTATCGCTTAGTTGTGGTTACTTGTGGTTACTGCAACTGAAATCTGACAGAAATAGCTATTGAAGTTGCAAAATAGGTTCTGGGGTATGAGGATGATTCCCAAGTTTGCTAAGAAAGTCCAGAAGGAAATAAAAATAACTTTTTCTTATAATTAGCAAAGAGGTTTGAGTTGGAATAATCAAAGACAAAGGTAAAGCTAAATTTGTAAGGGTATAACTCAGATACCTAGGTATTTCAGAGGAAAAGACAAGTGCAGTAGAGTTCAAAAACATTCAATTACAATTAAGGAAAACGGAGTTAGAAGATATAAAAAGAGAGAGCCAGAAAAGAAAAAGGGAAGGTGAAAGAGTGACAAAAGAGAGAAAGAGAGAGAGAAAGAAAGAGAGAGAATGTTCTTAGCTGAGTAAAGAGAAAGAGAAGAAAGGCAGAGAGAAAAAGAGGGATAATTTAAAATTTTGAATTTGCGAATTAGTCAGTGAAGTCAAATTAACAGAATAGAAATGAAAACAGAGCGTAGTGATATATACAAGTATGTCAAAACTCTACCACATTTGTTTGAGAAAGCCTTCTTTATTTCGTTTGAAAAATTGGCGAGGCAGATGGAGTGGTCCAGGGATTTATGGGTAACTTTAATCCAGAATAAACTGGTCAGCAGAGCTCGTGAGGTATTTGCAGCGTTGTCAGATGAGCAGTCAAGAGTTTATGAATAGGTCAAACACGCTATTTTAAGTATTTATTAATTGCTGCCGGACGTGTACAAACAGTGGTTCAGAAATATAAAGACAGAAGCATGTCAGTCTGGTGTTGAGTTCTAAAGAATAAAACATCGTCATTTCAGATAGAAGGGTGCAGGCCTCTAAATTAGATAAGACATATGAGGCGGTAGGAGAGGTTACTCTGCTGGAGGAGTTAAAAAAACTCTTCCAGAGGAATTCAGAGAAATAATTCACGTGTATTAACAGAAATTTCAGGAAGTGAGAAGAGCAGAGTCAGCAGATGAATGCATGTTGGTGCCTATGACAAGCTTCCGGCCAGAATTACATGACGTGAGATAGAGAACCTGTGAGAAGGGGAGATACTACACTACAAATCAAAGGGTAGAGGAAACTGATAACGCAGGTTTAAGAAGAAGTCCAAGAGGGTGGAAAGGAGGTGAAAGGCCTCAGGTGTTTCCACTCTGGTAAAGTGAAACATGTAACTATACAGATAACTCGGGAAAAGATGTAGTAAAATAAGCTCAGCTCGTGGTATGAGTGGAAGGAGTAAAGAGAACCACAATAAACGTCGAGGAGCATCAGGACACTGCACAGACGAGTTAGGGGCGGATTTTGCCAGATCACCATCGTCACTTCTGTGGGGAAAGTCTATTCTGAAAGAACGTGGGGGGAGGGGACGTGGGGTAGAGGAGGACAAGAAGTTATAATTTTAAGAGATGGAACATCTAACCAGTCTCTAATACTAAGAGATGAGCGAATTGGTACTCTTTGTGTTCTGTTACCTGAGATTGTGGTACTTTGTGCGATAGATGGACAGAATGTTTGCGTTCCTCTGTGTAAGACTAGGTTGGCGTGCCAAATCCAGACTGTGGAAGAAACAGTCGGATTGATTGACAGAGTGTCAGTTTCAGGAATCCAGTTTGTTATTCGAAATCATTTAGCAGGTTCGAAGGTGGGACTTACATCCCTTGTTTTGGAGAAGCCCAAGAAAGACCAGAAACTGAGGAGTTAAAACAGAAATATCCTGGTAGACTGTGTAGTATCGAGATCCCACTGACATAAGCCACAGAACGAAGCAAAAACTAAAGGGAATGATTAACGAGTTGAGGGTCAGTTAGCAGAAACCCAGTTTGATGTAATAGTGCAGGAAAAACCTGAACAGGCAGAGTGCCAGACTGAAGTGTTTCCAGCTGAAAGGCTAATGGGCTTGCAACAGAAAGAAGAGACAATTGAAGAAATAGATGTTAATGCAGACATCGAAAGAGGGATGGAAAATAGTTCTGAGGTTTATTACCTGAAAGCACTGCAGAAACATGTTTAATTACGGCCCTGGAGAATGAGGAATCAAATCCAGATGATGTGGATTTTGATGTTTCTCAAAGAAATTAAAAATCAATAAGTTCTTAATGAGTGTGACAGGTTAGCAAATTATTTCTCTCCAGACAAAAGAATGCATGTGAAACGTTTGTTACTGCAGTATGAAGACATATGTAAGAATCGGATGAGGAGGACTAATGCTATTGCAAATGAAGTAGACGTCGTGAATGATGATTGAATAAAACTACACCCTATCAGCATAATCCTTTCAAAGCCAGACTGCTCCAAAAGAACGCGGAGGCAATGCTCTACGAGGATATCATCGCAGCCAGAGACAGAGCGAGTGGACTTCGCCCATCAGTTTACTTCCCAATCCTGACAGGAAGCAACGATTTTAAGTGATTAACGGAACGTCAACGCAGTAACAGAATCGGACACAGATCCAGTAACGAGTTTGGAGGATGAGAAAGTTGGACAAGCCAGAAACATCTCAAAGTTGGACTTACTGCGTGGTTACTGACAGGTGTCTTTATCAGAGAAGGTGAAAGAAATCTCTGCGTTGGTAATCCAAAATGGGCTGCATTAATTCATAGTGATGCCCTTTGGAATGAAAAACGTTCCCGCCACCTTCCAAAGACTCATTAACAGAGTTGTGTGGGTTACGAATGGACAGGTTAGTACCAGGAGGCATTTGATCATTTGAAACCAATATTATCTTCCGCACCTGTTTTAGCCATAGCAAACTCTTTGAAACCCTTCAAGGTTGCCATCGATTCGAGTGACATAGGGCTTGGAGCTGTACTGCTACAGGAAGATGATTAAACAAAGAGAGGCAACATCCACGATAGGAAATACTCCATGATCGAAAAAGATCTATTGACTTTGATACTTACCTAATAACATTTTAATGTGTTAAAGAACAAAGAACATTTACAGTCCAATAACACGCCCTTCGGTCATTCAAGCCTGAGCCGATTCAAATGTACTGTCTCATTATTGAATCTTTTATCTTGGGAAAAAGCTTGGCTCTATCCACTCTGTCTATACTCTTTATGATTTTGTAAACCTCAAACATGTCCCCTCACACTCTCATTCCTTCCAGTTTAAATAAACCTAGCCGACTCAACCTCACTTCATAGCTCGCACCAGGCAGCGTCCTCGTGTCTGTAACAATGTGTCTGAATTGGTTGTGTTCACGGGTCATAATCCTCTTACATTCATGTAATCCTTTCAAGACAAGAATATGAGATTATTATGTTGGCGTCTCATGTTACAGACTTTTAAACTCCAAATCGTGCAAGTTGTGAGTCATTACAATGTGATCGGTGAGCATTATCGCGGATTTACTTACTAAAGTTTACATTACTAAAGCTTATATCTATCCACTGTATTGTGCACACATGGGAAGAAGTTAGGATGAACTTTAATTAAAGTTATATGTATGTCGTGGTAATGTTACGGAATAAAAAAATACAAAGCCTTTTTTATGATGGTTTTTACTTACGTGGGGAGGTGTTACGAAGTTGTAGACGTTTACTGCATATTTCATAGAGCTGAAACTTCTGGCTGCCACACAGTTTTACAGTTTTGGACTATATCAAACCAACGAGCCGGGCCGATATTTTAGTGTATGTTAAAATCGGGAACTTTGAATAGTTGGGGAGAACAGCAAAGAGCAGCCAACCACAAACAGTCTTCCAGTAGAATAGCTCTCTTAAAAGTGCCTATACGTAAGAAAGTCGTGCAGCTGAAGACCAATGACGACCTAAAGGAATCCACAGAGTTATATTGACATTCAAAGATGACAATTTGGTTTGAAAATTAATTTGCCGTAAATTTAAGAGGAAATTTGTCCGACCAATATTCTGGAGTGGTAGCGAAAATGAGGTTTCAGAGAAAGAAGTTGTAAACCTTTCTTGTTTAATTTTCTCTTTTGGACGTAACGAATATATTGTTATTTATTTTCTTTAAATAGTTATATTTGAGATAGTTCTTTGCCAACTCGAAATTTAACAAATTACAGTGCGAGGTTAGGTTATCTGTGTGTCTGGTTTAAATTAGCAGAAGCGTTTATCCCGTAACACTCAATTGTACCAAACTACCTCGAGACCTAAAGAATAAAACCAGAATAGTTGCTCAGTATCAGAAAAGTGATTGGGAAACACAGTCGTGTCGATCCTGCAGAGATATTTTTCCTAACATCTGATAGCTTGTGGCAAAATTTACATAGCTGTCTCACAGATGGAAGAGAAACATTGTGAAAGGAATAGGAATTTGATACCTTTTGAGCATTACGCAATTCTAGTTCATGGCTAATATCGCCTCAATGCATTTCCCCCTCCCGTCACACACAATGAACATATGCCTTAATGAGATTAACTCTCAGAAATTATACAATAGGACTATCAAGTCGTCCCTCACGCTCACTCATCCTCTGTCACCCTAATCCTTCACACTCACTTCGTCACCATCATCCTGACCCCCTCATACTCACTGCGTCACAATAAAATTGTGCCTGTCACCCTTACTCCACCTCTGTTACCCAGCCCCTCACATTCTCTGCGTCGTCGTCACCCTGATCACCTCAAGCTCTCTATGTCACTGTCATCCTGACACCCTCACACAATTCCATCAACATCACCCTGACAGCTCACACTGCCCCCCGTCACTCCTCACCCTTCACACTTACACTGTTAACCTCACAGTGACACTTTCACACTCACTTCATCACCATCAGCTTACCCCCTCGAACTCACTTCATCACCATAAACCAGCTCCCTCACACTCACACTATCACAGTCACACTGACCTTCTCACACTCACTCCCTCACTCTCACCCTAATTCCCTCACAGTCTCTCTGTCACGGTCAGCCTGACCCGCTTGAACTGGCTCACCCTTACTCCGTCACCGACACCTGTCTTTCACAGTCACTCCATCACCAAACCCCGACCCCTCGCACTTACTCCGCCAGCGCTGCCCCGACCCCCTCACGCTCACTCTGTCAGCACGGCCCTGACCTCATCACACTCGTTCTGTGAGTGTTGCCCTGACCCCCTCACACACACACTCCATCATCCTCACCACCCTCACACTCACTACATCACCGTCACACAAATCCCCTCATACACACACTGTCGTAATTACTGTGACGTCCTAGCAATCGATCCCCATCTGTCACCCTTCTCCCTCACACTCTCGTCGTCACCGTAACCATGATCCCTCACGCTGACTCTGTTACTGTCACACTGTCCCCTCATTGTCACCATGTCAGTGCCATCATGAACGCTCACAGTCACTCTGTAACCATCACACTGATCCATCACACTCTTGCCGTCAATGTCAAAGTGATCCACCCACAGCCAAGCTGTCACCCCTAGCCGCACTTCTCACATGCAGTTCATCACGTTTACTTTGAGCCCCTCACACTCATTCCCCTCTGTAATAGGGAGCTCATCACACTCACTACCCCTCTGTTACCTTGACCCCCCTCATATTCACTCCGCTGTTACCCTAGTCATCTAATAGTCTCGATGACACTGTCATCCTGAAACTCTTATATTAACTCCTTCACCGTCACGCTGCCTCCCTCACAATCACTCTCCCTCTGTTACGCTAAGCCACTCACATTCACTCTGTCACCCATCATCCTAACTCGTCAAACTCACTCTGTCACGATAAAACTGATCCCGTCATACTCACTACGTCACAGTTACCCTGCCCCCCACACTACTCTCTGCCACTCTTTACCCCTCACACTCACACTTTCACCTTATCCTGACACCCTTACATGCCTTCGTCACTCTCATTATGAACCCCGCCGTTCACTCAGTTACTCTCATACCTTCTCGCACTGCCTCCCTCACTGTCACATTAAACACCTCATACTCACTCTGTAACTGTCAGCCTGACCCATTAAAACTCGGTCCCCCATCTCACGCACGCGCTCGTACTACATCCCTCACTGACAGCCTCAGACTCACTTCATCACAGTACCTCTGAACCCCTCACACATGCACCGTCACCATTCCACTAATCAGCTCAAACTCACTCCGTCACTATTCCCCCGAAGCCCTCACATTGATTCCTTAATGGTACCCTGACCCTTTCACACTCACTCACCATTGCTCACTCATTCTCACCACATCATAGACACCGAGAACCCCTCACAATCTCTCTGTCACCACTACCATGACAACTTCAGACTCATTCCATTACCGTCACCCTGACCCCCTCACACTCACTCTCTCACTGTCACCGACACTCTCACACTCACCCACCATGATCCACTCACTCTTACCCTATCATCGTCACCGTGACCCCCTCACACTCGTACTACATCCCTCACTGACAGCCTTCCCCAGTACCCCTCATACTGGCACCCTCATCAGCCTGCAAACCTACCAGACTCACCCAGCAGTACCCATTCACTCTTACTGCATCATCGTCACCGTGACCCCCTCACAATTACTCTTTTATCGTCATCCTGACGACCTCAGACTCACTCCATTACCGTCATCCCGAACCACTCAAACTCACATCGTCAACATTACACTGACCCCATCTCGCTCATTCCGTCAGTGTCACCCTGACTCGTCAATCTCACTACATTACCCTCATCTTACTCACATTCACTTGGTCACCAATAAACTGACCCGCTCACGGTCACGCCATTGCCGTACGTCTGACCATCTCATACTCTCTATGTCACTGTCATTCTGACACCCGCACATTATCCCCATCACCGTCACGCTGACCCCCTCTTACTCACTCCCCCTCTGTCACCCTGACCCCTCACATTCACTCCATCACCGTCAAAATGCACCCTCACACACATCCGTCACCATCACCCTGATCCCTGCAGATTCACTATATCATTGTCTCCCTGACATCGTCACAATAACCCCGTCAACTTCACGCTGACACCCTCACATTCACTTCGTCACCGTCACCCTGACACCCTCACATTCACTTCGTCACTGTCACCATGACGTTAACACTCACTCAGGCACTCTCACACTGATCTTCTCACACTCGGTCCCTCACTGACACTCTCAACCCCTCACCCTCACTCTGTGACTGATAGCCTGACACACTCAAACTCGATCCCCATCACACTGACACGCTCGAACTCCTTCCCACATCGTCACACTGAGGGCCTCGCACTCAATTCATCACGGTCCCAATGAGCACCTCACACTACCTCCGTCACAATATCCTCCACCCCAACACTCTCACTCCATCACTGTCACTATGATCCCACCACACTCACTCCATCACCATCACCTTGACCGTCACATTCTCGCCGTCTCTGTCACCCTGACCACACGACACTCACTCCACCACCATTTCCTGACCGTCTCACACTCACTCCTGCTCCATCACACTTACCCCCTCACACTCACTGTGTTACTGTCATCCTACATTCACACATTCACTCTGTCACCAACACCTTGCCACCCAAAAGCCCACTCTGTCAATGTAACCTTGAAACCATCACACTCAGTTTGTCCTACTTAACCTGACCGCCTCACGCAGACACCGTCACCCTCACCACCCTCATAGACACTCCGTCACAATCACACAACCCGCCTCACACTCATGCTGTCAACGTGACCGTAACAACCTCACATTCATTCGCTGTCTGCCACCTGCTCTTCCTCACATTCACTCCATCATCATAACCATGACCCCTCACACTCTGTCACGGTCACACTGACACATTGCACTCGCTCGGTCACTAATCTCTCTCACACTAATCTGTCACACTCCGCTGTGAAAGTCAAACTGAACCTCTCACAACCAACTGTCACCTTCACAATCACTCCCCCTCTGTAATGGTGAGCCTCTCATGCTCACTCCCCTCTATCATCCGACGCTTCTCACATTCACTCCATCACCTTCAAACTGATAATCTCAACTGTGTATGTCACTGTGAGCCTGTCATCCTCACATAATCTCCGTCACTGTCACGCTGATCCCTCACATTCACTATCCCTTTGTCAAGCTGATCACCTCACATTCGCTCTGTCACCGTCAACCTGACCCCTCACAATCTCTCTGACATGATCACACTGATACCCTCATACTCACTATGCCAATGTCACTCTGAAACCCTCACACTAACGCTGTCATGGTCACCCAGACCCGTCACACTTACTCCCGCTCTATCACTCATAACCCCTCAGACTCACAGCGTCACTTCAGCCTGACATCCTCCCGTTCATTTTGTCACCATCACCATGATCCTCACACTCACTGTATAACTCTCACACTGGCCTTCTCGAACTCACTCCCTCAAACTCTTAAACTCTTCCCCCCATCACACTGACACGCTCAAACTCCCTTCCTCACTTTCACATTGACTGACTCGCACTCACTCTATCACAATCACCCTGATCCCCTCATACTCACTCCGTCCCCTTCCCCTGAACTCCTCACATTGACTCCCTCTTCGCCCCCGACCCGATCACACTCGCACACCATTACCCACTCACTCTTACCCTGTGATCGTCATCGTGAACCCTGCACAATCACCCTGTCACTGCTACCACCATTAACCTCAGAGTCACCCATTACCGTTATCCTGAACTGCTCACGCGCACAGCATCATCATTACACTGACACCGTCTCGCCAATTCCGTCAGTTTCAACCTGAACCCATCAAACTCACTCCATCACCCGTGTCGTGCTCACACTCACTCCGTCACCGTTACCATAAACCCTCTCTCACACTTCTTCTCCGTCATTCTGAGCTTCTGATATTCCCTCTATCACCCTCATCCTGCTCAAACTAAACCGTCACCGTCACGCTGATCCCCTCACTCCCCCTCTGCAACCTGACCTCCTCACATTCAATCCATCACCGTGAACGTGACCCCTCACTTTGACTTCATCACCATCACACTGATACTCTCAGACTCACTATGTCACTGCCACCCTGACACCCTTACGCTAACCTCGTCCCGATCACAGTGACCACACATACTGCCCCATCTAGCACTCTAAACCTCTCCCATTCGTTCTCTAAACAATTGCTTGACCCGCTCAAACTCGCTCCCCATCACACTGTGACACCCTCAATCCTCCTCCCTCACCGTGACACTGAGTGCCTGACACTCACTTCATCACCAGCCCCCTGACCCACTCATACTCACTCCGTTACTGTCTCCTTGAACCCCTCACAATTTCAACGCTGCTTCGAACACCTCACACGCACTCTATCACTGTCACCCTACTGCATCACACTCACTTCCTCACCATCCCCCGACATATCGCACTCACTCACTATTACCCACTCACTCTCACCCCATCACTGTCACCAAACTTCCTCACACTCACTCTACCCCCGTCATCCTGACGCCGTCACACTCTCTCTATCATCATCACCACGACTCACTCACACTCATTTCATTATCGTCACCCACACCACCTCATACTCAACCCGTCACCCTCTTCCTGACCCAATCACACTCACTCTGTTACCATCACCATGAAACTAGAGTCCTCATTCTGCCTCCGCAGATCTGATACCCTCATACTCACTTTGTCAGCAGAACCATGAACCCTTAAACACACTCTTTCGCCATGCCTAAACACTCTCAGTCTATCCACCAACATGACCCCCTTACACTTATTCCATCACCATCATCCTGACCACATGACACTGACTCGCCCTCTGTGACCTTGACCCCTCACACTCACTCAATCTCCCTCGCTACAAAAACCTCATTCCGTTCCTGTCAACCTTACCGCTCACTCTCACCCCATCACCATCATCCTGATCCTATCATACTCTCTCCATCAGCATTATCCTGACCCCCTCACACTTAGTCACCATTATCCTGACCCCCCTCACACTCGCTCCATCATCAGCCTGACCCACGAGCAGCCACTACGTCACTGTCAGCCTGACACCCTTGCCCTCACTCTGTCACCACAGTTATGAGACCCTCACACACAATCCGTCACTGTTACCATGAACTCGTTAAAGTCACTCTTCCACTTTGCCCCGATACTTTCAATCTCTCTGTCTAAAGTGAGGAGTCCAGATGCTTGAGATCAGAGTCAAGATTAGAGTATTGATAGAAAAGCATAACAGATCAGACAGCTTCTGAAGAGCAGGCAAGCGGCCTTTCCGCTAGGAGCCCTTCATCAGGAATGAGGGCATAATTTTCTGCCCCAACATGATGCCCTCACACTCACCATATCACTGGCGCCCTGAACACCTGACGCTCTCACGTTCACTTCCTCTATCACCCGTACAACCTCAAACTCACTCAGTCACTCTCATCCCGTACACTCACTCCGTCATCCTCACCCTGACCCCCCTCACTCACTCCACCTCTCTCTCCCTGAATTCCTCACATTCACTCCATCACCATCAACCAGAAACTTCAGACTCGATCCATCACTTTTACCTTGATCCCATCATACTCTCGATGCCACTGCCACCCTGACACCGTACACTAACCCCATCACCGTGACCCGAACGCCCTTGCACTCACTCCATCATTGTCACCCTGATGACTCAAAATCACACCGTCACTTTCACGCTGACCTTCTCACACTTCGTCCCACAGTGTCACCCTGAACCCCGGACACTTAATCTGTTACCTTCAGTCACAGATTATGGTAATGAGAGAATTTGATTGATTGATGGATTTGGGTGAAAGTTTATTTCAGCACATTCTTCAGCTGCTGCCTGAATTTAGTCTGGGTCACGGCATAAATCGCAGTGTTTGTGCAGCAACTGAGGAGCTGCAGCATGAAGACATACGTAGGTTGGAAGTTTCTGTCGATTAGTGCAAATTGTGATTGATCTTGTGTCAAGAAGAAATGTAAACACAGGAAAACATATTCACCTCTTTAACTGCCTGAGCGACTTCGAAACATTGCCTTCATCTCCCTGGAACGGAATCTACTCCCTCGTGAACTTATATTCTGTTCAATATACTGTTGTCTGTCCGTCCACAAAAAATATCATGGACCAAAAGTTCCGGACAATAGTGGGCATAAAATGTTCCGGGGAATGCTGAGGATAGAACATTTTGGGACACTTAGGGCAAGAAATGTCCGTTATGGAAAGTTCCTGGAATGTCGGGTATTGCTCATTCAATGGAATGTGAGGTTTTGAATGTTCTGGCCATTGTCAGGTACAGAATGTTATGGAGAATGTCGAGTATAGAATATCCTGGAGCATGTTCTGGGGAATGTCTTGTGTAGATGTTTCTGGGGAATGTCGGGAATGGAATGTTCTGGTAAATGTCGAGTATAGAATATTCTGGCGTATGTTCTGGGGAATGTCACGTGTCGATCGTTCTGGGGAATGTGAAGTTTTGAATGTTGGGAGGAATAACGCAATAGAAAGCTCCAGAGACTGTCGGTAACGGAAAGTTCCGGGGATCTCGGGTATGGAATGTTCTGGGCGATGTCAGGTACAGAATTTTCCAAGGATTTTCAGGTACAGAATATTCCGGGGAATATCGGGTATAGAACGTTCAAAGGAACGTGGGGTATAGAATATTCCTGGGAAAGCTGAGCATACAATGTTTCAGAGACTGTCGGTTAAAGAATGTTCTGGGCAATGTCAGTTGCAGACATTTCTGGGGTATTTCGCACGCAGAATATTCTGAGGAATGTCGGTTTCAGGATGTTCTGGGAAATGTCCCGTATACAATGTTCCAGGTTATGTCGGATATAGAATGTTCAGGACTATGTAAGTTACATAATGTTCTGGAGAATGTTGGGTATTGAATGCTCTGCGTAATGTTGGGTTCAGAATGTTCAGAGGAATTTCAGTTTAAAATGTTTCAGGGAATACTGGATATTGAATGTTATGGGGAATGTCAGGTGCAGAATGTTACAGGGAATGTCGGGAATAGAACGTTCTGGGACATGCCGGGTAAAGAATGTTCCAGGGAATGCCGCATACAGAATCTTCAAGGTAATGCTGGGGATAGAATGTGATGATTCATAAAGTTCCATATCACGAAAGCCATTCTGACCATTAAGTTTGTTGTGACCCACTCGACTTCACGGTGGGATTATCTCCCCAAATCCAACATTTACGGCATTTTTCAACAAAAATAAGTTAAGGCAATACCTCGATCATTTTATGAAGGTCACGTTTTAAGATCGGACAGATGGCATCCCTGATTTGGAGATCTACCCCACCGCTTCTACAACTAGGAGTGCTGTACAAAATTCAAATCTTCCTGTATATTCAATTCCCAGCATCAGTCAAAATGTCACCATGCCCCTCTAAGTTCAATTAATCATATACTTTTGCCTCAATGGATGCATTCGAACCCTCCATCTTGTCTGAGTTTACAACACACATTGAGGTGGATGGCCTATCATTCAGACTTTGAAGCTATTATTTCCTGCTAAATCGTCAACTTGATTCCTCATATTGACTGGTCAGGAAACAATCTGACTTCGCCATACTCATAGAATCAGACCTGATGAATAATGTATCATATGCCCGATCATCATTCCTAGGTATACTCTGTCCCACTGGAAGGACAGACCAACCGGTGGCGGGAGAACCGCGGATGTTTGATTGTTGCTCTGTCGCCATACTGCAACTAGACTATAGTGGATGCTCACTGATAAGAGAGAGAAGCGACTGGTGGTGGTTTACCCTGTGGACCAACTGGACACAGGTAAGAGTGAAGGTTTAGAAGAAGAGTCCTCCATGTTAATTTTAAACCTCCGACGAAACTGAACGCAAACTGTTGCTATCACATTGCACTGTAAACTAACAATTCAGCCAAATGATCTAAACCAATTCCCACACCGTGGTATGCAGGAAGAAAATGAGTTACCCTGGAATCCCCTAAAAATTGGTTCTAGAACCCGAGAAAACTCATGATAACTGATCTAATATTTCCAAGGAAATCGCATGATGATGGACATCTACTGCCGTCCACAGAACCCCTCAGTTATAAGTCAGTTATCATACTGAAAATTAATCAGTGGAAGCACTGAGGTTGACAAGGACACAGAAGGTATTCTGGTTGTGGTACGTCAATGTCCATCACCATGAGTGTGTCCACTTACTCAGCAGGGCGAGGCCTCAAATGTAGAGCATCCAGACTGTGGGAAGTGATGGGTGAACCAACAAGACGGGAAAATAAACTTTTAGCAAACGAATTGACGCAGATGGATCTGACCTGAACATCAACTGTAGGAACACCCAATGCACAGTTCTGGTGAAGGGAAAGTCTGAACCTCATATTGAATATAACACCCACTGTGTTATGTGGCACTTCCAGCTGCGAAGTGCGACATAGTTTGAAAGGACTGAGCAAAGGGAACTGGACATCCATGAGGCACTGTGACCATTCAGCAGCTGCAGTATCAATGATCTTTCCACCATCTTAAGGTCAGAAGTGGGCTGTTCACTGATGGTCCCGCATTGTTTCGCACCAACGACAACGTCACCTGTACTGAAGCAGTCCATTCAGTTCATCAAGAGTGTTAAACAGAACATAATGAGTCCATTCAGCCATTCAAGGCCGGGACTCAGAACTTGGAACAGATCTTTAAATCGCTCAAGCCTGTTACATAGGAAATACATGAGAACATTCATCCTTTCAATGCTCCTCCACAGAAATACGGGGAGGACTGTTTACTGTCCTGGAAGCAGGGATAATTTGAGGATAAGTTAGTTCTTAGTTACTTAAACGAAATTAACGACTGCAGTAAAAATCGACCAGTGCTGAGTCCACAACTGTCTGCAAACTATATCAACGATACAGTTAAATAGTACAAATGTACTCTAACTAAATTTGTCATTGGCTCTCAGATAGGCAGAAATCTAGACACCAGAGGAGTTAGAGTGTATGTAAATAAATACGCAATGGACAACAATTTGACAGATGAAATATGAAGTGGGCAACTGAGAACATGTGATTCATTTCAAGGATAAATTCTGTATCTTCTGTAGCTGGAAGAGATTGCAGGACGTTTTGATATAGTGTGCACTGAAGGGTTCACTCTGACCCGTTCAGACATCGGAAGTGTTGGCCCATCTCCTTGATTGTCTGCTGTTTGATTTTCCCAGTGACCCCATTGCTCGCAGCACACTTCGGATATTTTGAGGTAGGTAGTTTAGGGTGAGGAGATGGAGTGTTTTGAGGAATGTATTAATGGTCGGTATTTATCTGAGAGGCCATCCATTCTTTCCACATGGATGACTACTTCTGAAAAAAGAGGATGTTACTGTTTCCGGGACAGTGCATATTCACCAACATGATGTACTGTGGATCGTAACACTTTAGCATTAATGGAGTGAGAGACGAAGGGTCCAATGACAAGAGTAAGAACATTAAATAAAAGCATTCACACACCAGCGGAAATGCTTAGTCATAGGCCTTTCTCAATCGACTTCACAGAACCAGCCCAGATACCATAAACCTCGAGAAGAAGTCGGCTCTGCTTTGTCCAAGTCGCAATCTGCTCAGAATGGATATCTGTGCAGACCACAGCAGTGCTTTGATCTATAAAAGAGGACTAGATATCTATCCAGCTCTGGTAGCTCTGCATTAACCTACAAACACAGACGAAACATCTGTGAAGCACGAGGAACTATGCTGAGTGAAACACTGTATTAATATATAAAACCAGTATATTTGTCTGTCCCGCAGGGGGCGCTATGCAGACCACAGCAGTACAATTATATTCAGATCATTCTGAGAGAAGCACTTCGGAAGATGTTGAGATGAATGTTATTGCAACCTTTCTAACCTGCAACGGCTTTTTATCTCCTCTTCCACTTATAGTGAGAATTATACTGGATTGTAAAGTCATGAAACAAACCCAATGGCAGCATACGAACCAGCAATGGGCATATTCATCTCTCTCTGTTAATATATTCGGGCAAATTTGCAAAGAAACGGACTAAACTGCGCGGAGTCACCAAAGTCATTCTTTGAAAAAGGGAACAGCCATGAAATGTCATAGAGATGGCGGCAGGGTCGGAATGGTCCAGCGTGTGCTCCACCGCTCTCCCCATCCTTTTTTTGTTACTCTTTTTTCCCTGTTTAATGTTGTGTCTTTGTGAAGCGATTTGATTCTGAATAAAGGAGACAAGTGCCTGATAATAGGCTGGCATGTGGAGGTGAGGTCTCGAGATTCATAGCAGAGTGCAGGCTCGACTGTAGTCCATTTGGGGTCTGCAGTCTGAATACAGTGCGGTCTGGAGCCTGGGCCTGGGGCACTCCAGAAACTGGGCCCTGACCGGACTCGACTCATGGAGCTGTGCGGGCTGGAGGCATGGTCTGCTACAGTCCCAAGACTGGGACCAGTTCGGTCTGTAGATTGTGCCCAGTGCAGTCCGGAGACTGGGTCCAGAGCAGTCTGCAGACTGGGCGCTCTGCCGTCTGGCGACTCGGCCTGGTTCACTCTGGAGAATCGATACTGCCACAGCATCGGGTGAAAGGACTGCAAATTGATTCGTTATTTTACTTCTTGTTATTCCTGTGCTGGACTTTCATTTAATTATGGTTGAATTTTGTAACAAATACTTAAGAATCTGCACTTACGATGACGCAATATGCGAGGACATTGCAAACTTTTCAGTGCACTCATTAAAGTGCACGTGACAATAAGGGGAATTAATTCAAATGTGAGAGAGTCATTGTCTTTCATACATTTTCCGAACAAAGCTGCTGCTTGTGCGGTGGCATGGAGTGGCAAGCAGAGAGTTGTATTAAATCGCATTAAAAACAAGATGGAGAGAGAAAGGTAGACTGAGTGTGAAAGAGTGAGGAGTGACTTTTTGATCCTCATTTCAATTGGTTCGGTCCTGAAACAATAGAAACCCAAATGATCTGAGATTGCAGATACGGAGTTACACGCAATAATACACTAAAGCACACAAAAAGGCGAAGACAAACACAAGCAAACACGCAGCCATTAACACATAGGTACATGCAAACATTCGGCCCCTCATGCCTGCCTTGTCATCTTATAAGATAGTGGCTGATCTGATCCAGGTCTCAACATTATTTCCTCTTGGGAAATAAGACAGGACTAATGACCGAGCTTTTGGCGTGAGAGCACTTTTGGACCAGTGACCGTAATTCTATTAGTATGAAAAGAGTTCTGCTAAAGGACAGGCCTGGTCCACGCGTTAAAAATATAAAGTAGAGAAAGGCTAATTTTGATGCTATTAGGCAGGAACTTTCAAAACATGATTGGGGAAATGCAGTTCACAGGAAGAAGGTCGTCTCACAATTGGATGTCGTTCAAAAGTGATAAGCTGCAAGTTGAGGGATAGCATGTTGCTGTTAGTGTGAAGGGCAGTGCCAGCAGGATTCTGAAACAGTACATGACAGTGGATATTGAGGCTCTGATAAAGACCAAAGAAGATGACATATGTTAGCTACAGGCACCTGGCGAAAGTAAATCCCTTGGGATATGGTATACAACACTCCACTTCCAAGATAAATCAGGAGCGCAAAAAGGGGGCATAGATAGCGAAGGACGGTAAGGTGAAGGAGAATCTAAAGATATTCTACGAGGATATTAAGGGCAAAGGTGAAGGTAGGAAGAGCATAGGGCCCCTTAAAAATCAAAGTCCCATTTGTTTGTATATACTCACAGGAGATGAAATAGGCTCCTGAGGTTTATTGTCACATGTACTCACATGACGACCATGGATGGTTAAAAAGTTGCCCCATGTGACGCAACCGTAAGTACAAAGTTACCCCATTCCCCCAACCCCACGACAAACACCACTCTCCAGGTAGAGAATCATGGTAAAAAGCATTGGATAAGAACATACAAAACATGGATATTACGTTGTAGACCACACCAAAATTCGTGGTATCGTGGTCGGTCAAATCAGTCATCTAAGAAGACAACGAGATCTTGCTCAACTGGGCCAGTGGACCAAGGACTGGCAGATGGAGCTTCTTGTGGAGAAACGAGGTTTTACATTTTGTAACATAAACTAGAGCAGGACATATACAGTTAACAGTAGGGCCCTGGGAAATGTTATCAAACAGAAAAATACGGGTGCAGTTACATAGTTCCTTGAAAGTGGGATCGCAGAGGTACAGGGTTGTGATGAAGTCGTTAGGCAAATTTGCCTTCATCAGAGTACAGGTATAGGAATTGGAACATCATATTATGGCTGAAAAGACAATGGTAAGGCCACAATTGAGTACAATTCTTGTCTACCTGCTCTCGGAAATATGTTATGAAATGGAACGGGTGCATATATATTCAAATTGATTGGTCAGAGACTGGAGGTTTTGATGTATAAGCGAAGGCCGAACAGGCTGTAATTATTTTATCCCTTTTGCATTGGACGCTGAGGGGTGACCAGAAAATCGTGAGGTGCATAAATGGGATGAATAGTCAAGGTCGTTTCACGAGGTTAAAGGTGTTCAAACCAAACGGCACCAGTTTCAGTAAAGAGGAGAAATTTTTCAAAGGGATCTAAGAGGAAACTGTTTCTCATAGAGTATGATATGTAGATCTAACGAGATAACAGAGGAAGTATTAAAGGTATACACAATTACAATGTTAAAAAGAAAATTGGACCGATACATGAATAAGAAAGGTGTAGAGGTGTACATGGCAAACACAGACGTACGGGACTAATTGAGTTCAGGAAATCTGGTGAGCAAAGAGGAATTCGGCCAAAGGGTCTGTTTGCATATTATGTAACTGTAACACTTTATGACTTCATTACTCTTCTGTCATCACCAATTCCTTTGTTGCCCTCAATTTATTTTCAGTTAAAAAAAATAAATCTCAATGATCGAGCTACTCTAAATATGAATAGAGCATTCCTGACATTGATGTGGGGCTGCAGAGCACAGCAGCCACAGAAGCAGAATTCACTCAATCCCAGTCTGTAACCGTTGCCACCCGCATGATCCCTCATTGTAACATTCCCATCAAGCTGATTTCTAGTTCAGTGACGAGTGTGGATGAGAATGCCAGAGTCATAAACATGTGTACCTAAAACTAGTGACAACCCGTAAAATCTACGGCACTTGCTTGATTACTTTCCAAACAGCAGAACTAAAATTTGATGGAGAGGGGTGAACTGATCCAAAACCAACAGAAACGATCGAAACTCTGCAGACCTGTCCCATCCACTCATAAATGATGATTGACTATTAAGTGACGCACTGGAGGAGAGGGCTCCACAAATGTCACCATCCTAAACAATGGAACAGCCCTACACGTCAGTGAAAAAACACTGATCTTCCATTTGAACTGTGCTCAGCCAGAGTTGTTGAGTGGATGATTTACCTTACCCTGGTTACGCTGCCAAAAGAATCACACATACCCATTTTCAACAATTCGATTCGCTGCACGTGACATGAAGAACGAGCTGAACACAGTCGGTGCGACAAAGGCAATTGACTCTCACCCCATTCCCGCAATAGGACTGAACAGATATGCAGCACAACAAGCCATGTCCCTGAGCAAGATGTTTCATTCCAGCTCCAAAACTGCTATCTCTCGAGCAATGTGGAAAATTCGTCAATTAAGTCCAGTCCCCTAACAGGAGGATAATGATAATCTGACCAATTACCACTTCCACAGTCCCATCACGGTAGTAAAATTGATTGGAGTGTATTATGACAGAGCAGTAAGCAGAACAGAAATAACCTGCTCAGTGTGGTTTCCGATAGGTCCCCATGTGTGGATGATGCTGTTGTGGAAATGTCACTCAATTACAAAACCAGACCAGGATACTGCAATTAATTAAATATCGAGATCTCAAATCTGGTGTCAGTATTCGTGATTGAAGCCAATGTCAACTGTAAACAGCAATTTGTTTCCCCAATGTACTTTCAGGAAGCACACATACCGTGCTTTCCTGGTCTGTTGGAAAAGTGACTCCAGACACACAGTTATGTGATAAACTCTTCATTGGTGTCTGAAATGGCCAAGTAAGACATTCAACTGGATAAAACTGCTCTGAGGTCTTAAAGGTCAAAACTGGACAGATTACCCAGCTCCAGCCTTGGTATCAGAAAAGGAAATGGGAAACTCAGTCTTGTCGATCCTTCAGAGAAATCTTGTGAGCTTGTGAGAACATTTATAGAGCTTTCCCACAGACTGCACAGAAACATCGGGAAAGGAGAAGCCCACTCAAACCTTTCCTTTCACAGTTCATGCCGAAGGTCTCTTCAATGCACTCTATCCACACAGCGTACATACCCCTTACTATCGAAAACTGTAGGGCCAGAAGCGCACAGATGGTTACGGAATATCAGAGAAGCAAGAGAGTCGACCTTTCTGGCGTAACACCTTTATCAAGAATATATGTGACAAGTCAGGTCCCCGCATTCCGAATGAAGGATTTATACCCAAAACGTCGATTGCACGCTCCTGGGATACTCGCTAAACCGCCGAGCTTTTCCAACGCCACACTCTTCAACTCTGATTTCCAGCAAATCCCGTCCTCACTTTCAGCTTTACTGTATTACTTGACGTGATTATCCTGAGGATACTATGTAATGGGAACTACAGTAGTGCCTTTGGTTCAACCAGTGTTCGATCCAACACAAGATAATGATGGCTGATCCTCTGTCACCACACCATACTCTTGTCCTGTCCACATACTTTTAGTGTCTAGAAATCCTAATTTATATGCAGTGCCTTTACTTCCACAGCCTTAAGTGATAGAGAATTCTGCATGGTCACCAGTCTCTGAGTGCAGATACTTATTCCCGTCACAATGCTGAGAGGCTTTCTGTATCAATCAGTGTGTCCCCTTGTTTTAGATATCGCAGCCAGAAGACTTATCATCCCTGCTTCCAACCTGTCTCACTCTGTCAGTATTTTAGATATTTCACTGCGATCTCCACACACATTTTCCTAAACCCCATGGAATATAGGCTCAGTTGACTGGAATTCAGATTTCACAACGTTCCTGTCATCCCAGAGACCAGTCTTGTCAACCTTGACTGCATTCCCTCAATGTCAGCTTTGTCCTTTATTCGGCAAAAAGCCAAAACTGCACAGAATACTGCACAATGTTCGAGTTGTTTTCTTATTGAGGCTCTGTACAGCTACAGTAAGACATTCCTGTCGTCAAATCCCCCTGAAATAAAGGTCAACGCTTCATTTGCCTTCTGATCCGCTTTCGGTTCCTCCATTATTGTGCTTCGTTACTGGTGCACGGGGAGATCTAAATCCCTTTCAATTTTACAGCTACCCACTTGGGTGGGTCTATGTACACTGGTTAGCGTGTCAATGATATTTCCCGTATTAATTTCTCGCTTCAGAACTCACTGCTTTGCATGGACATTGAAGGAATGTGCAGAAGAATTAAGAAAATAAAACTAAGTCGCTTGAAAGATCAAAAGGACAGACTTCACACGTATTGTTTTAAAAGCTGAGCTCTCTTATGAATGCAATTTAAAATGAGATCAGGGATTTTTATATCAAAGAACAGAAATCAGCATATCCAAATAGAAAAGATGAAAGTTTTAATCTAAGTTTGTTGACTCAATCACATCTACATCACACTGGGCGCCATTGGTTATAAATTCTATCAGCATGATCTTAACCTGCACAACCAACTAATGAAGGAGTGAAATAAACGTGTTGGACTTTCACCTGGTGTTGTGTGATTTTTAGTTTTGTCCACCCCGTCCAACACAGGCACCTCCAAGTCAATATGGAGACTGACAGAGTTGATTGGGACAGGAGGCAAAAAATCTAAATAAAGAATATTCCGTTGGCATGAGAAAAGCAGTCTACAATCATTCTGGAACATTACTTAAAAGGGATGACAAATATTAAAGGAGCCCTTGGAGGAACTGTGACCGTTGTTTATTCCTACCTGGCATAATGTAAATTTGGAAATGTGGTCCTGACATGGCTAACAAGGGATATTAGGCATAGTGCTGATCCAAAAGAGAGGCGTACAAATTGGCTAAAAAGAACAGTAGGCGTGATGACTGGGAGTATTTCAGATTTCAGCTGAAGGCGATTTAGGGATTCATTAAGACAGAAAATGAAGTGCAAGTGTAAACTTGTGGGGAGCATACAAATTAATTGCTAAAGTTCCTAAAGATGTAATGAAGAGACAAAAAAATGAAAACAGATCTCTGACAACCAGAAAAAGGGGAAGTTATAATGCAGAATAAAGGGATGGCAGATCAATTAACGACATATTTTGATTCTATCATCACAATGGATGTCACAACTAATTTCCCTAAAACGCAGAGGGAAACATGAGAAGGAGGAACTGAAGGAAATCAGTACTAATACAGAAATGGAGTTGGTGAAATTTCTGGGATTAAAAACCAACAAATACCAACACCTGGTAATCAATACCCTAGATTACTTAAAGTAGCCCGATGTATCGTGGATGCATTCTGATCGCGTGTCTTGAATCTAAATAGGAGAACTTAATGGCCATCTTTGAAGTTTCTGCTGACCCCGAAAATCTTCTATGAATGGCAGGCAGCCATTGTGGCCATTTTTAAGAAAGACATACAAAGGAAACATGGAATGATAGACCAGTTAGCCTAACACTGGAAAACCGCGACATGATTAGACAGACAGTCAGCATGGATTGACAAAAGTGAAATTAGAATCCAGACCTCGTGTTCATTTGAACAAGTCCCACACAGGAAACATTCAGATGCAGTGGGAGCTGAAGGTATCAAATGGTAAGTTCGCCTTTGTAGTGAGAGGATGAGAACATGCACAGGGATGTCTTGCTTAAATTGTACAGGGCCTTGGTAAGAGCAAACAGAGAGTGTTCTGTCGTTTTCGCATTGGAGACTCCACAACAACGGTTTAACAGACCGATTCCTCGGATGGTAGGATTGACTTATGAGGACTAGATTGGTACGGATGGATTCCATTGGAGGTGAAAGAATGAAGTCGGATCTCACATAAACCAGTACCATTCTAACATGACTAACAAGGTAAAAGCAATAAAGATTCTCTAAATGACGGGAGAGTTCAGAACCGAGGAGGGGTCGCAGTTCATAGATATATAGCTGGCCAATTTCCACTGTGATGAGGAAAACTTATGAGGTGCACCTCCGTTCTTTTTATCCCTGACACAGGATTATAAATCCTGGCGCTGCACTTCACTTTAAATCTCATGCACAGGAATATATCTACTGGTGCAGCAACCCCTTTAAACCTCACTTACTGCCTGGGGACGGCAGACAACGGCATTTCATTCCAGCTTCACTGGCTGCACACGTGCTCAAAATCCACATTAACTCTGGGCATGCTCCAGCACACTGACAACCTGACTGATGATGTCACACGGACAATAGCAGCAACGGGAAGGCCTGATTTGAGCTGGTTTTCTTGTTCCTCCATTCAATCAGGGAGGAGGGCGGGACAGGTAAAGGGCCTTGAACAATCAAAAATGTGGGTGGATTCAAGCTCCATCCTTCTTGGATGGGTTGAGTGGAGAGGTCGCAGGAGGTTCACTCATTATTTCAGTTGGAGGGCTTATTGTCACGCGTCCTCAGGGAGAGACTACAAGAGACAGGAGGAAGTGGACAATATAGTCCCACACAATAGCACAGTCACAGAGTCATACAGATGTAGACATTGGAAAAAGGCCCTTCGGTCCAACTGGTCCATATCAAATAGATATCCCAACCTAATCGAGTCCCATTTTACTGCACATGGCACATAATCCTCGAATAATTTCCTATTCATCTGCTCGTGCAGACACCTTTTATATGCTGCAATAGTACCAGCCTCCACAATTACCTCTCGCAGCTCATTCCATTAACGCACCAGATTTGTATGAAAAATGTGTACCTTACGTCCCTTTTATATATTTTCCCTCTCATCCTCAACCTGGGCTTCGAATTCTGGACTTCTCCAACTGGTGAAAAAGCCTTGCCAATTTACAGTATCCATGTCCTTCATGATTTTTAAAACTTTAAAGGTCACCCCTCAGGCCCCAACGCTCCAGGGAAAACAGCCACAGCCTATTCAGCTACTCCCCATAACTCAACCCCTCCAAACCTGGCAACACTTTTGTATATCTTTCTGAACTCTTTCAAGTTTCGCAACATCCTAATGATAAGACTAAGGTAAAAACTGCATGCAATATTGTGAATGTGGCCTGACAACGTCCTCTACAGCCTCAACTTGACCTCCAAACTCCTATATGAAATGCACTGTTCAATAAAAGAAATCATCAGAATTGGTTCTCTGCATATTATAGACCCACATCAGCAATGTCAGCTGTAATTTGCTGAGGTGTAAACTGGGACACTGGGGACAGCAGGAAAAGGGATGGAATTGTTGATTTGCGAGAGGTGACTGCGGACCAAGTGATACAGGCTCAATATGGGTGCTGAAGGCATGCTATCCTGATTACCCTGGCATATTGATCACTCCGGATTAATCATCCACAATGACACTCCTTTGTATGTTTTCCCTTGTACGTCCCACATCAGTTCAGTACGCCGATAGGATCCAGGCATTTTAACTTGTCAAACACTACTCAGGTCAGTTGTACAGCCTCATATTAAGACCATACATTTTAGAAGCACAAAGAGAATATTCAGGTTGCCAGGGTTGTTCCATCATTCAATGAGTTCACGTCTGATGCGAGGAGACTGAACTGCACTTTCTTGTCATTCCTCATAACCCTTAAAACCATGAGTAAAAATCTATCGATCCCAGCCTTGAATATCCTTAATGACTCAGTCCCGACAGCCCATGCTGTACAGAATCACACCGGAATGTGAGAATGGCAGAACAATGGTGTGTCTACCCGCCAGACTGGAACGAACACACACTGGAGTTGGGGAAAGTGGAGAAAGGATATGGTGACATTGTTTGTAACAGGCAAAGCTGAAGGAAAGGGAGGGATGGTGAGAGGTTTCACAATTGTACCATTGTTCTTCCATCCACACTATCCAATCACTTCATCTGAACTATCAACATCCTTCATCCCGTGCCACAGCGCCCCCTTCAGACTTCATGTCAACTCTGAAGAAGAGTTATCTAGATTAAAAACATAATCTTGCTTTCTGCACACGGAGGCTGCCTTACTGGCTGTGATCTCCAGCGTTTTATTGTTTTCCTCGGATTGTAAAAGTTGTAGGAGAGAAAGTCTGATGGGGACGAGGTTGGCAAAAGTGCCATGATTTGATTACAGGAGAACGAAAGAGGGAAGTCGTAGAAAAAATTAATTTATTAGGTATTATTGTTGTCACGTGCAACTAGGTACAGACAAAAATGCTGTTTTGCGTTCAGTACAGGCAGTTCATGCCATAAAAGTGCATTAGAAAGAGAACAGCGCATGGGGCATGGGAACCCAGATTGTAGCTTCAGGGTGCAGGGCCTGGAGTGTAGGGAGGTTAGGAACATGGCATCAATTTCCAAAGAGGGTGTCTGTCAACAGGAAAGTGGCTTGAAGTGTGTATACTTCAATGCAAGAAGTATACGAAATAAGGTAGGTGAACTTGCAGTTGGTACCTGGGTTGGTACCTGGGACTTCGATGTTGTGGCTATTACGGAGACATGGCTAGAACAGGGACAGGATTGGCTGTTGCAGGTTCCAGGATTTAAATGTTTTAGTAGGGTCAGAGGTGGGGGTAAAAGAGGGGGAGGTGTGGCATTGCTTGTCAAAGATAGTATTACAGTGGTGGAAAGGACGATGGATGAGGACTTGCCATCTGAGGTAGTTTGGGCAGAGGTTAGGAATAGGAAAGGGGAGGTCACCCTGTTAGGAGTCTTTTACAGGCCTCCTAATAGTCCTAGAATCATTGAAGAAAGGATAGGTAAGGTGATTCAGGAGATGAGTGACAGTAATAGGGTGGTTGTTATGGGGGACATTAACTTTCCTGATATTGATTGGGAACGCTATAGCTCAAGTTCGTTAGATGGGTCAGTGTTTGTTCAATGTGTGCAGGAGGGTTTCCTGACACAATATGTAGACAGGCCAACAAGAGGTGAGGCCATACTGGATTTGGTTCTGGGTAACGAACCAGGCCAGGTGTTAGAATTAGAGGTAGGTGAGCACTTTGGGGATAGTGACCATAATTCGGTGATTTTTACTCTCGTGATGGAGAGGGATAAGTGTGTACTACAGGGCAAGAGTTATAGCTGGGGTCAGGGAAATTATGATGCGGTGAGGCATGGCTTAGGATGTGTGGCTTGGAAAAGTAGACTCCAAGGCAAGAGTGTAAATGATATGTGGAGCTTGTTCAAGGAGCAACTATTGAGTGTCCTTGATAATTATGTACCTGTCAGGCAGAGAGGAAATGGTCGTGCGAGGGAGCCGTGGTTTGATAAGGAATTGGAATCCCTTGTTAAATGGAAGAGGGCGGCCTATCTCAAGATGAGACGTGAAGGTTCAATTGGGGCGATTGAGAGTTATAGGGTAGCCAGGAAGGATCTGAAGAGAGAGCTAAGAGCAGCAAGGAGGGGACATGAAAGGTCCTTAGTCGGTAGGATTAGGGAAAACCCTAAGGCTTTCTATAGGTATGTTAGGAATAAAAGAATGACTAGGGCAGGAATAGGTCCAGTCAAGGATAGTAGTGGGAAGTTGCGTGTGGAGGCGGAGGAGATTGGGGAGACACTGAATGAATACTTTTCTTCAGTATTTACTCAGGAACAGGGCATTGTCGTCGATGCGAATACTGAGTCACAAATAAGTAGAATTGGTGGCTTTGAGGTATGTAGAGAAGAGGTGTTGGAAATCCTGGAAAAGGTGAAAATAGATAAGTCCCCTGGGCCTGATGGCATTTATCCTAGGATTCTCTGGGAAGCAAGGGAGGAGATTGCAGAGCCATTGGCCTTGATTTTTATGTCCTCTTTGTCTACAGGAGTAGTGCCAGAAGACTGGAGGATAGCAAATGTGGTTCCCTTGTTCAAAAAGGGGAGTACGGATAACCCTAGTAACTATAGGCCGGTGAGTCTCACTTCTGTTGTGGGCAAAGTCTTAGAGAGAATTGTAAGGGATAGGATTTATGCACATCTGGATAGGAATAATGTGATCAAGGATAGTCAGCATGGTTTTGTGAAGGGCAGGTCGTGCCTCACAAACCTTATTGAATTCTTTGAAAAGGTGACGAAGGAGGTTGATGAGAGGAAAGTGGTAGATGTGGTATATATGGATTTTAGTAAGGCGTTTGATAAGGTTCCCCATGGTAGGCTACTGCAGAAAATACGGAGATATGGCATTGAGGGTGAGTTGGAGGTTTGGATTAGGAATTGGCTGGATGGAAGAAGACAGAGGGTAGTAGTTGATGGCAAAGTTTCTTCATGGAGTGCCGTCGCTAGCGGTGTTCCGCAAGGATCTGTTTTGGGACCATTGCTGTTTGTCATTTTTATAAATGACCTGGAAGAGGGGTTAGAAGGTTGGGTGAGCACGTTTGCGGATGATACGAAAGTCGGAGGAGTTGTTGACAGTGAGGAAGGATGTGGCAGGTTACAGCAGGATATAGAGAAGCTGCAGAGCTGGGCAGAAAGGTGGCAAATGGAATTCAATGTAGCTAAGTGTGAGGTGATTCACTTTGGGAAGAATAACAAAAAGATGGGGTACTGGGCTAATGGTCGGATACTTGGTAGTGTGGATGAGCAGAGGGATCTTGGTGTCCATGTACACAGATCTCTGAAAGTTGCCACCCAGGTAAATAGTGCTGTGAGGAAGGCATATGGCGTACTGGCTTTTATTGGTAGAGGAATTGAGTTCCGGAGTCCTGAGGTCATGATGCAGTTGTATAAGACTCTGGTGCGGCCGCATCTGGAATATTGTGTGCAGTTTTGGTCGCCATACTATAGGAAGGACGTGGAGGCACTGGAACGGGTGCAGAGGAGGTTTACCAGGATGTTGCCTGGTATGGAAGGAAGATCGTATGAGGAAAGACTGAGACACTTGGGGCTGTTTTCATTAGAGAAAAGAAGGTTTAGGGGTGACTTGATTGAGGTGTACAAGATGATTAGGGGGTTAGATAGGGTTGACAGTGTGAACCTTTTCCCGCGTATGGAGTCGGGTATTACAAGGGGGCATAGCTTTAAATTAAGGGGGGGTAGATATAGGACTGAAGTTAGGGGTAGGTTCTTCACTCAGCGAGTCGTAAGTTCATGGAATGCCCTGCCAGTAGCAGTGGTGGACTCTCCCTCTTTATGGGCATTTAAGCGGGCATTGGATAGGTATATGGAGGATAGTGGGTTAGTATAGGTTAGGTGGGCTTGGATCGGCGCAACATCGAGGGCCAAAGGGCCTGTACTGCGCTGTATTCTTCTAAGAATGCAATAATTCAGCAGCAGAGAACTCGCATAGAGCGAGTTCCATATTAGATTTAAAGTTGGAGACGTCCATTAACAAATCTAAGAATGGCGTGAAAGAAGCTGTTCTTGAATCTATTGGTCCCTGCATATAACCTTTCGCATCTTCTACTTGATGGAAGACGCTGGAAGAGCTTATATCCATGGTGGGAGGTGATGATGTTGGCTGCCTTCCCTTGGCAGCAAGAAATCTAGATTAGGTCACTGGTTAGCAAGGTTGGCTTGCATGATGAACTGGGCTGTGTTCACAGCTCTTTAATGTATTATATTTCTGGGCAGAGTAATTGCCATACCGAGCTGTGTGGCATCCGGAAATAATTGTAGTGTATCTATTAAAATTAGTAAATATTCTTTCCAGGCATGCCGAATTTGTTGTGCTTTCTTGATAGTAGTATCAACATGCGAGTACTAGGATCGCCAATCCTAGGAACTAAATGCACTCAACCATCTCCACCTCAGCAGAATTAATGTAGTTGGGATGTGCCCTCCACATTGCTTTATGAAGGCAATAGCCAACTCTTTAATTTTGATGACATTCGGGAGATGTTATCGTTATATCATGCCACCAAGCACTGCACTTCTTTCCTGTTTTCTGTCTCATCATTGCTGCCATCCAATTTAGAAAAGTGGAGTAATCAGTGAAGTTGTAGACGGAGTCAGAACGGAATTTGATCACTCGGTCATGAGTGGATACCAAGTATAATAAGAGGCTGAATATGCAGCACCGGTGTTGAAGATTATTGTGGAAATTATGTCGCTGCCTATCTCACTGAATCCAATCTCTCATATGGAAGCCAAGGTTCCAGTGGCAGAGGGCGGAACAGAGACCAAGATCTCAGAGTTTGGAATCATAGTTTTGAAGGCAGATCTGTCGTCAATAAGTAGGAGCGGAACATAGTTATCCAGATGTTGCAGGGATGATGTCTGTCTGGGGAAATGGCCATGGAACTGCTGTGATCGTAGTTGAATTTCAAGGGATCAAGGCAGATTTGATATGTGTCCTGAATAATCTCTCGAATCACTTTATAATTATGGATGTCAGGGCCACCGGGTGGTAGTCGTTAAGGCACACTGCATGAATTTACTTTGGTGTGGAGGAGCCGGTGTTGGACTGGGTGGACAAAGTAAAATATCACAGAACTACAGGTTATAGTCCAACAGGTTACTTTGAGAGTTGTGGCTTTTGAGTGCTGCTCCTTTGTCAGGCGAGTAGTAATCCAATGAAGAAGTAGTTCTCTGACAGTGTGCACTTTCAAATAAACCTGTTGGACGATATCCTGGTGTTGTATAATTTTAACTGAGTTTTCTTTGGCACTGGTTTGGTGGTGTTCTTCTTGAAGACTTCGGCTTGTAGGAAGGAAAGGTTATAAATCGCAGCAAATGCTTGTGCCAGCTGGAACACGAAGTATCTGAGTACACCATCAGGGTCTCCATCTGGGCTAGTCATGTTCCATGGGTTCACTCTCAAAAAGGCCGATCTGACATCTGCAACGGAGACTGAGGGAACGGGTCCATCCGAGACTGTTGGGGCAGATCACATTGTTTGTCTAACAATCTATTCGAAACAAGTGTAAAATGTATTGAGCGGAACAGGGAAGAATATGCTTTTGTTTGCCATTCTGATTTGTTTGCTTTGTAACTCAGTATGTTGTGTAAGCCTTGTCACAAACAGCAGGTATCTGTTTCTCTTCATAATGTAAAATACCACTTTTAGACTTTTTTCTCAATAAAAACAAATTAGCCAGTTTAAATTATTGCAAAACTTAAAAATTCTGAGTTCTGACATAGCCACGTTGATGGCGAGATATAAAAGACAACTGAAGCCAAAGTGGTGTGTCATAACATACAGAGCAGAAGTACCGAAACGAATACAGGCCGAGGAAATGAAATAAAGATAACTCTCATCTGCAAGAAAGACTTGCAAATACGGCACAGTCGAAAATGGAGACGAGATGTGGGGAAGGTCCAAGATAATTAAGTTAAAAGAAGATGAACGGGTTTTGAGGTGTCACTGAAATGAATTGTTTGGTCTTTTCTTGATCAATTATCTCTGCAACACAATCAGATTGGAAGTTTAATGTAGAGCGTCAGTGTGGCATGATTGGCATTTTGAATATTTAGATCAAAATGGCGGTTAATAGAGGAAAGTTATGCAAAACAATGTAAAAGATTTGATTCCAAATACATTATTGATTTTAAATATATAAAAATGCAATTCGTTTAAAATGGATATATGAATATGAAGGGTGAAGAGGGATATGGGCCAAATTCTGGCAAATGGGATTAGATTAGGTTGGGATATCTGGTCGGCATTGATGTCTTGGATCGAAGGGTGTGTTTCCGTGTTGTTCATCTCCATGTGAAGAAAATAGGTAGAGGAGAGAAAATAAAAAATACGTCTGTCTGTTTGAGCGTGTTTGATTGGATAGGCGTAGTGAAGATTATTCAATTTATAGGAGTTCATCATTACGAAGCATAAATACAAAGATTTAGAAGAGGTAATCATTTATTCTAAAATATGCCAAAGAGTAAGAAAATCTCCATGGGATGAACACATAATCCTTAAATAATTATACAGGTTAAAGGTAGAATCAAACTTAAATGAAAATAATGTAATGGAGGAAGATGAGATGATTGGACATAATGTTTTAAAAAATAGGAAAGAATGACCAAAAAATAATTTGGAGAGGAAAATTAGAGTATGAGTGAAAGGTAGTCAGAAATAAAAGAACAGAGCTTTAAAGTCATTCCATATATTTTAGAAAAGTTAATAAACTGAGTGTCTTTCCCATAGTAATTAAATGTGCCCACGTCATAACGGAAAATAAGCAAAATCGATTAATTGGACAGAAATTTGACATTGCTCTTCATTCTAGAGGCTTTTGCTAAAAAAAGTCATAAACCAGGAAGTGGCAGAAAAATTACAAAATTGTAGAATAGTTACTTCGTAAATTGTTGAAATTGTGGACTACCAAATACCTTGTGTTATAGACTTCATCCTCGGGTTTAAAATAGCAGCTAGTAGGATCCTTGATGTATTAGTTTTAATTTTCTGGCTCCTTTGATTGAGCGAAGATCTTAGTAGATTGGAAGGTAGAAAACATAATTCCTCATTTCATCAGATGATGTGAGAATTTGTGCAGTTTAGCAGTAAATGTGAGAATTGGACGACTGGATGGGAGAATTAGAGTAGCGCACCCCTAAACGGGAGAATTGGGTTTGTGTACTCTGTCAGTTCTCAAACAATCTCGCAGCACTGATTCTCTGACAAGTCACTGCCTCAGGACGAAACCTCAGACAATAAGACTCTTCATCACTTATGACCCTCTGACACTGAAACAATCCCTCAGTAATAAACCTCTGACAGTGATGCAACATCACAGTACTGACCCTCTAATTGTGAAGCACTCCCTCAATTGTTGAATATGGGTCAGTTAGGGTTAACCCTAAGCCTAACCCTAACCCTCAATTCTGAACCCATTAAAAGAGGCACTGGCTGAGTATTTACTCGTTGTTACTAATGCACTCCCTCCGTGCTGTGGGATTGTTTGAGTACCCAAGCCTGATTCTCTCATTTAGGAGTGCTCGACTCTAATTGTTCCATCTAGTATCGTCCTTCACCAATTCTCCCATTTAATGCAAAACTGCACAAATTCTGATCCCATTACAAAGAGGCACTGGCTGAGTATTGACCCGCTGTTACTAATGCACTCCATAAGCGCCTCCGTGGAATGAGGTCAGAATTCAGGGCTGCGTCATGCTTAGAGGGTGAGGACAGAGGCAGCTCTGAAGCACCGTCGGAGGGTTTATACTGAGGGAGTACTTCCTTTTCAGAGAGTCATAACTGAAGGAGTGCCTTATTTTCAGAGTTTCTGTCTGGCACAAGTGAAATAAGTGACATCGTCACAATTAAGCGAACAGTACTTTGGGTACTACAGCTTTACCATCGGGTCGGTCCTGAGGGAGTTCGGGAATAGCAGTACTGAAGTATTGCCTCTTTTAGGGAATCCCTACAGTGTGGAAACAGGCCATTTGGCTCAACAAATTCGCACCAACCCCCCAAATAATAACCCACCCAGCAAAGGTTCCCTACCCTATTAGTAAACATTAACCACTGACTAATGCACATAACCTATATATCCCTGAACACTATGCGCAAATTGAGAAAGCCAATTCACTTACACTGTGGATTGTGGAATAATATCGTAACACGTGGAGGAAATCCAAGCAGACACGGTGCAATTGTGCAAGGTCCACGCAGACAGTCGCCCCGGGCTCCTTTTTTTATGTTGGTCAGTAATGAAGGGGTGCCTCAATGGCACAGAGTCAGTTTCGGCAATGTCTCTTTCTTTTTACTGGTTCAGTAATTAGGAAGTCCCTCGTTGTCACAGGGTGAGAAATAAGGGATTGCATGAGAGACAGGGTGTCAATACTCACCCAGTCCCTCCTTGGAATGTGGTCAGAATTGTCAGATTCAGCACCAATGAATTGCAGCACTGTCAGAAGTTCGGTTCTGAGGGAGGGCCTCATTGTTAGAGAGTCAGACCCGAAGAAGTGCCTGATTAAAAGGGGTTCAGAACTGAGGAGATACCTCACCATTCTTGAATCAGCCCGGAGGGACCTCCTCAGCTCCATCACAGGGTAGATACTGAGTTTCTTGTTGTCAGAGAGTCAGTTATTAATAGTTGATTACTTGTCTGAGTGTCAATAATAAGGCAGTGTCTCAATGTAAGGGAGCCAGAATTGAGAGTGTCACACATTTAAAGCGTCATTTGTGAGGTACTGCAGCTCTGCCAGGAGGCCAGGATTGAGGTTGTACTGCACTGCCAGAGGGTCAGTACTGGGGAAAATGCCTTAGGATCAGACAATAAATACTGAGAAGCTGCATCATTGCCAGAGACTGTCAGCACATCATATTTTCAGACTTTTTCTTCTGAGTCCGTAGCTCGGTGTAATGGGGTCAGAATGGAAGGAGTGATGTATGATTATAGGCTTGAGGACTAAGGTAAAGCAGCACTGGCAGGGAGTCGGTTCTGAGGGAGGGCCTGCTTATCTGCATGGGTGCCCTCAAGAAATGAATCATTTTAAAGGTTTATCAAATGAGGGTGTGTCTCGTGATTTGATCGTCAGTACTGGGAAGTTCCAGATCGATCAGAAGGTCAGGACTGAGGGGCTGCCTCTTTGTTGGAGGTTCACTTCTGACGGAGAGCCTCATTATCAACATGGCAGTGTTGGGAAAGGGAGTGCAGTATTGTCAGATGACCAGTGGGGTAATGAGGTCAGATTGTTCTTGTGTCTCATGAATAAAGATCTGCACTCAGGTGCTGCAGCTCTGTCAGAGAGTCAGTTCTGAAGGAGGGCCTCATTGTCAGAGGATCACGTTGAGCCGGTGTCTCATTTGAATTGGGTCAGAATTGAGGGAATTCCACATGTTTCTCGGATTAGTCCTGAGGTCGTGCAGCACAGTCTGCCAGTCAATCGTGAGGGAATGCCTCATTGTCAGAAGACTGGTTTGAGGCAATGCTTCTTTAGCAGAGGGTGAGCCCCTTTAGTGCTGACCCACAGACAGTGCAGCACTAACTCAGTACTAACTCTCTGTCAGTGCAACACTCCCTCAGTAATGAGTCTCTGACAGTGCAGCACTCCCTCAGTATTGGCTCTCCAACAGTGCGGCACTCCTCACAACTGACTTTTCGACAGTGCAGCACTCCCTCTGTTTTTAAACTCCGACAGTGCAGAACTCCTTCATTACTGAGTCAGACTGTGCACCTCTCCCTCAGTGCTGAATCACCGACAGTGCAGCATTCCTTCATTACTAGCTCTGACAGTGCAGTACTCCCTCCGTACTGACTCCGACAGTGCAGAATTACCTCTGTGCTGACTCTCTGAGAGTGCAGCACTCCCTCAGTACCAATTCTCTTACAGTGCAGCAAACCATTAGTACTGAGTCTCTGAAAATGCAGCATCTCCTCAGTGCTGACACCAGACGCTGTGCCACTGTCAGAGGAACAGAACAGTAGGAATGTTTTATTTCGAGCGGATACGTTCTGAGGAACTGCCTGATTGTTGAAGGGTGAATTCTAAGATAGTTCCTGTTTTCCAGAGTGTCAGATCTGAGGTAGTGTAAAAGTCAGAGAATGTCAATAGCTTGGCTCAGTATTAAGCACTGCTGCCTCACAACGCCATGGACCGTATTTCAATTCCCGTCTCGGAAAACGATCGGTGTGGAATTTGCACATTCTCGCCATGTCTGCGTTGGTTTCCTTAGGATTCTCCGGTTTCCTCTCATAATCCAAACATGCACTTTTGGTGCATTGGCCACCCTAAATTCTCCATATTGTTCATGGATCTATGGGATATTTGCATTCTTCACGGTTAGAAATAGAGTAATAGCATAGGGAAACGGTTCTCGATGGGTTACTCTTCGGAGAGTCTGTGTGGACTTTGTTGGGCCTCATGGTCTGTTTCCACACTGAAAAGGATTCCATGAATATTGAGTCACTGCCTCATTCTAAGAGAGTCAGAGGGAGCTAAACAATTATAAGGTCCGCACAAGGGATCTATCTCATTGTCTGATGGTCAATACTGTGGCACTGCCTCTGTACTAGTGTCACACGGAGGCAGTGTCACCGGGGACCCAGAGGATTTGGTGTAACTAGATTTCGAAAAGTCATTCGACAAGGTGCCGCACGTGAGACTGCTGCAAAAGATAAATATGCATGGTTCTAGGCGAAGAGTATTAGCATGGATAGAAGATTGGTTTACTGACAGGAAGCAAAGAGTGGGATAATGTGTGGTATTCTGGCTGGCAATCTGTGACTAGTGCTGTGCCTCAGTGGTCAGTGCTGGGACCACAATTATTTACAAATTATATCGATGGTTTGGAATTGGGTATCACATGTAAAAAATTGCCGATGACACTAAGATGAGTGATAAGGAAAGTGTGGAGAAGACTGTGAATCTTTTCAGAGGAACATAGATACGTTGAGTGAGGAAGCAAATGGAATACAAATTTTGTAAACGCGAATTCATACATTTTGGTCGGAGGAACAGCAAAATAAGTTAGTACACGAATGGTAAACGTTGTAACATTCTGTTACGCAGAGGGACTTGGGTGTTATTGTGCATAACTCACAGGAGATTGTTCGGGAGGTGCAACAAGTAATTTGGAAGGCAAATACAATTTTGGCCTTCATTATGAGAGGGGTTGAGTTTAAAAGCAGAGAGGTAATCTCTAGCTGTACATTGTGCTGGTGAGGACGCAGCTGGAGTGGTATGTGCAGATTTGGTCTACTTATTTACGAAAAAAGGTGGCACTTGTGGGGGTGCAAAGGAGGTTCACTAAGTTGATTCAGGAGTTGAGTGGTTTAGTTTATGAGGAGAGGCTGAGAAGATTGAGATTATGCTCATTGGAATTCAGGAGAATGAGGTGGAATCGTATAGAAGCATATAAAATTATGAAGGGAGTGGATAAAATAGAAATTGATAATAGGTTTCCACTGATGAGTGAAACTAGGACGAGAGGGCATAGCCTCACGACTAGAAGAAGCAGGTTTAGAACTGAACTGAGAAAGAACATCTTCACCCAGAGGATTGTTAATCTATCTAATTCCTTACCCAGGAAATTAGTTACCACTACTGCGGTAATTACTTTTAAAGGTAAGGTACATACTTTGTTTGGAAAATAATGAAATTAAATGATATGGTAAAAAAGAAACTCAGTTAGGTGGAGGTGAGTCCATAAAAATGATTAGCCATGACCTTATTGAGTGGCGAAACAGGGTTGAAGGGCCGGACCGCCTACTGCAGCTACTAGATCTTATGTTCTTATGTTTCAATTGGAGAGTCTGGACTGACTTGCTGCATTTTAGTTCTGTCAGTTGGTCATTACTGAAGGATTTTCTCATTGCCAAGGCGCGAGCATTGAGTTATTGAAGCACTGTCAGAGCACCGGTACTCAGGCATTGTTTAACAATCAGAGAATCAAAGCTGTAGCACTGCATAATTGCCAGAGATCAATACTGAGGCAATGCCACATTGTAAGAGTGTCAGCATTCACCGAGTGCCAAACGATAACGTGTTCAGTACTAGGATGTCACAGCACTATCAATAGGTCAATTGTAGGTCAATGCCACATTGTCAATAGACAATAGGTGCAGGAGTAAGCCATTCTGCCTTTCGAGCCTGTGCCACAAATCAATATGATCAGTGTCCTGTTCCTGCCTTATCTCCATAACCCTTGATTCCACTATCCTAGAGAGCTCTATCCAACTCTTTCTTACATGAATACAGAGACTGGGCTTCCACTGCCCTCTGGGGAAGATCATTCCACATAGCTACCACTCTCTGGGTGAAGAAGTTTCTCGTCATCTCTGTCTTTATTTTTAAGCTGTGTCCTCTGGTTCGGCACTCACGCATCAGCGGAAATATGTTTCCTGCCGCCATAGTGTCCAAACCTTGAATAATCTTATATGTCTCAATAAGATCCCCTCACAGTCTTCTAAACTCAAGGGTATGCAAGCCCAGTCGCTCCAGTCCTTCAGTGTAAGGTAACCCCACCATTCCAGGAATTGACCTCGTGAACCTACGCTGCACTCCTTCAATAATCAGAATGTCTTTCCTCAAATTTGGAGACCAGAACTGCACACAGTACACCAGGTGTGGTCTCACCAGGGCGCTGTACAGCTGCAGAAGAACCTCTTTGATTCTATACTCAATCCCTCTTTTTATGAACGCCAGCATTCTATTAGCCTTCTTCATTACCTGCTATACCTGCATGCTTACCTTCATTGTCTGGTGTACAAGAACACCCAGATCGCCTGTACTACCGCCTTACCTAAATTGATTCCATTTAGGTAGTAATCTGCCTTCCAGTTCTTGCCACCAAGTGGATAACCATACATTTATCCGCATTGAACTGCATCTGCCATGCATCTGACCACTCACCAAACTTGTCCAGGTCACCCTGTAATCTCCTAATGTCCTCATCAGATTTCACGCTGCCATCCAGATTAGTATCATTAGCAAATTTGCTAATGTTATTGCTCATACCATCTTCTATAGCATTAACATATATTGTAAAAAGCTGTGGTCCAAGTACTGATCCCTGCGGTGTCCCAATGGTCACTGCCTGCCATTTTGAAATGGAGCCGTTTGTCACTATTCTTTGTTTCCTATCAGCCAACCAACTTTCAATCCAAGTTAGTACTTTGCCCCCAATACCATGCGCCCTAATTTTGCGCACTAACCTCCTATGTAGGACTTTATCAAAAGATTTCTGAAAGTCCAGGTACACCACATATACTGGATCTCCCTCGTCCATCTTCAGAGTTACATCCTCAATAAAATCAAGAAGATTAGTCAAGCATGATTTCCCCTTCATAAATCCATGCTGACTCTGACCTATCCTGTTACTACTATCTAGATGTGTCGGAATTTAATCCTTTATAATAGACTCCAGCATCTTTCCCACCACTGATGTCAGACTAACTGGTCTATAATTTCCTGCTTTCTCTCTCCCACCTTTCTTAAAAAGTGGTATAACATTAGCCACCCTCCAATCCGCAGGAACTGATCCCGAATCTATCGAACTCTGGAAAATAATCATCAATGCATCCACGATTTCTCGAGCCACCTCGTTTATTACCCTGTGATGTAGACAATCAGTCCCAGGGGACTTATCAACCTTCAGACCTAACAGTTTCTCCAACACCATTTCCTGGCAAATATAAATTCCCTTAAGTTCGGGTCCTTCAGCCACTGTTACCTCAGGGGGATTGCTTGTGTCTTCCCCAGTGAACACAGATCTGAAGTACCGATTCAATTCTTCTGCCATTTCTTTGTTCCCCGTAATATATTCCGCTGTTTCTGTCTTCAAGGGCCCAATTTCAGTCTTCACCATTGTTTTGTTTTTCACATACCTAAAAAGGCGTTTACTATCCTCCTTTATATTATTGGCCAGTTTACCTTCGTACCTCATTTTTTTCTCTGCGAATTTCCTTCTTAGTAATCCTCTGTTGTTCTTTAAAAGCTTCCCAGTCCTCCATTTTCCCACTTATCTTTGCTATGTTATACTTTTTCTCTTTTAACTTTATATGTTTCTTAACTTCCCTCGTCAGCCACGGCCACCCATGCCTACTCCTAGGATCTTTCTTCTTTTTTGGAATGAACTGATCCTGCAACTTCTGCATTATACACAGAAATATCTGCCATTGTTCCACCACTGCCATTCCTGCTAAGGTATTGCATCATTGAAGTTTGGCCAGCTCCTCCCTCATAGTTCCATAGTTCCCTTTATTCAACAGAAATATTGTCACTTCCGATTGTACCCTCTCCCTCTCAAATTGCAGATTGAACCTTATTGTATTATGGTCACTACTTACCAATGGCTCTTTCACTTCGAGGTTCCTGACCAATTCTGATTCGTTGCACAATACCAGATCAAGAATGGCCTTCTCCCTGGTCGGCTCCAGCACCAGCTGTTCTAAGAATCCATCTCGGAGGCACTCCACAACGTCTCTTTCTTGAGATCCAATACCATCCTGATTCTCCCAGTTTACCTGCATGTTGAAATCCCTCATAACAACTGCGGTAACATCTTTGCGACAGGCCAATTTCAGCTCCTGATTCAACTTACATCCGACATCCAGACGACTGTTTGGGGGCCTGTCGATGACTCCCAAAAAGGTCTTTTTATCCTTAGTATTTCTCAGCTCTATCCACACTGACTCTACGTCCCCGGATTCTAGGTCACCCCGCGCAAGGGACTGAATATCATCCCTTACCATCATGGCCACCCCACCCCCTCTGCCCGTCAGTCTGTCCTTATGGTAGCACGTGTATCCTTGAATATTCATTTCCCAGGCCCTATCCAATTGAAGCCACGTCTCAGTTATCCACGCAATATCGTAGCTGCCAATTTCCAAAAGAGACTCAAGCTCATCCATCTTATTTCTAATACTTCGTGTATTTATGTATACTATTTTTAATTTGTTACTGCCCTCACCATTCCCATCAACTCCTATTTCATTCAACCTTACAGCATGGTCCATTTCTGAGTATTCTGCCTCATTGATACAGTTGTCTTTCATGACTTCTCTTGTTCTAACTTTCCCTTCAATTTTCTTCTTAAACATGCAGTTTGACGCCTCCCGATCCCCCCCCCCCCCCACCCCACCCCCCACCCCACCCCCCGGCTACGTGGTTTAAACGTAGCTCTGTTGCAGTAGCAAACCTGCCTGCCATAATGCTGGTCCCTAACCTATTAAGGGGCAAACCGTCTCTCTTGTAGAATTTATGCTTACCACAAAATGTACCCCAGTGATCCAAGAATTTATATCCTGGCTTCCTGCACCAGTTCCCCAGCCACACGTTCAAGTCCATTATCTCCCTGTTTCTGGCCTTACCAGCCCGAGGAACTGGAAGCAAACCGGTTATAACCACCCTGGACGTCCTGCTTTTCAGTCTTCTTCCTAGTTCTCCGAAGTCCCGCTGTAGTATGTGCCTCCTCCTCTTCCCGACATAATTTGTGCCGACATGTACCACAACCTTTGGCTCTTCTCCTTCATCCTTGAGGATTTCCTGCACTCTGTCTGTGATGTCTTTAACCCTGACACCAGGAAGGCAACACACAATCCTTAAGTGCCGTCTGCTGCCACAAAAACCACAGTCAGTTCCACTCACTATGGAGTCCCCTATTACCACGGCTCTGTGCGATGTCCGACTCTTCCGCTCTGCCTCTGCGCCAACTTTTGATTGACAGACCTGGCCGCCTCGCGGACTGGCAGTGTCATCTGTCTCTACTGTTTCCAAAATATTCAACTTGTTCCTGATAGGTGCTTCTCCTCTCTGCCTTCCCCATTCTAATAACAATCACTCACCTTCCCGACTGGCTTTGCGCTCTGCCTTCACTTCCGCCCAGCTCCCGCCGCTCTCTGATGCGAAAAGACCGTTAGCGTCGAGGTAAGTTCATAAATAATATCAGATGGTCATTACTAACAGTGCCTCTTTGTAGACTGACAATACTGAGGCATTGCTCTATTGAAAGGGGATCAGAACTGAGGATGTGTCACATGTTTTGAGCATTAGTCCTGCGGCAGACTGTCATGTCTGAAGAAGATCAAAACTGTGGGAGAAGGTTTACATCATCCCCTACCAATGAAACATTCCCTCAGAACTTAGTGAATGCAAGGCATTTCCTCAGGACTGAGCATCTGGCTATCTACTATTACATAATGATCAGCGTGTCAATACTGAGAGAGTGCCTTATTGTTAGGTTTCTTCCCAAGGGCGTGCCTTATTTTCAGATGATCCGTTAGGTGGCATTGCCTCTGATATGGGGTCAGAAATGACGGAATGCTTCATGATTAAAGGACCAATACTGCGCTGTTGCAGCACTGTAAGACAGTCAATTCTGAGGCACCTTCAGTCCTGGTTGTGTAACTGTGCTGGACTAATAGTACTTGCCCATCCTCAATTCTGATCACCATGCAGTGAGGCACTACGTCAGAATTGACACTCTGACAAAAAGGGTTTGCCTCAGAGTAGATCGCAGGACAAAGGGGAACTCCCTCAGGGCTGGCTGTCTGATAGTTCTCCAACATCTCGGCACTGACCCACTTTCTGAACCACGAATTGTGGAACACACTTTCAATGCAGACTCCTCAGTTTCGAGGCAATGCCTCAAGATTGGTGCAGTAGAGCAGTAAACAGGTAAATTGGTGCAGTGTACCAATACGTTCGTTTTGAGAGTTGATATAGGGCTCGCCAAAAAGAGAGAATTCTGTCAGCGGACTACTGCATGGTCGCATTGTTGCAGGGAAATACTCAAGGGAAGAACTGGTGCACAGTCGAACTAAGTCATGGAATTGAAGCATGGCGCCAGTTAAATGGAAGAATTAGAGGAGAGCACCCAGAAATCTAGATTTGGGCTAGGATATCGTTAACTGTGAGAATGGTTGACAGGGCAACAGTAATTGGGAGAACTTTTGGGCATCAGTAAATATGAGATTTATTGCACAGTGCCAGTATATTAGAAAATTGTTGCGGATTGCAGAATAATTAAACAATTGCAGCAGAGCACGTTAAATAGGAGAATAGGCACAAGGAATCAGTTAAATAAAGAGAGAAACGTTGCAGCATCAGAAAACAGGAAATTCGGTTAGCTCACAACGAAATGAAACAAAAAGTGTGTCAAGCAACAGCTAAATGGGAGAATTGATATGGGGTTTCAATTATTGGAAATTTTGTGCCAGGGCCACTAAATTAGAGAATTAATGCCTCTGCCACTAAATTAGAGAATTGGTGCACTAAGTAGGAGAACGATGGCACGATAATACATAGTTGGTGAGTTACTGTCAGAAGAAAGATTTGTGAATAATTGGCAATTGGGAGAATTAATGCAGGGAAGCAGAGCCCTAACTGGGAGAATTGCTACAGGAACTAATAAATGGAATAACTGCACAGTAGAACTATCACAGAAAATTGCGGTATGGCACCTCTAAAACAAGGTATTACGAGTGGCACTCCCCAATTGGGGAGAATTGGGCTAGGGTATCAGTAAACATGACACTTGATGCCGGGCAACACTGAGTGGATAACTTACTCCGGGTATCGCCAAATGGGATATTTCATATCAGACAACAACGAATTGGAAAATTGGATCTGGGCATCAGTAAAAGGGACATTTCGTATCGGACAACAATGAATTGGAAAATTGGTGCAGGACATCAGAAAATGAGAGCATTTGTGCAGGGGGACAGCAGTTTAGCTATTTCGAGCAGGGCATGTATAAATGTGAGAACATGGGCAAGGAATCACGAAATAGGACAAATACTGTGATGGAGTGGTAAAGTGGAGATTCGCTGTAATGCACCACTAAATTAGCAATTGTTAGGGGGAGTGATTGTCAGGGAACAACGAAATGGAAGAATTGGGGCAAAACAATATTCAGTGGGAGATTTGGCGCAGTTCGCCACGAAAGGCAGAATTTTTGCAGGATTGGTAATTTGGAGATTTGATGCAGGAAACACCAACATTAAAGAATTCTGGCAGCAGACCACTAAATGGGAGAAATGCTGCAGCGAAATACAACATCGAAGATCTAGTGCAGAATGGAACTGAATGAGAGAATGGGGGAATTAAAGTAGAACATTTCTAAATGGGAGAACTGGGCCACGGTGTCAGTAAATGAAAAAACAAATCAGTGCAGGATTATGAGTAAATAGGAGAATTTGTGGGCATCAGTAAATGGGAGATTTGGTGCACTGCGCCATTACATTTGAAAAAAACGGCAGCAGTGCCAATAAATTAAAGAATTGAAGCAGAGCAGGTCTAAATGTAAGAATAGGCGTACAGAATCAATAAAAAAGAAAACATGTTGTCACAAACAATAAACTGGCGTTTTGGTTCCGTTCACTATTAAATGAACAAACGCAATTAGGGAACCAATAAGTGCAAGAAGTGTATCAGAGAACAGTTAAGTGGACATCAATAATTGTAGAATTGCAGGAGCATGTGAGAGATAGCTTTTGGGTACGCAAATGAGAGAGTGTGTGTGTGCATGGATGAGTGAGAGCATGTGCATGCAGGACTCACACACTTAATAGTGGTGTCCCAGGGAGTGTTGCCAAACAGAGAGTTAAGGCGTGCAGGTACAAAGTTCTTTGAAACTGCCCTCACAGGTTAGCAGGATGGTGAAGCAGGCGTTTGAACGCTTCCCTTCATCGGTCAGAGCACTGTGTCCAGGAGTTTGTGTGTCATGTTACAGTTGCACAAGACATTGCTGAGGTCGCATTTGGAGCACGACATACCATCCTGTTCGTAATGCTATACGAAGGATGTTATTCAACTGCAAAAAGGTGGAAAATAGGTTTACAAGGTTGTTTTCCAGACTGGAAAGCTTGAGTTCAAAGAAGAGGCTGGGACTCTTATTTTCCGAGAGCACAGTCGTGACCGGGCAGACGGTTAGAAAATTATGAAATGCATACGTTTATGATGAGATGGAAAAGATTTAAATGTGACCTGAGACGTAACTGTGCAACACAGAGCGTGGTGTGAATATGGAAGGATCTGCCAGAGGAATTGACAGAAGTGAGTAGAATGACAAAGTTTAAAATACATTAGATATATGTGAGGGAGGAAAAGTGGAAATGGGAACTGGCTCAGAGTAGGAAAAGTGGTTGGCGTGGCCCAGTTGGGCTAAAAGACCTATTTCCACGATGTATTATCGATCAAGATGGAGGAACTGAGGGCATACTGGCTAAGTTTACAGATGGTAGAAACATAGTTAGATGGACAGGTAGCACTGAGGAGGCATGGATGCTGTAGAAACATTTGACAGGTTATGAGAGGTAAGGGTTACGGTTCGGGTTAGGTTATGAAAGGGGGCGAAAAAGTGGCAGGTCGAGTAGAAAATGGAAAAAAATGTGAGGTATGCACTTTTGTATGAGGAATAATAGCATGGACTATTTTGTAAATGAGCAGAATATTCAGAAATCTGAGGTGCAAAGAGACTTTGGTGTTCCAGTTTTGGATTATCTCAAAGTAATCCTGCAATTTGGGTTATGAGTTCGGAAGGCACGTATTTTGAAAGGGATGAATTTCTAAGGCGGCAAATTGCTCTGGTCTGGCCACATTTGGAGTGCTGTGTACCATAACGCGGAAAGTAGTGAATGGATGGATTTCACTGCCACAAAAGACTGTGGAACCTACGTCACTGAGTATGTTGAAGATGGAGTTAGATCTGTTGCTGATTGTAAACGGCATCAAGTGTTAAGGAAGAAAGAGGGTGAATGAGGTTAAGAAACCTATCAGACATGAATAAATGGTAAAACAGATCCGATGGGCTGAACGGAAAATTTCTGCTCCTATCTCCTTCTCTCTGACGCCACATTCACCTCCAGAAGAAGGTTCCGAACTGGGACCTCACCTTTTTATTTGTCGCAAATGAGTGATCGAAAACTAGTCTGACCAAAGGAAGCTGGATACTGGGGTAAGACTCGCCCTAAGGTTGGGCGCGGTGGCTGGAGGGCTGCGGGGCCTTGCTCTGCACTCGGGCGTCATTTAATCCCAAAACCACCAGAATGTCCATTAATTTTCTGCGATATTTCAGCTGTCACGGAGGGAGTGTTTAATTTAAATACTTCCTGCGAAGTTAAGAGAACGGGTTCGAAATAATCAACAAAGTATTAATTTTCGGATACACTGAGAAGGATCAATCTTGGCATCCACTGCAGTGAAATCAGACGGGGTGAGAAACAGGAAGTGGTTTGAAAGCTGTGTCCAAACTGCATTTGCAGGATTCTAGGCAAGGAGCTTCGGAATTTGACAGAAACTTTCACAGGGGTGTTATCCGAACCCATGTCCTGGGAACATTAGCTGGGTGTCATAGGCTGCTCGTCATAGTCTCCAGCTTGATGGCCTCCATTCGAGGATCTAAATTATACGAATGTAGATATTGTGGCCAGGATCTTCCAAATTTATCTTGAGTCTGGAGCGGATTGGATGATACCAAATGGAGCACAGCAGTTCAATAAATAAAGGAAAAGAGAACAGGAAACTTCCAGGCATGAGATTAGTCATCAGAAAAATGCCGGAATTTATTATTATGAATCATACCACAATTGGGAAAGTACAGTCTGATTAAAACAAAGTCACCATGCTTTGACTAAAGGGAAATCTTGTTTGGGCAACTTCTTTTCAAGTGGTTTGACGAATCAGGGAGATGGAGAGTCCTGTGTATGATATATGCTTGGATGTTCAAAAGGTGCTACACGAAATGTAAATACTGAAAAGCTAAAGAAGTTTGTGATAAATATCAGCATCAGTGGAGAATTGATTACTGGATGAGAAGCACAAGAATTCGGCTGATATTTTAAAAAGGCAACATGCCCCCTGTCATTTTTATAAATGTTTCTATCTAACTTTATTTCATTTGTTAGAGAAGATCAGAATCTGAAATAACTCCAATCATGATGGAAATTTTACGTTGAGCCGAAGTTCCACTTGCTTCAAAAGAAAAACGAAGCTTATTCACGTAGATCAGAAGAGTCCTTAAAATATGTTTTAAATAACTTGATCTTGTGCAAGCGTCAACAGATGTGAAGCTAGAAAAGCACAGCAGTTCAGACAGAATCCGAGGAGTAAGAAAGTCAAACTTTCGGGTTGACATCCGTTATCAGGAGTGGGGAGGGTGCCCAGATGTAAATAGAGAGAGGGGATAGTGCTGGGTGATAGGCATAAATGGATGCGTGTCGGTAGGTTTCTAGCGATTGATCAGTTGGAAGGGGAGTTTAATAGGAAGATAGACAGGCTAGGTCAGGGAGGTGATACCTAAGGTCGGGACTAGGGCTAGAGATCTGATAAGGCTGGGGGAAGAGAGATTTTGAAGAGGGCAAGGACAATTTTGAGGCCATTTGACTGTAGACTTCTCAAGTGAAATATCAGGTGTTGATCCCCTAGCTTTCACTTGTCCCCAGTCTGAACGTGGAGGAAGCCATGAATGAACATGTCACTGGGGGAGTTGGTGGGTGAATTGAACTATAAGACAACTAAATTTTCGGGTTGGTCGATGCATACAGTGTACAGCTACTCCGCTAACCTGTGTCCATTTCAGTATTTGGACTACCTGATAAAGAGGAGACAACTATGGGAGCAATGGATGCAATAGCTGGAGTGTAGGTGAAACACTGTCGGAACTGGAAGGATTGTTTTGGACCTTCTATAGGGTGAAAGGGACGTGTGGAGGCAAGCCGTACACTTCATGGGGTTGCAGGAAAATTTACTGACTGTGGTCGAGCAGGTGATGTTTTGTTTCGAGTAAACAAGGGAGTTTCGGAGTGAATGGTCCCTGTGGAAAGCAGATGGGTGGGGAAGGAAATTTATTTTTGGTGGTGCGGCCACATTGTTGTTTGTGGAAATTTCGGAGAATGATGCGTTGCATTAGGATGTTGGTGGGATGATACGTGATGATCAATGGAGTGAAGATTTGAGGGAAGAAGAGGTGGAGAAGACACGGTTGATGGCATCCTTAATAACAGAAGAAGGGAGATTGTGCTCGCTGAAGAATGCGGATATTTGAGACGTCCAGGAGTGGAATACCTAATCATGGGAGCAGATGCCATTGAAGTGTAGGAATTGGGGACATGGCATAACATTTTTACAGAACTATGGGTGAGAAGAGGTGTGCTCGAGATAGTTGTGGGTGCCGGTGGTTTGAGATAGATATCAGTGGTGAGTCTGTTACTGAAGGTGGAGACACAGGGGTCCTGGATGGGATGGAGGTGTTAGAAATGGTCCAAGAGAATTTGAGGGTGGTGTGGAAGGTTTTGGCGAAGTTGATGAACTGATTGAGTTTCTCACAGTCAACAATACAGCGGAGGAAGAGGTGTGGGATGGTGCTGGTGTAGTTGTGGAACAGAGAGTGATCAACCAATCCTATAAAGAGGTCGGCATCGTGTAGGCCCATGTGGGTGCCCATGGTCATTTATTTGGTTTGTAGGAAGTGGGAGGAGCCAAAACAAAAATGTTGAGTGTGAGGATCAGTTCTGCTAGGCAGATGAGAGTGTCATTGGAGGTGGATTGGTTGGGCCTATTGGAGAAGAAGAAGCGAAGAGCATTGAGGCCTTCCCTTTGGGTGCCAAAAGTATAAATGATCTGCATGTGCATGGTGATGGCACAAAGTTGGCAGATGAAGTGAAGTTGGTGAATGCTGGTATGGAAAATGTGGTTTGAGAGGCTGTGGCACAAGTATTACACTCTAACAGATAACTTTAGAAACACGATGAACTTGAGAGCTTTATTTCAGTTCGCCCCTACATCCCCCCCCCCCCCCCCGACACCCACTGATTGCTGACTCCCCATATTGCTATATCCAGTTCATACCCAGTTAACTTTTCAATAATTCATCCATTGCTCATTGCCTCTCTGCATTAGGTCACAAATGTTCCTTCTGCCGATTTTAAATAAAATAGGTTCCCCTCCTCTTTTTTTCAAAAAGTCAATCTATAGTAATAGAATGAAACTTTCAAAATAGTAAGATATTGTTATCCCATATACTCCACATTAAAACCTGACGATATTTCCATTGTCCAGTATCTGCATTAAAACTGCCATTTCGATCCTCATTTTCTTCGTTCAAATATTTTGGTGAATGTGCATTATCTCCTGGTGACTTGTAATCGATATAATACTCAATGGGTATTGCTGCTGAATCCCTTCTTGGATGTTCTTCTTATACTTGTAATTGGAAAAATGCCCTATCTCGTTCCTCACTGAGAATAACATTGTTTCCTGTGAAGATACTTTGTATGACATTTCTGATAGTTTTAGCTTCCAAAATTATAAGGTAACATTTATTTTCCTTTTCCCAAGAAAAAGTTGGAGCCTCCTTGCCTCGAAAACATCATGAAGATTTGCAGAAGAAGCATAGCTTTCAAGAAATTTCATGTTCCTGACACCTCCCAAGCGGAATGTTTTTTTTTAATGCTCCTATCAATTTTTTTCATTGTTTACTCAAATATATGTTACCTTGGGATATGGTTATGAACAACACAGACTTGGCGTCTGGCGTGTTTTGAGTGCACAGCTAATTCAGAGTTGCTCTATTTCAATCTTTTGGTAGTTGCTGCATCTCTTTGAACCCTAACTTTGACCATGAAGAGTGGAGCAAATGTTTTCCGAATGTGATTGCTGATGCACAGTGACATTTGATGGGTTCTGCATGGTATCCAATCCAATGTATTTCAGTGATGTGCAATTATTATTTTCCAATATTTGAAAGCCTTGCAGAGTCCTTTCTGTTTTTTAAACTCGTTTCTTTCTTTTAAATAATAAGTCATATCTGTCAGATTGAAATTAGTTTATTTTGGTGTTGCCGTAATTATTTTTAATCAGCTTATTCAGACATGTTATGATGCAACTCTGGAACAGATGGGAACCAAACCCGGGTCCTATTTCCCAGAGGCAGGGATAGGAATACTGCACCATAAAGCTTACTGAATTCTTTCTTGACTTTAATTATCGACTTTCTGTCTGTATCGTTCAAATTCTCTTGTAAATGAAATCAGTTTTTGGTTCTTCACAATTTGGGAGCTGATCATTACCAACGGAACGTTTCGGATTCTTACCAAAATGTAAACGAGAGACCTTTTTTCTCCCAAGATTTACAATTATGTCTTAGCATGTGCAACTAACTCCACTACGGATGACAAATTATAGTATTGTTGATGTGCCAACATTTATGACCATTTTTGTCCACTACTGCATGGTTTATTTTACGTAAGCCAGTGCTAAGAGGGCTTTTTATTACCATGCTCCGTCTTGGGGAAATGATGGCCTGTGTTATTGTCATGAGATGTTAAACAAGACCCAGATTGGTGGAAGAATTTGGAATTTGCATCCAACAAAATAAATCTGAAACTTGACGTCCAATGATAACCATAAGGCCATTATTGCTTGTCAGAGAGAAAGAAAAACGAGTTCACTGAAGTCCTTTCGGGAAGAAAGCTGCCTGTGATTACATGATCTGGCCTGACTATGACACCAGATTCTCTGTAATGTGATTGACACTTAACTGTCTAGAATTTAGAAAGTTAATGATTATCTGACCCATTTCTTCAAGTTATTAACGGAGATGAAGAGGGTACAGAAATGTAAACTGTCCGCATTGTGTGGAGAATTCTAGAACTTTGGAATGTAGTCACTTCTGCACATATAGGATGCGAGATGGTGACAGTGCATCCTGGGGCTGTTAATTGGTACATTTGAGAAATAGATTTTAATTTTGTACAGCAACTTTATTATGGGATATGGCTCAAAAACAGGTGTATGGCATGAATCCGTAGATCCTCCATGATCTCATTGAATGGTGGGACAGGCTTCAGAGACTGAAAGTCTGAATCCTGTTCCGAGAAAGGGCTGTTATATTTTTACTCGTTACGGACTACCAGTTGCATACAGGTGAATGAGAAACAGTCTGATCAAGATACTATGTCCATGTCTGCCGTTTTCCAGGAGATCATTAGCAAGATGAGGTTAAAACAATTGAAATCAGGTTGTGGATCAGGTTGTAATTTAGCTTGCTGAGCTGGTAGATTTGTTCTCAGATGTTTTGTCACCAAGCTAGATAACATAATCAATGATCTTCTGATGAAGGGCTGGTTTTCAGTCCCAGTTGCCATTTATCTGTATTGGCCTGTTGTAGGAGGTGAGAGCGTTTCCAGTTCTTTTTCTGAGAGGTTGATAAATGGGGTCCAAGGCGATATGTTTGTTACTGAAGTTCCAGTTTGAATGCCAGGGCTCTATGCACGTCTTTGTTTAGACTGTCCGAGATTCGATGTATAGCCCCAGTCGACCAGGTGTCACTCTTCGTGTCTGTGTATGGATACTAATCATAGTTGGTCACGTCTTGTGGTGGCTGGTTGGTGCTCGTGTATCCTTATGTCTAGTCTCCTGTCCGCTTGTCCAATGTAACTTTCTTTGCAGTACTTGCAGGCTATTTGATATGTTACGTTCTTTCGGCTGTTTGTTGGTATGTGGTCCTTAAATTAATCAGGAGCTCTTTCAAAGCGAGGTTTGGTTTCTGTGCGACCATGATGCTTAGGGGCCAAAGTAATCTGTTTGTCATCTCGAATATGTTCTGCATGTATGGCAGGGTGGCTAGAGTCTCTGGGTGTGTTATTTCTTCGTGTTTAGGTATATTGTGTAAGAATCGGCTTGTTGGGTACCTCTTGCACCTCCTGCACCTGAATACGTTGTACAGGTGTTTTCCTCGGATTCCTGGGTGTTCACGTACGTTGTGGCTGGTTTACATAATGTTCTGCTGCAGCTCCATTTGGTAGGTTTGGGATAATTGCTCCTGAAGATGAATATCTGGTTAGTTGTGGTCTGTAGCTCTGCATCTGCCTTGTGTTCGACTGCGATGTCTCTGAAGGGGAGTCGGTTGTTGTTTGGATCCTCTTTGGTGAACTTGATACTGGTAAGGACACTGCTTGAGTGTTTTGGGGTTTCTTTTACTTTGTTGCATTTTGTGATGACAAAGGTGTTGCCCACATAGCGAACCAAAGCTTGGGCTCGTTGGTAGGAAGGAATGCTCTTTTTAAACTATGCATAGCTGCTTCTGCTTTGAGTCCTTATATTGGTGATTTCATAGGCATGCCGTTGATTTGTTTGTAGATTTTGTCATTGAAGGTGAAATGGGTTCTGGGGCACAAGTCAACTTGTTGGAGGCTTCTGGACTTGGTGGTGGAGTTGGTGCTTGGTCTCCGTGGTTGTCTGCGCAGTGGGGTCAGTGTTTTTGTTTTGGTTCGGGTTAAGTCTGTTGATGTACATAGCATCAGCACGTCAAAGGAAACTATTACATCATTGTCGTCAACTTTTGTGGCTTTGACGTTAAGAAATTCCTGGGTGGAGTGGATGGAGTGGTTTCAGTCTTCTACTACGTATTTCAGATTATGATGCAGTTCCTTTGCTAGTCTAAATGCTGGTGTTCTGCAATGTGAGACTATGGTTCTGAGGGCAGTTGCGTGCTCGACTTGCAGGATGTTGGAGATAAGGGTTACCACTGGTCTCCCTGCTGACTTGGTCTGCAAGAACTATAGATGGAAATGTGTTGCTGCAAAAAGCGCAGCAGGTCAGGCAGCATCTAGGGAACAGGAGAATCGACGTTTCGGGCATTAGCCCTTCTTCAGGAATTGAAGTTTGCCCGAAGCTAATGCCCGAAACGTCGATTCTCCTGTTCCCTACTTGCTGCCTGACCTGCTGCGCTTTTCCAGCAACACATTTCCATCTCTGATCTCCAGCATCTGCAGACCTCACTTTCTCCTGCAAGAACTATACCCGCATCCTGCATTAAGAAGTTGGAGCTGGATGAACTTCAGATCATTCGGGAGGCTGAGGGGTTATAGAAAGAAGTTATAGGGCGGTAATCACACTTGCATTATAGGGTAAAGGTATTTGGGCGAGGGAAACGGCAGACAGTGCATTGAACACTTGTGGCCATTCCCCTCAATAATAAGTATACTGTTTTGGACAATGATTGTTGGTGGAGGGAACCTATCACGGAAAAGCCACAGGTGCCAGGTTTCTGGCACTGAGCCTACCCCTATGGCTCAGATGCGAAGGGAGGAAAATAGGAGAAGGGAAGTGATAGGAGATTCAGCTGGGAGAGGAACGGACAGGGGATTCTGTGGTCGTGAGCGAGTATGGAATGTTGCCTACTGAGTGCTAGGTTCAAGGATGTCTCGGATCGAATGTACAGAATTTTTAAAAGGGAGGGAGAGCCGCTAGAATTTGTGGGCATACATTGGTACCAATGACGTAGGAAGGGATAGGGAAGGGGACCTGAAAATAAATATAGGGAAGTTAGGTTGTAAGCTATAAGGCAAGATAAGCAGAGTAGTAATCTCAGGATTGTAACCAGTGCCATGTGCTATTGAAGTTTGGAATTCAGAGTAAGTGCAGATGAAAACGTGGTTGCAGAACTGATCTTAGAGCGTGAGCATCAGATATGTGGTTGGTTCGGATACATTCTAGGGAAGATGGGAGCTGTACAAGAAGGACTCGTTGCTTCCAACTGGTCGGTCAGCAAAATCCTGGGCGGGAGGTTTACTTGAGCTGTTTAGGAGGATTTAAACTAGATTGACAGTGGGTAGGATCAGATAATGGAGGAGTCAATGGACAGCCAGAACCACCGTGCAGAGAGTCTGTGGGAAAGAATAAGACCTTTATTGGGGAAAGGGATAGTCGGTGTGATGGATGAAATTGTGAATATTTTAATGCACAAGGTATCAGAATTAAAGGTGACGAACTCCGGGCATTCGTCAGTACTTGGAACTCTGATGCTGTGGCCATTGTAGAGACTTGGATATGACAGAAGCAGGAATGGTTGTTGGATGTTCCAGAGTTGAGATGTTTCAAAAGGACTGGGGATGAGTGCGTTAAAAGAGGTGGGGGAGTGGCATTGCTAACCACGGATAGTATCACAGCTGCTGAAACGGAGACCGTCGAGGTACATTTATGTACAGAGTCAGTATGGGTGGATGTAACAAACAGGAAAGGAACAGTCAACTATTGGGAGTTTTCTGCAGGCCTCCCAATGAAAACAGATACGCGTAGGTGGAGATTGGGAAGCAGTTATTAGAACGTGTTGAATTAACAGCGTTTCTGTCGTGGGTGAATTTAAGTTTCCTTGTATTGATTGAAATGTACTTACATTAAACAGTTTGGATTGAGCAGAATTTTTTTCAGGTGTTACCAGGAAGGTTTCCGAGCTCAACATATAGGTAGACCGACTAAAGAGAGTCCATATTGCATTTGCTGCTTGGTAACGAAGTATGCCTGGTGTCAGATCTCTCGATGGAAGAACATTGTGGTGATCGTGATCACAGCTCAATTCATTTACTAATGAAGAGGGACAGGAGCAGCCGGTACGAAGAAGTAATTAATTGGGGGAGGGAGTTATGCAATGCTATTGGCAAGGAAATGGCTTACCTAAATTGGGAACAGCTGTTCCCAGGGAAATGCACGACGGAAACGTGGAGATTCTTCAGGAAGCACTTGCCTATAGTGCTAGACAGGTTTGTTGCACTGAGGCAAGGAAAGGATGGTCGGTCGACTGAACTTTGAGAGAGAAAGTATATGAAACACCGAGTCAAAAGAAAGAAGGAAGCTTGATTAAGGTTGAGGAGCCAAGGATCAAAGAAGGCTATGGAGTGTCACGTGGTACCCAAGAAGGAACTGAAGAATAGAATTAAGAGAGCTAGAAGTCGGTACGAGGAGGCTTTAGGATTGAGGAAAGCACTAAGGCGTTGTACATTTACATAAGGAAGAAGGGGTTGGCCAGAATGAGGATGGTACCAAACAAGGATAGCGGAGGGTACTTGCGGCTGGAGTTAGAGGAGGTAAGTGAGGTACTTAATAAATAATTTATTTCAGTATTCGGTACTGAGAGAGACTTTTACATCTCTGAGGACAGCTTGAACAGACTTATTTACTAGAACAGGCTATTTTAGGAAGAAGGATGTGCTGAAAATGTTGAAAACCCATAAGAATAGATAAATTCCCTAAGCCAGATGGGATATAATCTTGATTACGAGAGGAAGCAAGGGGAGAGATTGTTTTGCCTTTGGCGATTACCTTTGCTTCTTTCCTGTCCACTGGGTGATTAGGGAATAGCACATGTTATTCCTTTGTTAATGAAAGTGAATATTTATAATCCTGAGAATTACAGACCAGTCATTCTTTCATCAGTGATGGACAAAATATTGGGGTTGTTTCTGAGAGACATGATGTATGATTATTTAGAAAATGATAGTTTGATTAAAGATAGTCAGCATGGTTGTGTGAGGTGAAGGTCATGTCTCACAGACCTTATTGATTTATTTGTGGATGAGACAAATTATGTTGACGGGCGAACAGTGGATGTGGTCTATATAGATTGCATGAAGGCACTTTACAAGGTTCCCCTTGGTAGACTCATTCAAGAAGTAAGAAGGCATGGGATATAGTGTCATTTGTCTGTCTTGATACAGATTTCTTGGTCCACAGAACGCAGAGGGTGGTGGTAGATGGAAAGTATTCATCCTGTATCTCAGTGAACAGTGATATAGCGCAGGGATCTGTTCTGGAACATCTATCTTTAAGATTTTTCCAAATGACATGGATGAGAAAGTGGAAGAGTGGATTAGTAAGTTTACCAATGACACGAAGTTTGTTGGGGTTGTGCTTATTGTGTAGGGCTGTTGTCGGTTGTTGAGGGGCATTGGCAGTATGCAGAACTGGTCTGATAAGTGGCAGATGGAGATCAACTTGGAAAAGTGTGAAGTCATTTTCCTTGTAAGGCCGAATTTCAATACAAAATGCAGAGCTATGCTGCAGTTCTGCAGCACCTTGGTTAGACCACATTTAGAAAATGGTGCTCAGTTTTGTTTGCCTCATTACAGGAAAGTTGTGGAAGCTTTATAGAAGGTGCAGAGCAGACTTACCAGAATGCTGCCTGGAGTGGAGGGCATGTCTTGTTAAAAAAATTTTGAAGGAGCGAGGGCCTTTCTCATTTGAGCGAAGACGGATGAGAGATGACTTGATAGAAGTGGACAAGACATTGAGAGACATGGATAGAGTGGATAGCCAGAGACTTTATTTTTTCCAGGGTAGAAATGCCCATCACGAGGGGACATAATTTTAAGGTGATTGGAGGAAGATTGAGGGGAGATGTCAGAGGTTTGTTCTTTACACACACCATAGTGAGTGGAATGCATGGCGAGCAGTGGTAGTGGACTCTTAAGTGACTCTTGGATAGGCACATGGAAGATAGTACAAAGAAATATAAGTAGGCTCGTCTCATGTTCTAGTTGGATAAAAGACTATGACAACATCAAGGGCTGAAGGGCTGATACTATGCTTTACTGTTCTATGTTCTATTTAAACTGCTCACTGTGCTCCAGGTGTGCAATGACGAGAACCTTATACAGTTAAACGTCTTGACTCTTTAACTTCAAACCTTTTGAAATGAGAGTCCACGTGCCATGAGCCGCCTTAGTTGACTGTTAAGCCTGAATTGCAAGTTTGTGTGTGTTCCATTTCCAAGACATTAGTTTGTAAGTTTCTGAAGTTTATCTCCGTTTAAATTGCAATCGTTTCTTCTGTTCTGCATTCCAAAATGAGCAACATCTCTTTTTCCCACACCACACTCCATTTGACAGGTTTTTGCTCCATTATTTAACCGATCACTATCTTTCTGAACTGTGTTTATTCCTCTCGCAAATTGCCTTTACCCTTTGTTAAAATCTGTCAATTTCCAGGACATTGGCTTTCTTCCTCCGAGGAGATATATAACTTGAAAAAGAACCCCTTAACCCCCTAATCTTCTTGCTGTCCAGTCCTCAATTCTCTTTCTATGCCAATATAATGTCATCAAAACTTTGTACTCCATAACTGCCTCGATTCCATTTGAAAGAGTTCATATTCACTTCGGCCTTTCTATATAGAAAACCCCCTTTTTAAACTTATTCATTCACCCGTTGATGGCGTCACTGGCCAGGCCAGCATTTGTTACCCATCCCTTACGTCCCAGTGGACAGTTAAGCATCAACCACTGCTGTGGGTCTGGTATCAATGTTGGCCAGTCCAAGAGAGAAAGGTAGTTTCCTTCCCAGATGGCTTCTTTTAAGTCGTCAATCCACAATGGTGTAGTTGTCATCATTAGGCTTTGAATTCCAGATTTTAGTTTTTAATTGAGCCCAAATTCCAACATACGCCAACAAATCCACAGAACACTATCTGGGTCTCTGGATTTATAGTCCAGCGATGATATTCCTCACTAGTTTCACCATGTGATTTACTTTCTCTGTCTTTACCTTTATATCTCTCCTTCGCAGAATCGACTGGTTCTTAACTTTTAACTTAACCTTTTGTGAGGTAAATTGTCGAATGCAATCTGGAAGTCCAAATACAATATACATACCGCTAAGATTCTATCCAATCCAGTTGAGACTTCCTGAAATTTATCAATTACTACCACAGTTTTGTTATTCCACATTATCTTGATCACACAGGCCAATGGGCCAACGAATAGCAGGGGAAGTTTGGATAAGTGCGAGGTGCTGCATTTTGATTCGGGAAAACAGGTCGGGACTTGTACAGTTAATAGTAGCGTTCTGGGGAGTGTTCCCGAAATGAGAAACCGAGAGGTGTATGTTCACATTTCCTTGAACGTTCAGTCGAGTGGACAGGGTGCTGAAGGATGCTGAGTCCAGAGTGAGATGCTGGAACAGCAGAGCAAGTCAGTAAGCATCTGAGTAGGAGGCGAAACGATGTTGTAGGCATAAGCACTTCATCAGGAATGAGACTTGTGGGCTGGGGGCTGAGAGATAACTCGAAGGAGTGGGTTGAGGGGGAATGTAGCAGAGAAAGCGCAGGGTAGATGAAGGTGAGAGAGAAGGTGATCGGTTGGAGAGGAGTCTGGAGCAGATAGATGGGAAAAATGATGGACATGTAAGGAGGTTGTTCTGAGTTAAAGATATGTGACAGGGATAATGTGAGTGGTGACAAATGAGGAAACTGTTGAAATCCACATTCATCCCGTGTGGTTTCAGGGTCCCGAGACCGAATATGAGGCCCTCCTCCTCCGGCGTCGGGTGGAATCGCTTTGGCAGTGAAGGACTTCCAGGATATGCAAGTCCTTGATGGAGTGGGATGAGGAGTTGAAGGGTTCAGCCATGGTGTGGTTGGGTGTGTGGGCCCGGATGTTCCAGAGAGGTTCTCTGAAATGATCTGCAAGAAGGTGTCCTGCCTCCCCGATAGGGAGGAGACCACACGAGGTGCAAACGATGCAGTAGATGATATTGCTAGAGGTACACGTGAATTCCTGATGGATGTGGCAGAATCACGTGGAGCCTTGGACAGAGGTGAAGGGAGTGGTGTGGGCGCAGGTTGTGCACTTCCTAAGAAGCAGGGAAAGGTGCCAGGAGTGCGGTGTGGGCTGGTGAGGAGTGTGGACCTGACGAGGGAGTCAAGCAGACTTTTTAGGAATTCTGGTAGGAGTGGGGATGGAAATATTTCTCTGGCGGTGGGTTTCATTTGGAGTTGACAGAAGTGGCGGAGTATGCTTTCTCGCATGTGGAGGTTGTTGAGGGAGGAGACAGTTGCTTGAGAAGACGTAATTATTGGGTCAGTGGTGACATCACGAGCGGGAGTGGTGTTTGTGACTGTGTTAACAGAGGCAGAGGAGGCGTCATGAGCAGGAATGCAACATTACTCGTGGGTAGCCGGCTGTTGACATCGCCAGAAGCGCGTGACCTCAACGACAAAGACTACCAGTCACCACCGCCCTGCTAGTTGTCTCTATCGTTGATGTCACTTCACCTGCCAGTTAGATCAGCCGCCAAGCACCCAGCAATCATTGCCTTTCCTAACAAGACATCACTTCCGCCGCTGTAAGCACAGCCATAAACACAACTTCCGCCACGTTTGTGAGGGTCACGTCCCTTGGTGGCGTCACTACTGGCGCTATAACCGCACCCACTCAAGCAACTGTCTACACCCCCACCTCCAACTCCAGCCTGACTCCAGTTCCAAACTCCCATCACATCGCAAAGTCCAGCCCAACTGCAAAGTCCAAGCTCCCAACCCTGCTGTGTCATCACCATTCCCCCAGGCCTCTCCCTCACTGAGGACGAATGTTTGGTCTTCAGTAAAGGCCTCACATTAATCCCTTTACGATCCCAGCTAAATGAGTTCGACACACACTGAAAACTTGAACGTTTCTTCCATCACCTCTGCCTCCGTGCCCGCTGTTTTATCCAAGACACCCGTTCACCCACCGACAAACACTTCGCCCGCCTCCGACGCACCACATCCACCTGTACATCCCGTGCTGGCCTGCTACGCACTCTTGACCACTTCACTTCAAACTGCTGCTGTGATATTGACCACCTCAACGTGTCAGACTACCTCACCCACTCCAACATTTCGCCATCACAACGTGCCATCTTCCACTCCCTCTGCTCCAACCACAACCCCACCATCAAACCGGCAAACAAGGGAGTGCAATAGCAGTCTGGCACACTGACCTGGACACTGCTGAAGCCTGGCGCCAACTCTCACATCTTTCCTCCTACTGTCCCCTTGATCACGACCTCACATCTCATCACTAAATCATCAACTCATATACCATCCACAACCTCATCACCTCTGAGGACTTCCCATCAACAGCCTCCAAAATCATTGTTTATGATTCTCGCACTGCCCGATTCTACTTTATACCGAAGATTTATAAATTTACCTGACCGGTCGACCCATTGTCTCAGCCTGTGAAAGTTTCCTACCTAATTCTTCTCTCCAGTTCATCTTCCACAGTTACACCGGTACCACATCCAACCGTTGCTCTGCTACCTCGATGATCTTATCGGTACTGCCTTTTGCTCCCACAAGGAGGGTGAATAGCTCATCAACTTTGCCAAGACATTCGAACCCGACCTCAAATTTACCTGGACCGTCTTGGACACCTCCCCCTTCCTGGACCTCTCCATCACCGTCTCTGGCAACGAATATCCGTCGGCATATACTACAAGACCAGCGGGACTCCCAAAGCTACCAAGACAACATCTCCTCCCTGCTTATCTCCTGGTAAAAACGCCATTCCTTATTCATAATTCCTCCAGCTACACTGCATCCATTCCAGGATGGCCAATTCCACCTCAGAATGTCCACTTAGCCTCCTTATTCCACGTTCGCATCTTCCCTTCCCACTTGATTTACCATGCCCTCCGTTGCATTGCTTCCACTTCATGCACCACTGCCCTTGAAACCTCCCCCTCACAACGCAGCAAAGAACAGAACTCACTAGTTCACACCTTCCACTCTACCAAACCTCGCTAACAATGCATCATCCTCTGCCACTTCTGCAACCTCCAAACCGATCCCACCACCAAAGATATATTTTCCTCCCTACCCCTACCAACGTTGCAAAAAGACCTTCGGCGACTCACAAGGCAAGTCCACCACCCCCACCAGCCCACAACTCAAACCTGTCACATTTCTATGCCACTGAAGGAAGTGCAAAACCTGTGCTCACACCGCTTCCCTCACCTCCATCCAAGGCCCCACGGGATCCTTCCACATCCATCAGAAATTCACCTCTACCTCTACCAAGGTCATTCATTACATTCTTTGCACCCGTTGTGGTCTCCTCTCCATCGGGGAGACAGGACACGTTCTTGAGGATCGTTTCAGAGAACATCTATGTGACACCCTCACCCAACCACCTCACTGTCGCGTGACTGAAGACTTCAAATGCCCCTCCCACTCCATCTAGGGTATGCAGGTCCTGTGCCGTCCCCTTTACAGCTAACATTGTTAGAGTAATTGGACATGAGGAATAAGATCAATAGCAGGCGATGACAACATTCCACCCAGGCAAGTTATATTTCTTACATTAAAAGTGTTGTAGGTGTGCCCTGTACCTTTCAGAGAAAGTGAAAGGTGGCAACAATTGAACAAACACATAATGTGCCAACCTGTTTAAAACTGTAATAGTTGGCTGTGAAGCAAATAGCTGAAGCTTAGTTACTATGTTACATAACAAATTCACATTTCGTTTATCAGTTTAAACTATGCCACAAGATACCAAAATCGAATGGAATTTGAATGCTAATGCTTTGATTACATCAAATCAATGAGTCGATCCGACTGTTTGACATACAAAACAGGACATGTAGATTAGTCAGTAAGAGCAGCAAAGAGCAGCAACAAACACAGATGGCCCACAGAATCGCTCTCTTAAGGGTACATATTCATATGAGATCTGCGCAATCAGGGAACATTAGATGAGAATGTTCCAAGAATAGATCAGAACCAGAGAATATTGGACAAGAGTGTTCTAACAACTGATCAGAATCTGTGAACACCACACTGGAATGTTCGGACAATAGATCAGAATGTGAGAACAATAGACTGGAATGTCCCAGCAATGGATCAGAATCTGAGAACATTATGTTGTAATGATACAACAATGGATTGGAATCAAAGAATATTAGAATGGAATGTTTGGGCGTTGGATCAGAATCTGAGAACATTAGACTGGAATGTTACAACAATGGATCAGAATCTGAGAACATTAGGCTGGAATTGTGCCAACAATGGACAGTGGGTTATTGTATGGTTTTTACCGGCTTTCTCAGGATTGGATATGGTTACCATGGCAGATTGCATATGTCCTGTTGATTATTCAGGCAGTTTGCGATCCAATCCTCGCGATTGCTGGTGTTCATAGTAATTCTATCTCTGCCTAATTATTAATTCTGTAAACCATTGTGAACGCCATCACTATTTCTATTGTCTATATTTATCAAATATATAAACTACTGTATTCACTTTCAATCACAAACTCCATTTCTATTCCATAGTTTTCATGCCAATCACTTACAATCACCAGGGGTGGAATAAAAGTGTTCAGAACCAAGATAACCGCATTGTGTCCGAAGCTAAATTATACCTCAATGATCCCTCCATCATCAAACCTGTCCACTGCCACCGCTACCTATCCCCAGTCTTCACTTCTGTCTCAGGGCTGTTTCTGAATAAACTGTCATCCACACCTTTCCGATTGCGTTTCTCTACTAGACTGTATTCCAAATACAAATTTATTTGATCACAAACTTATTCCTGTGTGTCCCTTGGCCTATGCCAGGTGTAAATTGTAAATTCAGTTTGATTCCAAAATGGGGTGGTCACAGTTTTATGTCATCTTTGTCAACATAAACTGTAAACTAAATTTAGATAGAGCACTGTGCTCTCAGTGACCATGAAGTGACAGTGTCTTTGAACTGTGTTGATTCTGGACGTTTCCGAGCAGAGTTGGTATCAAGTTAATCAACTCTCATGTGCACTCAGTGATGGAGGCAATCTATGCATAAGACACACCCACTCCACCTCCGCTGAGGGCAATATATTACCTGTGTCTATACAGAGGACGGCATGGTGGCACAGTGGTTAGCACTGCTGCCTCACAGCGCCAGAGAACCGGGTTCAATTCCCGCCTCAGGCGACTGACTGTGTGGAGTTTGCACGTTCTTCCTGTGTCTGCGTGGGTTTCCTCCGGGTGCTACGGTTTCCTCCCACAGTCACAAAGATGTGCAGGTCAGGTGAATTGACCATGCTCAATTGCCCGTAGTCTTAGGTAAGGGGTAAATGCATGGGTGGGTTACGCCTCGGCCGGTCGGTGTCGACTTGTTGGGCCGAAGGGCCTGTTTCCACACTGTAGTGTAATGTAATCTAATCTAATCTTATCTGAAGATGAAGATACACAAAACCTTCCAGAAATTTTACGCGAAAGAGTGATTGATGAAATTGTGAAACTGTGGGAGATTGAAATTAATACAGAGGAGTTAATAGAAATATTGAAGTGTAGGTTGGTAAGGGGCAGAACATGGAACATTACAGCGCGGTACAGGTCCTTCGGCCTTCGATGTTGTGCTGACCTATCATACCAATCTGAAGCCCAACTAACCTATACTATTCCATTTACTTCGTAATGCTTGTCCAATGATGACTTAAATGTAATTAAAGTTGGCGAATCTACTATCGTTGCTAGCAAAGCATTCCATACCCTTACCACTCTCTGAGTAAAGAAACTAACTCTGACATCTCTCCCATATCTATCACCCCTGAATTTAAAGCTATGCCCCCTCATGCTTGCCATCATCATACTTTGAAAAAAGGTTTCCCTGTCCACCATATCTAATCCACTGATTATCATATATGTCTCTTTTAAGTCATCTCTCAACCTTCTTCATTCTAACGAAAACCTCATGTCCCTCAGCTTTTCCTCATAAGACCTTCCCTCCACACCAGGCAACATTCGAGTAAATCTCCTTCGCACCCTTTCCAAAGCTTCCACATCCTTCTTGTAATGCGGTTGGCCACACCAGAGTTTTGTACAGCTGCAGCATAACCTCTTGGTTCTGGAACTCGACACCTCTATTAATAAAAGCTAAAACACTGTATGCCTTCTTGTCAACCTGGGTACCAACTTTCAAGGAACTGTGTACATGGACAACGAGATATCTCTGCTCATCAACAATACCAAGAATCTTACCATTAACCCAATACTTTGTATTCCGGTTAATCAGAACAAAATGAATCACCTCACACATGTCCGCATTAAACTCCATTTGCCACCTCTCACCTCTTAGCCCAGCTCTGCAGTTTAACTACGTCTCTCTGTAACCTACAACATCCTTCGTCACTATCCACAACTCCACCAACGTTAGTGTCGTCTGCAAATTTACTAACCCACCCCTCTACGCCCTCATCCAGATCGTTCATAAAAATGACGAACATCAGTGGACACAACACCGACCCTTGCGAAACAGTAGTAGTGACTGGACTCCAGGATGAACATTTCCCATCAACCACCACACTTTCAGCAAGCCAATTACTGATCGAAACTGCTATATATCCCACAATCCCATTCGTCCGCAATTTGAACAGTAACCTACTGTGGGGATCCTTATCGAACGCCTTGATGAAATCCATATATACCATATCAACCGGTTTACTCTCATCTCCATATTTGGTCACCTTCGCAAAGAATTCAATAAGGTTTGTGACGCACGGCCTACACTTTACAAAACCGTGCTGACTATCCCGAATCAAAATACTCTTTTCTAGATTATTTTACATCCTATCTCTTATAATTTTTTCCAACACTTTACCAACAACTGAAGTAAGGCTCACTGGTCTATAATTACCTGGGTTGTCTCGACTCCCCTTCTTAAACAATGAACCCTCATTTGCTACACATCAGTCTTCTGGCACAATTCCTGTAGACAATTGCGAATTAGAGTTCATTTCAAGAGGCTCGGCAATCTCATCATTGGCTTCACAGAGGATCCTAGGATATGTCCCATCCGGCCCAGGGTATTTACCTATTTTCACACGCTTCGGATTTGTGATACCTCCTCCTTGTAAACCTCAATCCCACCTAGTCTAGTAGCTTGTATATGAGTATTGGACAGGGATGGAAAATAAATCAAGTTTAAATATTGGACAACTTGGTGTCTGTGCTGAGGAAAATATTGTAATCTGTTATTTGGAATGCGACAAATTGACAAGGGGGTTGGGAATCATGACATGACTTGGCAGTCAGCTGAAAACCAGGAAATGGAATCACCATTGCGGAAAACTGTGGAATTTGTACTTGTTGAGGCGTACACAAATGAGACCCAGTCGGAGCAGTGTAAATGAATTTGCAGAACAGTTTTGACGTCTTTAATGGCAGGTGTCCGGAAGTTGATGTGTACAGCTGATATACAAATGGATTGTATTGGTAGCAGACACAATACAGAAAGCAGGGCCGTTCCTGGACTGAAGACCGTTATTCTCGGGTTATCACATGCATCAGTGTTTGGTCCAGGTCAATTTGGAGGTGATTAACAAATAGCAGAGATCTCATTTTGTATTGCTTAGTTGGTGCGAGTTTCGGAAATGCGGTTGTTCGAAAGTGCCTTCATGTCCTTGATCATGAGTCAACAAAAAAACATGCAGTCGTGAATGAGTCATTAAGTCTTAAGTACGCAAACGTGTCCATGCTGACCTATTACAATGTCGACTGGTTTGCTCAATTCAAAGTACAGCCACAACTGCTCGCTTACGGTCAGGCTGTTCCAGATATAACAATTAGCTGCCAAATGGATACCTGAGTTTTGGTTGTTTGTTTTAATCATATCCATGATACCTGAAGCCATTGGAAGCAGAATTTTATTATTTACACACCTGGAAACCAATCGTTATAAGAATTCAATGTGTCATAGGGAGAATATAAATCCGGTATTTTGAAAATAAGAGGGAGAGCAAATACCATCGATCAGCGGAGCAAGTTTTGTAAAGCCGGTGAACTATCTGACCATCGAAAGTCTTGGTCTCAAGGAAAGTACAAAACACTCTCTATCAAAGATAACTTTTCATGTAAAACGTACTTGCAGTTAAAAAGAAGTAAGTGGACCCAGGGAGAAAAGCAGCTGGAAGGTTGAAGACAGGGGAGGAGACAGAGACTGCGTGGTGTTGAGATTAGGTGAATGTAAATATTAATAAGTGGATTATTGGAGCAGCATGTATTTTTACAGATTTGGCGTCAGATAGTAAGTAGTTAAGAAAAATAAGTCTTGATTTTGTGAAAAGGTGTTGTTTCATGTTCACACACACACACAGAAAGAGAGAGAGGGGGCAGAAAAGGAATCAGAGTGCATTTTCTTGCAGTATTAACTGAATGATAGAATCCTACAATGAAACTGCAGAGCGCAGAGGAGAAATGAGCAGAAGCACACCAGATTGTATTGCCAGTAGCATACTGACAGGAAGTGTTACAGGTAGCTCTTGAACCCTTGTAGGATGGCACCTACGTGTATGGAAGATTTCTGCTAAAGTACAAACGCACTTTTAATGGCCTGGAATGCGCAAGGCTGTGGTTAGTTTTTGCCATGCATGTCATACATTCCAAATATTAGGTAAGCCACAGGCAGTAGTAAAAACTAGCATCTTTGTTGCTACTTCCTGAATTCAAAGTACATTTCACGGCGGTTATGATTCATTGTATAGGTCCCCTTTCTAAACTAAAATTGGGAACCCGTACTTGTTAACCATAATGGACGTGTCTACCAGATATCCCAAGAGAAAACAATGGGCAGTGTTAAGGCAAAAAGGTTGGCACAGGAGTTGGTAGCTTTCTTCTTACGGTATTTGCTCCCCAGAGAGATTCCGTCGGACAAAGAATATGAATTTAAGGGAATCATGCATAGATAAGTACTCAGCATTTTAGATCAAGTGCCTACCATCCTGTTTACCAGAGAGCCTTTGAAAGTTGGCATCAGGCACTGAAGACCATATTAACAGCATACTGTCAAGATTGTCTGAATGGTTGGGATAAAGGTATCACATTTGTATTGTCTGCCATTAGAGATGCCTCCTCAATTCTCCCCTTTTAGTTAATATTCGGATATGAATTGAGAGACCCTTTGAAATTAATTAAACAGCGATTGACAGGACCGAAGTCAAAGATCTCACACTTGTATTATTTATGTGAGGTCATGGAGAGATAATATTGTTTAGGCGAGTTTGGAAAATAGCTCCAGAAGATGGCATAACATAGAATGAAGCAGGTGCAAATCAAAACGCTGAAACTTTGACGTTTATCCGTTGGGGTGACGTATTAGTATTGCCAATATTGGTAGCAAACCTCTACAAAACCAGGTTTAGTGATCCCTTCCAAATAAAAAAATAGAAATTGTGTCAGTTAATCTATCTGACAAAGATACCGGATATTTTTTAAAAAGGTTTATCGAGTATGTCATGTGCATATCTTGAAACCTTACTAGAGTAGAGGCAGGAAAATGGCGAAACAGGCGTTACGTACAGCCCTGCAGAGTTAGGAAGCAAATCCAGATGTCATGAAGTTCGATGTGCCTCAAAATATTTAAATAAGTAGTAATTCATTGAGGAGTGGGAGAGGGTAGTGAGCTAACCGTTACAGGAGCAAAGAATACGACTATTAATTGCATCAATGTAAAGACACATTCAGAAAAAATAATGGGTGGACTTACACGATTATGCATGAGGTGGAATAAGAGAATACTGATGTGAAAAAACAACAACAATACAAGTGTAATCCTTTCAAAGCCACACAGTTCCAGGAGGAAGTGGATGTGATTCTCCATGAAGATATCATTGAACTGAGTCAGAGAGAGTGAAGTGCACTATTCTGTTATTTCCAAAACCTGACATGATTCAACAATTTGTGTGGACTATCGGAAGGTCAACGCTGCGAGAAAATAGGATTGCTATCCAACACTAAGTTTGAAGGACGGCATACATATAGTTTCACAAGCCCCACATCTGACTAAGTTGGACTTACGGCATGGTTATTGGCAGATACCATAATCAGAGAAAGGGAAACAAGTTTCTGCATTTGTTACCCAAATGGGCTTTATCAATTGAAAGTGATGATCTTTGCAATGAATAATGCACCAGCCACATTTCAAAGACTCATGAACAGAATTGTGGTCAGATATAAACATTAGACAATGTATTTGCCTGATGTAGTGATCTTTTGCAAGTGATTGAAAGGTAACATATTACAGTTGGCAGAACACATTAAATGATTATAAGAAGAATAACTGACAATAAAATTAAAGAAAACATGATTAGCGAAGGCAGAGGCAACGTTCTTGAGGCATTACATTGGACATTGAAAGTTGACCAGAAGGAACGTAGAGAGGAAGTCCATTGAGGGATTTCCACCAACAACCTCGAAGAAAGAAGTGCTCTGGTTTTATTAAAAGAGGAATTCTAACTCCGCCTTTTAAATGTCCATCCACTCTAACTATATCTCTCTGCACTTCGCCCTTATCCTTCTCGTTCATTCCTATCAATAAATTTGCCCAAATGCTTTTCAAATAGTGTTAATTTACCCCATGCCCTCAACTATATCCACTGACAGCACATCCGTGTACCAGCTTCAGTTTTAAAAAAAAAATGCCCTTCAGGTTCCGCTTTTATTCCTTCCCCTCTAACCATAAGCGGATGTCCTCCCGATTTCAATTCGACAAATCTTGGCAAAAGACTGAGAGATTTCACCTTACCCATGCTCGAAGTGATCACATACAATTTTAGAAGATCCGCTCTCATTCTCCTACACTGGAAATGAAAAGTCCGAGCTGGTTAAACCTCTCCCGAGAATTCAGTCCGTTAGGTCCAGGCAACTTTCTTCAGCACTCTTTCCAATTTAATGATATCTTTCCGATCTGAGTACTCCAAATGCTCCAATGCATCTCTGGTCCACCGCACCACTTAACCCTTACAATTGACCGTGCAATTCCTACCTTGTATTGACTTTCCAAAATGCAAGAGCTCACACAAATCTATATTAAATTGCATTTGACATTTCTTCGCCCACTTATTCAGCTGATCAAGTTCCTGCTGCAATTTCAGCTAAATGTCCTCATTTACCACGATACCACCTATTTAAGTGTTATCTACAAAATTATTAATCATGCCTAAACCATTGATATAGATGACAGTAATGATCACAGAATCAAACTCTGAGGCACTCCACTAATCACAGGCTTCCAGTCTGAATAACATCATTTCACATTTACCCTCTACTTCCTCCCAACATGCCAACTGTGAAAGCAATTTGGCAACTCCCCCTTGATTCCGGGCGATGCAAACTTACAGGCAGTCCACCATGTGGAATCTTGCCAAAGCCTTACGGAAATGTATAGAGATTATGTCTACCGCTCTGCACTCATCAACCTTCCTGCTAACGTCACCATAGAACTCCACCAAATTTGGGAAGCATCACCTCCCACTCACAAAACTATGCTGACTGCTTCGAAACAAACCCTGTGTAAGCAACAGGTGCAGTGATTAGATTAGATTAGATTACTTACAGTGTGGAAACAGGCCCTTCGGCCCAACAAGTCCACACCGCCCCGCCGAAGCGCAACCCACCCATACATTTACTCCTTACCTAACACTACGGGCAATTTAGCATGGCCAATTCACCTGACCTGCACATCTTTGGATTGTGGGAGGAAACCGGAGCACCCGGAGGAAACCCACGTAGACACGGGGAGAACGTGCAAACTCCACACAGTCAGTCGCCTGAGGCGGGAACTGAACCCGGGTCTCTGACGCTGTGAGGCAGCAGTGCTAACCACTGTGCCACCGTGCCGCCCACAATGGCATGCTGTCCTACATTGTAAAATGATTCAAGTATATGAATAAAGCCACCTTCCTGCATTCGTAGAGCCTCGCTGAGGGAATATTTGAGGCACTCTCTACAGTTTTGTTCTACTCTGTAAGGAATGATCCCCTTACCAGAGACACAGATGATCGTACCATGAGGAGAGAATGAAGAAACAGAGGATTTAATCTGTAGAGCTGTGAGAAAAAAAAATGGTTGCAGTGATCCTTGAGGACTGGCAGTGATCTATTTCCAAAAGAGACATGGAAAAGGTGAGAAAGTGCAGACTTTACCCAGGATTGAATGGTTTGATTAATTATCAGGTGTACCTCAGTACAGGGAAAAAATGCTTTATTTGTGAGCAGTAGAAGCAGATCATTGTAAGCATGGACAGACAGATCATAAGTTGAAAATAGACTCGGACAGCATAAAGTATGTAAGTTACAATGCACAGGACACGCACTCAACAAGATCAACATGAACAACATCAGCATTATTTGGACTTAGAGAGTTCATTCATCAGGAGGAGAAAGTGAGGTCTGCAGATGCTGGAGGTCAGAGCTGAAAATGTGTTGCTGGAAAAGCGCAGCAGGTCAGACAGCATCCAAGGAACAGGAGAATCGACGTTTCGGGCATAAGCCCTTCTTCAGGAAGTTCATTCATCAGTCTAACACGGCTTTCTTAATAGCTGATCCGTCTGAAATAACTCTCCCCACATTAATGTGCTGTTGACTTTTGAATCTGTACTGAATGCCATGTTGTTCACCATTCGCAATAGCGGCCAAAGTACCTTACTTCGGAAACTGGTAGCGATTCCCACCAGCTTCTGACCTCTGCAGAGAACTGTAGTCTGTCATCTCGGAGATGGAAGATGACTTCTGGAGACTTCACACAAAACATTTCGCTTCCTCCCTCAACGCTGGAAAACCACGTTAAAGTCCCAAGTGTGTACCATGAGCAAGTTAGCCACGAGGAACAGTGTGCGTCAGCATCGGCTCCACTTGTTTATCATGTTAGAGCAACAGTTAGACGAAAGTGAGGACTGCAGATGCTTGAGATCAGAGTAGAGAGTGTGGTGCTGGAAAAGTCCAGTAGGTCAGGCAGCATCCATGGAGCAAGAGAATTGACACTTCGGGCGTGAACCATTCAACAGGAATCTGCATCAATTAACCTCGTTCTGTGCTTATGGAAGTGACTTGATGGGCTGAATGGCCTCCTCCTGTTCCTGTGTGAGTGACTTAAGGGAGTCAATGGCTTCTTACTCGTCCGATTGGACACGATCAAGGGCCTCATTGTGTTACCACTCGTTCCCGTATAACAGCTGGATGTGCTGGCTACTGTGAAAATGTTGCTACTTCAAGAGTTTAATTTATCCTGGGTCCTTTTAAGAGAGATTAAACGGTGGTTACCCAGCAGGTAAGTTAACTCCACTTCCATTAACAGCATGGGTCGCCTTAGGTTTATTTTAACGCAGCCTGAATGGGTGTGTTCAGCTCTCACAAATGAGGATTCTTATGTTTTGGTTTCTCAGTAACATCACAAACTAATGGGGTCTCAACAGAATTTAAAGCTTTAGTGAATGTCTCCTGGCTGCTACTCTTTGAATTTTCTCTTGATGCTGTTTTTTGTCTTCCTGGATTGGAGAAATGTTTGTGACAATCTCCCTCTGTGAATTTTCCTTTCTGCCAAAGGTGTGTTTTGGGGATGTTCCCATATTGTAACAGTTAATTAGCAATAGTTCCTGAATCTATTATTCTGTTAGTTGTCCAATAGAATTACAGTCTTTAAAATTCATCTTTTTTTGATTTAATTTCATCTGGAGCGTTTAAGTAAATTGTTTTGTTTCACTCCGAGTAGTTTGACCAGTCACATTGCATCTGGGACAGATGCTTTCCATTTCCTATAACATAAGACATTACAGTCTCGGATACTGTCTTCAAATATTTTCGAGGGCTCTCGTGCGGTCCATAACTGTAGACTGCATCACATCCTGAACAATAGAATAGGCTTGAAAGATTGAATGGGCTATCATGTTCTTCTGCAATTTGTCAATGGCCAGAATGACTTCCTCATATTAGTGTGAAACCAGCGTGATGTGCTGAATGAACTCTTCATTTTACTCTTGCAAAGTTCAGTGTCAGACGGTACTGTTACTGTCACAGTAATGCTACCGACACTTTAATCGTGCAAGCCTGACTGTTTTTCCCTGTCCAGCTGCACATGGACACAGACAGGTCAGGGAGTTGAGGGCGGACAAAATATTCTGAATATTATGGAATATTCAGTGAACATCCCCACTTAGCAGCTGAAGATGCTTGTGCCAACGAAGCTACCCTGATGCTCTCACACAGAAATGATCCAGGAAAGAGATGATTAACATTCAGGAAACACAAACATCTTCCTTTGTGCTATGACTGACTCCATACACTGGCGAATTTACTCTGATTCCCATTATTTCCTGTTTTGGTAAGCTCTTTGATGTCAACCTCAGTCAACCACTCAGTCAATCCGGGCCAGTAACTCTTCCCTGAACCCTTGTGTCCACATCTATTTTTCATCTTCAAACAGAGGGCTTTGAATGTCAGGTTTTCTCTTTTGCAGAGTATGAGCCGAGGTAGAACACTGAAAGTGTCTGAAGAGAAGGTAGATACATATTGATCTATCAGAGAGCTAAGCGCTTTGAAGGATTGGACATTTAAAAGGATTATGACGGAGAGCAGATTAGCCATAATCTTAGTGAAGTGGAAGTCATGCTTGGGTTTGGGGATGGGGGCTGCGGGGTGAATGGCGTGCTCCTGTTTCCGATGTTCTGACATTCTGTTATTGGAAATTTAGTGGCTGGCATTTTCCTGGAATGTCTATTATGGAACGTTGCAGTCTGGGAAATCAGATGATGTTGTGAGCCTTCTCGGGATGAGGTATCGGCGCTGTATTCACAGTGCATCTGAGTGTACAACCACACCAACAAATGGAGCATAAGGTGCAGAAAAGGGAAGCTCTGTCAAGAGATGTGGGGGGTGTGGGGGGGGGGGGGGGGGGGTGGGGGGGGGTGGGAGGCGCTTGTTTCATAAGCAGCCTGGATTTTCCTATTACATTTCTCAAATAACCTCAAAACGTGTGTTACAGTCTTGAAGGGCTGCATGGTCTCCTCTGTTTCTGTGCACCAGGTTATAGCAGGAAGTGGCCTCTCTGATTGCTCCTGTGCAGCAGCTTTGGGGGGCTGAATTCAACATAGGAACATGGAACTGAGGAGCAGGAGAGGGTCATTCGACACTTAGAACCTTATTCACCCGGCACTAAGATCATGGATGATGAGGTTGTGTCTCAGACCCACTTTCTTCTCTGTATCCCATTATCCATGATTCACTGACTGTCATATATTCAACTAACACACTTTTGAATCAATGTGAATAGAGGGGCACGGTAAGCTTCCAATGAAGACAGTTCTGTCTCCAAAACATCTTCCAGACTTTCTCCTCATCCCTCTTTCGAATCGGAGAGTCATACTGGATGAAAACAGAGTCATTCTTCCAATCTGTCCAGTCCGACCAGATATTCAAATCTGACCTCGTCCTATGTGCTAACATTTGGCCAATATCCCGCCTATTTCAGACACTTTTAAAATGTGCGATTGTAACTCCCGCCACCACTTCTTGTGTCAGCATTTTCTGCCCACACGCTACTCTCTGCGTGAAACATTTGACACTAAGTTCCCTTCTAAATCATTTCCCTCTTGACTTCACCCTGAGCCCAATTGTTTTGAACTCGCCTGTCCTGGGAAACAGACAATGGCGATTCCGAATATCCATGCCGTGATGATTTTATAAAGCTCCATCATGTCATCCCTCAGCCTCTGATACTCCAGCGGAAAACATCTCAACCCATTCAGCCTCTCCCTACAGCTCAAACCGTCCAGTCCTGGAACCTCGTGTAATTCTGCAGACAATCGAATAGTATGCAGCATTCTTAACGTGGCCTCACCAACCTCCTGGGCCGATGCAACATGCCACTACAACTCCTCTCCTCAATGCACTGACTGATTCAGGTAAAAGTGTCAAATGTGTTCTGCACCACTCTCTCTACCTGTCACTCCACTTTCAAGGAACTGTGCAGTTGCAGCCCAAAGTCTCAGGGCCTTACATTGAGTGTATAATTCCAGCCCTGATTGGCTTTTCCAAAATACTAAACCTCAAATTTATTTAAATTAAACTTCATCTGTCATTTGTTGCCTCTTTATCCCATGTAATTGTAGTCACGTTGTACTCTGAAAAATCCACTACACCTCCTTTATAATGTCATCTGTAAATGTGCTAATTATGCTTCAGATGTTCAATCCAAATCCTTTACAATAATAATGAAATGCAGTGAAATAAGTTCTGATTCTTGCAGCAGTCTGCTGTTCACAAGCTTTCAGTCAGAAAAATAGCCCTCTTCCTTCAAGCCAATTGTGAATCCAATTGAGTAGCTTCCTCTGTACGCCATGTGACATAACTTTACGATCTGTCTATAAATCAGAATGCGATGAACATCTTGCTGAAGTCCATATTGACAACGTCAGCCAAAAACCCTTCATTAATTTTCTTTTCAACCACTTCAAAAACACAAACAAATAAATGGGACGTGATTTCCCACGTACAAGGCCATGTCGACTATCCCTAATCTGTCCGTGATTTTCCAAAATGGATCGAAATCCTATTCATCAGGATTTGCTCCAACAACTTACCCATCACTGACATCAGGCTCACCGATATGTTGTTCCGTGGCTTTTTTGGGTCACTGTTTCTATTTCTAGTCCTATTCATCCACTGCTAAAATAACACGTTTACAATCCAAAGCAAAGTTCCTCAAATTATGATGAAAAGATGAATGACAAACTGTTTAGACATTGTAAATATGTAATCGATATTTCCCTTTCTATACACACACACACACACACACACACACACACACACACACACACACACACACACACACACACACACACACACACACACACACACACACACACACACACACACACACACACACACACACACACACACACACACACACACACACACACACACACACACACACACACACACACACCATGACAAACCGAACAGCTAAATATCGGCAATTTAAATTGAAAATACTTTGCCCGAATGCAAGTGTAATTCATGGCAAAATGAAATTTTGAAAGATTGTCCAAATTATTGAGCTTCTGAAGTTGTTTTTCTCACAGAAGCTACTAACAATGGGATTTCTTTCTGGAACTATAATATTTTACAAAATTCCCTGTGCTTTTAGGCAGTGAGTTACTTCCAAGAAATTCTGGTCAGTAATCCTCCACGAATGGTGAAGATGACTGATGCGTTTTTCTTCTCAGCTTGCACATTTTGCTGTGATGAGGAACGATGAAGAGAGAGAGAGTGCAACAGGCCGTTCCTTCCCGAGGAGATCACATCTTCTTCCTCTCTGAATTGAATCACACAGTAATGTCGCTCCCTCCCAAACTGCACCATATGCATTCTCGTTGTACATTGTCCGAATTGTGCCTCCTTCACCTTCCTTGTTCCATGTAGTTGCATCATTGCTGCTTTCATACACACAGCCATATTGTTAGCAGCAAGACGACCCAGTTGACTTGAAAATGCCTTTATATACATGCATCACTTAACAATTAAACGTTTAATTTCTTAGAACACCTGTATTAAAATGAATGCATCTATTTTTTTTAACAAATACAGGTATTGCTGGATACGCTCGGCAGATCCGACAGCATCCAGATGCCTTTTAAATGTTGTACATGAACCAACCTCCACACTTCCTCTTGTAGCTCATTCCATGTACGCACCACACTCTGCGTGAAAAGGTGCCCTTTTCGCCTCATCTTCCCTTCTCCCCTTCAACCAATGCCCAGTAGTTTGAAATTCCCCTACACTAAGGGAAAAATCTAACTATTCTCTCTGTCCATACTCGTTATGATCTATAGACGTCTGCTGCTGGAAAATATGTTTCCAAACAACATGAATGGCTGTGCTTACAGTCATCCCTGACATAAATTCTGAAAGCCAACACTGACACCTCTTCCTTCTTCATCTGGCCACAAATCTAACACAATTTAAATCATTTTGTTTGCACGTATTATGAAACACTTCTGTAGGGATTGTACCTCGAACTTTGTATCCGGTGGTAGGGTATTTTTATATGAGAAAACAAAGGTCAACATAATTCATATGGGGTAATTATTTTCGACAGAAGATGGCTTGTGCGTGGAATAAACTTGCCGAGCAAATTGTGAAAGCAGGCACAGTCACAAGAGTTGAAAGTATTTTCAATCAGTGCATCGGTAAGAAATCAGTCTGGATGGTGCTGTGAGCACCTGCCCTTTCCCTCTTTCTCTCTGAAGGAATCCCTGTTGGTTTTCACCCTCTGCCCATGCCTATGCAGTGGCGTGGGACGTCAGCAGACAGTGATCCAGATACACACACAGCAACTGTTCGGACACGGCGTTGAACCTTTCTGCTCATTGAAGCTAAATGCCCAGAACAGATCAAGCCACCTCATAACCTGCTAAAATATGAGTGACAGAAAGCTCCCAAATTCCACTGTTTAAATGAATCATCAGTTAATCTTTTAAAACTGAAAGTGAACATTAAATAACAACTACTCACAACACTGAACCTCCTTGCTTTAAAATGCTTATTATCTGCCTCCAATTCGATGTCAATATACTGTTCCAATAAGACACTTATTAAAACTAGCTGTGCGTTTGATCAGATTCCCTGCATTGTGGAAACAGGTCCGTCAGCCCAACTAATCTAAACCAATCCTGTTAAGATTAACCCAAACAGACCCACTCAACCTAACTACACGGGAAATTTGTACATCTTTGGACTATGGGAGCAAACTGGAACACCCGAAGAAAACACACGCGGAGAACGGGTTAACAGAACACCGACAGTCGCCGAGCTTGGAATCGAACCGTGGTCTGCAGCGCTGGGAGCTAGCTTTGATAACTGCTGAGCCACCGTGCCGCCCAAAATCCATCAACTTAATTTCAAAACCACACAGTAGCTGTCGTTTTTGGTGATTTCTTCCGGCTGAAGATATCCCTTGGTCATTATATTTCTTTTTACTGTGATTCTCTTTCATATGAAAAGTGCCCTGGATAGAGAGAGATTCCTAATTTCTTGGATCTGTGTTGATGGCATTATTTTCTGCCTGTAATTTTCAAAACTTCGCCATTTGTTATATCCCCAACATCCGACCGTCTCATTGGTTTGATGCTGGAAGAACAGGACCTTCAAACACAATTTGTTTTTCGAGTCGTGGGGCATTATTTAAACTGATTGGTTAAATTCGAATTGTTGTTCGAACAGAAAGCAACTCAGGTATTTAAGTTACAGCCAAATGTTATTTTTTCAATTTTATAGTGTATTCTGGACCTGCCATATTGTCATATACAAAGGAGTTTGTTAACACTCAGTTCAAAGCAGCATTCACTGTCTCTTAATGGGACAGGACGTGCCTTCAACTTCATAATATCAATACCCCTATGAAGAGAGAGACAAGCGGACTCTATCAGGATTTCTCTTGCTCAATGCTGTGACAATACTTCATGCAATCTGGTGTTTGTCAGTGTTTTCGTTGCTCCGTTGATAGCATGTCGTCATTTGACTCACTCTGTGGGACTACATCAGTATTTCCCATGCTCACACTAGTGAGTGTGGCAGGATTTCAATTGCTCCATGCAGACTGTAATGTTCTAACTATTTCACGTATAGCTCTTGTGAGCAAATTAGTAGCTCAGTTTGATGATATCTCTGCAAGTAAGCTCGCTGGGCTTCAAGGTTTGTTTTCAGACATTTCATCACAATGACTATGTAACATCATTGTGAGAGTCTCTGGTTTAGCGCAGTGGTATGTCCAGCCTCTTATCGGTCTTCGTTTCTTAAGTTAGGTGATGTCATTTCCAGTTCTTTTATGTAAGCAAAGTTAGATGGGTTCTAAAGCGATGTGTTTATTGATGGAGTTGTGGTTACAATGCCAAGGCTGTATAAATTCACGTGTGTGTCTTTGCTTCGCCTGTCCTGGGATGTGTGTTTGCCCCAGTCCAGATGATGTCCTTCTATGTCTGTATGTATGAAAACGAGTGATAATGGGTCATGTCTTTTCGTGGCTAATTGGTGTTCATGCATCCTCGAGGCAACTTTCCTGCCAGTGTCTCCGATGTAGTATGATATACTTGCATAAATGCATGGTATGTTGGAAATGACGTTAGTTTTTCTGGTGGTATCTAATAAATACTTTAGGTTCATTAATCGCTGTTTAAGTGTGTTGGTAGGTGTGTGGGCTATCAGGATGCCAAAGGGTCTGAGTAGTCTGGAAGTCATTTCTGATATCTCTTTGATGCAAGATAATGTAGCTAAAGTTTTTAGTTGCGTTGCGTCTGCTTGATTGTGGTTGTTTCCGAGGAATCGCAGATTAGGTTTATTGGGGACACATTTTTTCTTGAAAGCATTGTATAGATATTTTTCTTTAGCTGTTGGTATCTCTTTTGTGCTGCAGTGTGATACAGTTCATTGAAATAATGTCTTGCTGCAACTCCGTTTGCAGATGGCTCCAAAACTGGAAGAATTGTAATGTGCGTGGAGAACAGTGTGGAGCTCCAACAGGACAGTGGCAATTTGGTGTAGTGTTCAGGTGTCTGGGAGATGAGAATCAATGTAGAGCAATGTGAGATGATGCACATTCGTAAGAAGAACATTGGAAGATAATATTAAATATGATGTGCAGTTAGAAAGGGGTTGCAGGAGCAGAGGGTCCTGTATGTATGTGAATACAGATTATTGAAGATGTGAGGACAAATAGGGAGAGCAGTCAATAGCAAGAATAGATTCAGACTCTGAACTTTTTACCGGAGAAGGTGTAGGAGGGAGTCTCCGTGTTCTCTTCCAGGGAGGTGGTGGTGACGATGTGCCGTGAGCACACCGTCCAACCCACCGAGACCATGGAGATTCCATTTCCCCTAGCACGACACAAAAGACAGATGGCATAAGGGCCACGGCTTCTAAGTTGCGCCTGGGTTGAATGGAACTGACAGTTGGTTTACATTGAGAATTACCTTTCACTGAACATTGCTCCTTCCTTCATTGCTGAGGTGTGAATGTTTAGAATCTCCACACGAGGCGTCCTGGTCCTCTCCGGCTTGTACCATGGTCCTTCCAATATGACGAAGGAAGGTGGGTGAGGGAACATATACTGGGCACTCCACCACCCGGCTTGGCACTTTCTGTCGTATTCCAGGCTCTTTGACTGGAATGAGAGAAAGGGAGCGAGGGAGTGAGGATGGGAGTGGGTGGTTCTGCTGTTAGTGCTGATGTAGATGATGGAGGGAGCGGAATGGTGAGGTGTCCAGAGTGAGTCCGTTCACAGTGTTGTGTCCTTGCATTGTAATTAGTGTGTGGGGCATAATGGAGGGGTGGGTTGAGAGAGGGAATTAGAGAGAGAGAGGAAGTGAAGGTGCTGCATGCAGTAGAGAGAGTGGTAGAACATGTGCCTTGGTCGGGAATAGGTGCTACAACAGATATACAGTGAGTGTGAAGGAGCAGAGAGAATGCGATGAGGATCTTAATGGTTGTCCGTACTACTGGACATTTCTTCAGAACAGATACTGCACTGAGCTGGATGATGAGCTCACACCATGTTCTGTGGTTCTGATAGTGTGGCCTACTCTAGGAAGAGAATGCTGCTCCTCAGTACTCGTCCATCCGCCAGGACCTACGTGCCCCTGTCAACAAATCGTGGTGTAATTGCCCCTTATCTGCCATGCTCGCGGTGTGTCCATTGGCCTTTCAAAGATGGCGAATATCCAGTGTTAGCTGGGCAATAGTGAGTACCTCCAGCCATCACGGGTGGCATTGAATGAGAGGGATACCATGGGGTTGGGTAGGTAAGTTCGATAAGATAACATCAGTAAAGTAGGTCGGCCTCGTGCAGATAATCGCTGTCACACTCAGTGAAATTGCTATTAAGACAAATTATTCTTAGAATCAGTCCAATGAGTCGCAGACTGTGCTGAAATCTCTCCCAGTTACAAAGCTGCAAAACAAATACTCATTCAATACTCTCCATCGTCTGTCCTCACACGAAAATCTCGTTCTCCCATTTTTCCTGGGAATACTGGCTCATGCTCAAACTGACTACATTTCAGTATTCTTAAACCTGTGAACACATCGGTCTGTAATACTGTCTCTCCATCTCCTCCATTCTGTCTATTTGTAAACCCCTTCCATTTGTTTTTATTTAAACTGGTTTCCCGACAATCTCTCTCTGGCAGTGATTTTCAAAGTCGCAGCATCCATTGTCATGGTACAATGAAGACATGGAGTTCCAACAGGATGGCGCCTTCACATTCTGTTACTTCCAGCAATGGCTGCAAATATCCTCACGCTGGGCAGTGATCTAACAGAGTGTTACTGAATATTGCACTAGGGTGGCATGCACAGCTCTACATGCTGGAAGGGAAACTGTTCCTGGTTTAAAAAATTAATTCATCGCTGATCACTGTACAATTGACTGTGCTGCTCAGACTATGTATTTGATTTTTATAGATAATGCAATGGTGTGGTCTATGCAGTTTCTTATGCTGGATGGATATTTATTTCAGGTTGAGAAATCAATGGCCTGCTGTGTTCTGTACAGCTCCGAGTGCTGGACAGACATCTAGTCCGGGTTTATAGATCAATGCATTGTTGTCTGCACAGCACCGAGTGCTGGACATATATCTAGTCCAGTTTTATTGATCAATGCACTGCTCTTTTCTGTATATCTCTGAGTGCTGGACAGAAATCTTGGCCAGTTTTATTGATTAAAACGATACTGTGGTATGCACAGATCCCAGTGCTGCACAGATACCCAGTCTGTGTTTATTAATCAATGCACAGCTTCCCAAGCTGAACAGGCAGGAGTGTGGAACAACACAGCAGACCAGGCAACATCAGGCAGTGAAGAAGTCGATGTTTCAAGTGTAACACTACTTCAGGGCTTCTGCAGAAGGGTTAAACCTGAAATGTTGACTTCCCTACCTCCTGATGCTGCTTGCCTTGCTGTGTTCTTCCAGCTTCCTGCCTGACTACTTTGGATACAAGCATCTCTCGTTTTTTTGTCTCTCTCCCAGCTTCCCATACTCGACATATGTGTCGTTCGTGTTTCAAGATAAATACTGCAATATGATCTGTGCAGTGATTCAATCTGGACGGTTTGCGGATTTTATTGACCAGCGCAATGGGTGAATCTGCACAGTGTTCCACTCTGGGTTGAACATGTCTCTCCTCTGGATTTATGGTTTCTGGGCTGATTGTCTGTGGTGAATTATGAATGTGCCAAAACTAACTATTTCAGCTTATCTGGCAATGCCTTTAGTTCTCATTCTTGTGATTGGACCCTCCATCTCTCACTTCAATAGTTTTGCAGCGTAAGCATGCACAGTACATTATACCCGCTCTCCTGTCAGGATCCATGGCCTCTTCATTCAGAAATAGTCAGATATTCCCATCGTCTTCTGGTCTCCACGGAGAAATGAGTGATAGCCTTTTATATAAACGCCGTCCCCTTTGTACACGGATCAAAACACCCTCCAACTTATCAACTCCCATCACTAGGCAATCACATCACAATATCCCGTGTGTAATGAGAGGAGTGGGGCCACGTGGAACAAGGGGAGCAACACTTCCGAGGTCTGTACGGGTCTGAGTGAACTCTCCAGTACCCAGTGTTTCATTTAGTTTTTAATCTCTCTCGATTTTTGCAATATACAGACACTTTTCCTTGCTGAAAACAATCACAAGTACAGATTTACCCAAGTTATTTTCTATTTCCCAAGTTACTGTATATTGCTTATCCATTTACAGTTTCACTACCGCCACTTGATAACTTCAGTTCCTAACTAACTTCGTGCCATTCTAAATCTAGTTCGTTCCTTTTCTGGAAAGAGATGATATTATTTGCAAATAGTTGAGGCCAAAGCACTGGTCGCTGTGACACTGCAGTAGTAAACTGTGTTCAACTAATAGAGAATGTTTTATACCTAATGTATCCATGCTTTTGGCTCTGTAACCTGTTCATCCCGTATACATGTGCAGCGTTTTGATCCGCTGCATATTCCCTTCCATTTCCTATGTTTCAAGTATGAGAGAGTAAAAGCTCCAATTCCTGAGTAACAGACTCGAATGGCTGTATGGGCCCTGTTGATGTTAAAAAAAAACACTTGACTGGCTGAATAGCTTGATTCAGTGTCGGTGACGTTGTGAATGGTGCTGAACATTTCGGACCCATAAATGATCAGCCCACTTCTTCTTTTATGATGGTGAGAAGGCCATTGATGATGGCCCGCAGTGCCTCGTGGATGCCCAGTTTGCATTTGCTCGATTCTTTACAAATATGTGCAAATTCACAGGAAATAGTGCCACGTAAAACAATAGGCAGTATTTTCAATATGTGGCCGAGGTTTGTCCACATATTGGCTCCTCCTTCAGATACACTTGAGGACACATCCATCAGTGACAAGGAGTGTGGTGAGAATGTTTCTCTCTTGTGGGTTCCTCCATCACTTCCCATAGTATGGCTGCCGTGTATTTGAGGCCTCTCCATGCTCAGTAAGTGAAGAGCATGTGGAGACACTGTTGGTGATGGACATTGAAGTGCCACAGCCAGAGTACGTTCTCTGACCTTGTCACCTTCAGTGCTGCCGCCGGTTTCTTTTCCGCATAGAGGGGAACTGAGTTGTCACTATGGGTGGATGTGGAGGGCAGTTGATGTCCATCATCAGGCGATTTTCTTGACTATATTTGACGTGTTGCCATGGGAATTCCTTGTTTCTGGAATTAATGCTGTGGAATTGCAGGGTAACTCCTTTTCTGACTGTATTATACGGTATCCCCGCCGCTGGTGGGTCTGTCCTTCCGGTGGGACAGGGTATATCCCAGGATTGGTATTGGGTTTTATGAAATATGTCTCATAATGTCTGATTCTGTGAGAATCAAGTATCAGACGGTTTCTGACCGGGTCAATGTGAGGAATACAGGCGACAATAGATCAAGAAATAATGCGTATAAAAGTTGATTGAAAGGCACTCTATCTCAATGGGTTTTATATTCTGACTAAAGATTGATGAATGGATATGACAATCAGAGAGACATGGTAACAGTGTTACCACTATTGGCAAATGAACGTCCAGAATATTGTATATTTAGCTATGTTCTACAAAAGTGAAGGTTTGACTTAGGGTAGCTCTCCCAATAAAAGGACGACATCTGTATGATTGTAAAGTCGCACCCGACATCAAATGTCAAGGAATTGCAGACAAGATTTCGTGTGTGACGAAGTTTGCAGATGACAGACAGTGAGTGGTAGACCAAAGTGTGCAGAGGGCACAAAACGTCTGCAGAGGGACAAAGATACCTTCAGCGAGTGGGCAAAGGTGTGGCAGACGGAGTGCAATGTTGGTAAATGCAAGGTCATCCATTTTTGTTTGGCCTAACTGTCAAAAGCAAAGTTTTTAAAATAGTGAAAAATTGCTGCATGCTGATGTGCAGAGGGAGCTCAGTGTCCTTGTGCAGGACTCAAAAAAGGTTGGTTTTGAGGGAATTAAGAAGACAAATGGAATATTATCCATCATTGCTGAAGGGATGCAGTTTAGAAACAAGACGTTTATGTTGCAGCTGCACACGGTGCGGGTAACACCACATTTAGAGTACTGTGTACAATTTTCGTCTCCTTACATGTGAATGAATACACCAGCACTGTAGTGCGTTGAGAAGAGTTTCTAGAGTTGATAGGGTTTAATAATGAGGGGAGATTAAGGAGATTGGAATTATTCTCATTAGAGTTTAGCACAATAATTGTCTTACAGAAACCCTGCTAGCCTTCTCCCCTCAGAAGGAGACGGAGACGGACATTATTGTGTCGCTGTAACTAATGACATTGGCAGGCCCAGACCAGATTTGCAAGATTCACCACTTCAGAATCCGATTATGGAGGATTTGTTTTGGAAGGGTCAACATTCAGAAACAAGGAGACAGAACAGGACTGTGTTGAATATGCTGTAATGACTACTCATGAGGTTGTCAAAGCGGGATCACTCCCTTCTCTTCTGTCAGTGCAAACAGCGGACCTGATTACCTTGACAGAGGCGTGTAAATTGGCTGAGGGAAAGACAGTTTATATTTACACCGATTGCAGATACGCATTCGGGGTTGTTCATGATTCTGGAACCCTGTGGAAACACAGGGGTTTCTAAACCTCCACCGGAAAGCCCATCACACACCGTGATCTGATTTATGACCTCCTGGAAGCGGCCCTATTGTCCGAATTAATGTCTATGTGTAAATGCGAAGCCCACACAAAATAATTAAGTTTCTATTTCTCAAGGCAATGCAAGGGCAGACTCAGCAGCAAGAACGATATTCCAGCAGCCGCCAAGTGATCGCATTGACAAACGTATGACAAAATTTTGTACCCCAACAGCGGACGTACAGGACTTAAAGTCACAGTTCACGTCAGAAGGAAAGCGAGAGTTGACGAAAGCAGGATGCAGTGTGAGGGAAGAGGTATGGTGTGACCCCAATGGCAAACCATGTCTACCACGATCATTATTTCCATTCTATGCCATACACACAAACGTTAAGGACCATGTATAAAAAGAGGGGATGTATGACAGTATTTCAACACATCGGTTAACTGAGGGATTTACTCTTTACTCGCAGAAGTATTGCGTACGATGTGCTGTCTGTGCCATTAGTTATGTGGGCTGGGGAATACAGATAAGTCAGACAGCACACCCCCAACCCAAAGCCCTTTGAACATTTACAGATGGACTTTATTGAACTAACACACAGCAAAGGGAAAAAATATTGTCTGATAATATTTGATATGTTTTCCAAATCGGTGGAAGCATTACCCACGTCTACAAAGAATGCCAATGCAGTCGCCAAAATCTGCTAACTTAAATAAACGGGAGATGGGGTAATCCTGAAAGGCTTGGTAGCGATAATGGGACACCATTTATCAATAATGCCCTACAGCAAATCAGTGAATATTTAGGAATAAACACGAGAAAACACTGTGCCTACAATCCAGGGAGCGGTGGGGCAATGGAAAGAGAAAATTGCTACGCTAAAAAAACTAAATTCACAAAATGTTGTGAGGAACTAGGGGTGGCATGGACAAAGGAACTTGAAATGGTGCTGGCGTATATGAGATCTAGGAGGAGAGAAAGAGCTAACGTTTGCCCGTTTGAGATTTTGTTCGGATTAGTGGTGCTGGAAGAGCAAAGCAGTTCAGGCATCATCCAAGGAGCAGCGAAATCGACGTTTCGGGCAAAAGCCCTTCATCAGGAATAAAGGCAGTGAGCCTGAAGCGTGGAGATGAATTGGCGCAAGACCTAAGGTAAGACAGGTAACGAGCCGCTGTCAGGATGAGGTGTTATGTCACTATCTAAATCTCTCTGCACTTTTGTCTCAAATATAAAATTAAGTGAAAGCAAAACTACCCCATCCAGCAGAAGGGAAGCTGCACGATTTTACCCTTGAGACTGGATAGTGGTGAAAAACTTCAGGATAAAAAACTGGAAGGCGAAGAGATGTCTGGGACCATTTCAAGTGCTCCTTACAACTCAAACAACTGTTCAGATCGCCGATTTTTGTTAACTGGCTCTGCGTTTTTTCAAATCTGCCTCTTTTTTGTTGACATAAAAGGACAAAAGGGGTGAAAATGTAATGGAAAATTAACAAATTTAACATTTACTGTGAAATTTGGAAGCGGATGCGTTTCTAAAATTAAATGCTGTGCTGAGCTTTGCCAACAATACTTTGATGAGGTTTGCAGCCAGACTGTCTCTGTTTGAACTTTGTAAACATTCGACTTGACCTTGCGACAGTCGAGTTCAGCGAATGCTGAAGAACTGTTATGTCCAAGGCCAAGGGATGAGAGAATAACAAGTTAATTTTTACCTGTCTTTGCCCTTGAAAGCGTTATATGAAACAGTATAAGCCAAGTAACTGTATTATGCTCAAGTACCCCTTGCATAAGGCATTTTGTCAAGTGAAGAGGGTCCCTTTACAAAGCTTTTCCTTCACACCTTTCTGAACTAAAGGCGCATCATTCACCACCCTTCAGTGTTCCAGCAATTGACCTGGACATTCCATGCTATAAATATCTCAGCAAGGTATCTAACAGTCACTTTCCCCAGCTTCTCACAGCATTCTAGGTACACTTGATCACTTCACAGGGAATTATCTACCTTTATGAAATTTAAGACTTCCATTTTCTCCCCCTGTGTAAAATGGACACATTTCAAGACATCATTGTTTATTTCCTCAAGTTCACTACTTCACAGGTCCTTCTTCGTAGAAAATACTAATGAAAAATATTCACTTAGCATCTCACCCATATCCTGTGTTTCCACAAATAGGTGGCCTTGCTGATCTTCAAAACCCTATTCTCTCTTTAGTTATTCTTTTGACGTTCATATATTTGCAGTACCACATTGGATTCTCCCTCACCCCGTTGGCTGAATTTAAGGTATGTCTGCATTTTCCATCCTGATTTCTCTCTTGAGTATTATACAACTGCCCTTGATTCAAATGATTCCTGCTGTCGAAAGCTACTCCTTATTTTTCTTGAGCAGAACCACAATTCGGCTCGGCAACCAGTATTCCCCACGCCTATCATATCTGACCTCCTCATGAACAGGAACATACTGCCGCTAGACACTGTAATCTAATTTGTGAAGGTGCCCCACTTTCTGCCACTAGCTTCGCCCAGAGACAAGATAAACTGCGGATGATGGAATCCAAAATAGACAGCAGGAGGCTGGAAGAATACAGCAAGCCAGCCCCCATCCGGATGTGGAAGAACACAGCAAGCCTGACAGTTTCATGAGCTGGAGAAGTCAACGTTTTCGGATTGATCCTTTTTCAGGACTGTGGGAAAGTGGAGGAGGGGGGAGTAGCTGCAGGTAAAGGAGCTAGATGAGCAATATGGTGAAGTCGGGAGAGGCCAAGAGAGATTCGTTTTTTTTCTCCTTAACCGAGTTCATCCCATTGCAAACTTTCTTCAAAGGATGCGCACTTTGAAGATGTTCTCTGCCTCCTCAAAACCCAGCCCGTCGCTCTCCTTTCCATTGCACCCTGCAACCAAACGGATTCAATCCTCACATTGACCAAACAGGTCGTGCCCTCTACTTGTCTCCACCTATCAGCATAACACCACTTGCCCCTGCCTCCCCTACACTCACCTCGAGTTCAGAAAAGGAGTTAGACCCGAAATGTCGATTTCTCCAACTCCTTGAAGTTGCCTGGCTTGCTGCGATATTCGAGCTTCCTGACAGTGCCTCGCTTGCTGTGCTCTTCCAGCCTCCTACCAGTCAACCAGCTTCTACCAAATCCCTTTTCAAAGTGGTTGCCTCAAACGTTCAAAATTGGCCTTATTCAATTTAGAACTTGAGGCTCTACATAAGGAATATTCTTCTCCATGAGTATGTTAAAACTAATAGTCACTGCATCAGTCTCAAGAAACATAATGACGTCCCTTTGTCTCCGTGTAACAGGCATGATAGGACTGAATCGTTTCCTACTGTCACTCTGTAACTGGCACCATGGGGATGAATAATCCCTTCCTGTCCCTCTGGAACAAGCATGATGGGGCTGAATGGCCTCATCCTGTCCCTCTGTAAATGGATCCAAAGACTGAATGGTCCCTCTGTCCATCTGTAACAGGATAGAGAGCTGAATGTTTTCCTTCTGTTCCTCTGCAGCAGGATTGAGCGGGTAAATTGTCTCCTTCTGCCATTCTGTAACAGGCTCAGCAGGCTAAATGACCTCCACCGTTTCCCATGAACAGGCGCAATAAGACTGAATGCCCTCCTCCTGTCTCTCTGTAACACGATTGAGAGGTTGAAAGGCTTCCTTCTGTCCCTCTGTAACACGCACAATGAGGTTGAATGGTCTTCTTCTGCCCCTCTATAACAGACTCGAAAAGCTGAATGGCTTCACCTATTCCTCTGTTTCAAGCATTGTGGGGACAGAATTCCTTCCTCCTGTTCCTGAGCAGCAGTCTTGTTGCTCTGAATGATGTCTTCATATCATGAAAGGATTTCACAATTGTAAATTTATACTAATAGCAGCACTACACAATGTCAATGGGCAATAAATATTTTAGCCCTGATATGGTCTCTGGAAATTTCCCATCATCATCTTCGACAGTTGGTCAGTTACATTATCCCTGTCTCCCTATTCGATCATGGTGCAACATATACAACTGCGTAGTGTTCTGGCACTATTCTCACATACTGGGAAGAAAGATTTTAAAAAGATTGAAAGTTTTATAGTCCTTCCCTTAGCAGCACTCATCCATTCTATCCAGACCGAGTAAATATTCCCCTTTAATGTGATATGAAAAGTGATAAGGAAGGGGTTAAGTGAACCTGTTTGTTCGGTAACTTTCACTGATGTCAGTCTCCATGGAATTCGCATTATCCCAGTGGAAAGTTTCCACGTTTAATGATAACGTCGCTCCATTCGATATGTTATCCCATAGTCTGAGTGGAACCATCAACGACAGCGCTAAAAGGGATCAGCAGCTTTAATGAGAGAGAAGGAGTGATCAGAATCTCAGCACCTTCGACTATAATTCTCCAAGAATGGACAGGAAATTACACTGGGATGTTTGGCTTCTTTCTACATATTATGATCAATGGTCATTAAAACTTCGGATCATACGTGCAATTTACATTATTCAATATTTTTACTATCCAATCCTGGCTATTGCTTCTGTCCCTGGTAAGTCTCACTGCTTAACCATTGATTCTATAAACCGTGTTTCACTGTAATACTGTTCTTTTCATTGACTCTACTATCCTTGCAGCTGTTATTGTTCCTGCTGAGTCCCTAAATCCAGATATACAATCCAGAGATCACTACTAACTGCATCAGGGAACTTCTTTATTCACTTTTTCTCTTTTCCCTTCTGGCAGTGTCCCTCATAGATCTTTGTGTTGACCTACTCATTTTCAGCTGGAAACCACGTTTCATGGTTTCACTGCCCTTATTACCTAAGTGTTGGCAGGTCACTGTCGTATTTTCAGATTATAAACTCCATTTCTTGCGTCTGCCTCCATCCCATCCCTGGTCAATATCTGAATCTGAAACAGACGAATCACAAGTGTGAACTGGCATCTTCAGAACACATTTCTCTGTTTCGTCCCATCTGCTATTTAATACTTGAGCTACGCAATACAGCCTTCATGATGGCAATAATCTGCTGCTGGCTTTCCCAGGGAGACAGGGATAACCTGCAGAAGCAATTCTGAGTCGATATTCCATGGTTAGGATCCGTACTCACACAAAACTACCATCCATGTATTATTCCTGTGCGGATTGATTTACATAGATATTGTGTCTGGCGTTGCCTTTATTATAACATACTCAAGCACATCCTCACATCTGTCCATCGCCTATTCCTCTATCTTGCTGAATCCATTCTCGCAATCCCTGCCATTGTTCGTACGTAACCTGATTTTTTTCCATGTGTATTCTCTGTCAGACAATGATATTCACATCTATCACTTTCCCAGACCCACACACACATGCAGACATAAAATCGTATGCCTTGAACCGATGAATGGAGTTACAGAGCCATAAATCTGTGGGAGTCCCATATACTGTCACTATAGTATGGGCTGCATATCTTCGCATGCTCATCAGAAATCCAGGGCAAGTGTAGCAACAATATACTGGCAAAGCTTAGCAGTACTTTCCATGCCGGGCAGGTAGTCCAGTTCACTGGACAATATACTAGCATAGTCTGCAAAGCTCTCCATGATGGACTGTTACCTTGTCCCAGTTAATGGTGTCTGGGCTGATTCAGTGGGGGAGAATCAGAATTGTATAAAAAAAACCATTTTAATGCATCTAGCAATGTTTTTATTCATGTTTTCATTCTTGAGATTGGACCCATCAAGTCTAACTCCTAAATTTTTCCCACTCCCTGCCTTTTCGTTTTGCCCATGTTTCCACACCGCGTTCCCAGTTATTTAATTATCTGTTGCTATTTTTCATGTCAATCTCCTTCTATATCTTTTCATGGCTTTGGTTTCCGGCTCGAGGTAAAGATGTATACAGACTCCGAACAAGGCCTCACGCCTAAAATACATTGTCTTACCGTTTGGGTCACCTCCTTTTCATTTACCTCCAGGCAGTGACTTGTAAGACTCTCGGATTTCCATACTAAATACTCAAAACCTGCACCCCCATTCTAACTGACTAAAGATTTAAAAGCCAGCTTAGTTGCATACAATTCATGCACATGAGTTGTACGATCCTCTGAAGGTTTCCTTATAAATTCTGTGTCAATGTTCTTCCTCCCTCTCGTTAACACTTGGCAACGTAGCTGTTCTCTGAAAGCTAGTGTTTTCAAATAAGTGAGCCGGAATGTAATCTGGTTTGTGTGATTTTTCATCTTGACTACCGCTGTTCATCACCGGTACCTCCACATCCTGGCTATTATTGGTTTGCTAACGCTCTCTCCAAGTAAATAAGTTTTTTTTTCTACCGCCATGAACTCTTTTCTTGAATATGCAGAGAGATCTCTCTGTCCATGTATAGAGACCCCTGAGAGTTGCCACGCACGTTGGTAAGGTTGTTAAGCAGGCAAACGTAGTATTAGCTTTGGTCGTTGAGGGATTGAAATTCGGAGTGACAGTCATGCTGCAGCTGTACAAGACTTCAGTGTGGCCGCACTTGCAGTATTGTGTACAGTTCTGGTCAATGCATGAGATGAAGGATGAATACTTGGAAAGTGTTCAGCGGAGCTTTTCGAGGATTTTGCCTGGTGTGCAGGGAAGAACTTATGGGAAAAGTCCGAGGAGCTTGAGGCTGTTTTCGATGGAGAGAAAAAGATTGAGAGGTGACTTAATTGACACATATAAGGTGACCAGAGTGTTGCATATGTTGGATATTGAATGCCATTTTTCTCGGATGGTGATGGTTAGCACGAGGAAACATAGCCTTACATTGAAGTGTGACAGATATAGGACAGATGTCAGAGGTAGTTTCTTTACTCAGAGATTAGTAGGGGTGTGGAATGCATGGCATGCAACAATGGCAGATTCGGCAAATTTCAGGGCACCAAAATGGTCAAATATATGAACGAAAATGTAACAGCGGAGGAGAGGTAGGCTTCAGATTGGTTCAACAGGTCGGCGAACATCAAGGGCTGAACGGCCTGTACTGCGCTGTAATGTTCTGTATTCCATGTTCTGCTGTTCCCATAGAACAGAGACAAAACTGAATTACCTCCTTATGATCACACAAGGTATTCAAACGGTTCTGTACCCTTCTTTTCTTGTGCAACAGACTCAATGGGCTGAATGGTATTATCCGAGTGTGACAATTTCCAGTCATTTTTGGCCTTTTCCAGTTCTTGCGTTGCACCATTGTGAAGACTGAATTGTCTCATGTTGATATTGTGCAACAGGATACACCATGTTCTACTGTGGGTCCTGTGTTGTAGTGTGTAGGTGCTGATTGGCCTCTTCCTGAAACTGTGTGTCAGGATCCAGAAAATAAACAGCCTCTTCCTCGTCTGCTGCAAAAGGGCAAAGGAAAGAAATTCTGCTGTTCCAGGTTCGAGAATTGGAACGGATTCCTGAATTTACAGTGCAATTGCTTTCTGTTGCTGAGCCTTATAACAAGGTCCTCTGTCATTCCTGTAAACTTTAATAGGTATTGAATCAATCTGCTCATCCTTCCCCCATAAGTTAACGTGACACTCTTGTTTAGTTGGTTAAAATGCCTGCGTATCGGCGGCTCAAACCCGAGAAGTTCCTGAACGTCACGTTAACCATTCCTTGTTTAAATTTCTCTGAAATGGCATGTAGCTCTTCCATTGAGTTGTTGATCCAATCTGGTGCTGTGGAAGGAGGCAAAACGTGATTGGTTGAACGGGATTCTCGTGTTCAAAGGAAACATTGCCTTCCACTCCTGTTGCCTGAGTTTGCCTCTTTTCAGAGAATGTTGACTGCAGTTAAGATAATGCTGCTCTGGTATTATCACTTCCCTATGCAGCTAATGATGCAGTGATGTCCTCGGGAGCTGGATTCAAATCCTGCTCAGTTTTTAGTTCAGTGTGGTAGCCTGGCTGAGCCCGCAACGGTGCTGGATCTAATCTTCAGTATGAATTGACGTGTGGATTTGAATTCCACGACTGCCAGATGCGCTGATAGGTGTTATCCTGAATTTTGGTCTGAGTGACTTCGGTCTGAATTGAACACGTCAAAATGTAATCTGTTTCTTGCAACGTGATCTATGATGAGGGAAAGTACAGAACGTTCAGAGAGTCAGCGGTCACACTGTGTTTCTGCAGTATCGTGGTGATCACATTTCACCTCATATGTCAAAGGTCCCTGGGCAGAAAAAAGGTGGTGCTGCTGCTTCATGCGGAAGGCGAGTTGTCGTACCTACACTGGTTAGCTCAATGGTTCGCACTGCTGCCTCACAGCACCAGCGATCAGGGTTCAGTTCTAGCCTCAAGTGACTGTCTGCGTGGAGTTTGCACAATCTCCTAGTGTGGGCATGGATTTCCATCGGGTATCCAGTTTCTTCCAAAAGTCTCAAGATGTGCAGGATAGTTCGATTGGCTATGCTAAATTAACCATAATGTACGGGGATGTGCAGGTTAATGCAGTAGTCATGGAAATTCAGGGTTACAGCGATTGGGTAGAGTTTGGGTAAGCTTTTGATGATCTTTGACTGATCAGTGTGGTGTTCATGGGTCGAATGGCCTACTTCCACGCTGTAGGGTTTCCATGAGTAACACCTTCGTTGCACAAATCAGTTGATGGAACAAACACCAAGTTAGTTCCAAAATCCTCTCTTCACGGGCAGAGATTATATTTAAACACATTACTCCATATGTGATCTCACAAAGGTCCTGTATACCAACAGCAACACATTGCCAGCTGCTGCAAGTTTCCAACTCTGGTGACAACAGTCTCAGCTGTCGGGGGGAATGCACTGCATTGTTGAAATATCATTGTCCTTCTCTATCTGTCAGCACAATGGGATATCTGGTGAAAATGTTTTAATGATGCCTAAGAAAAACGGGTAAGTTGTGGCGAAATAAAATTAATGTTGAGATATGCGTCGCCAAGCATCTCAGCTGATTCTACCCTTAATCTCCTCCGACCCCACGTTGCTCAGATTCCAGAGAACCTGTTAAGGTGGAGTTGAGAAACAACAAGGAGAAGCAAACATCGATGGGAGTGAAATTTCAAACACAAAGCTTCTACAAATGTCGGGGATGTCACAAAACAGGAAATTAGAAAGGAAAGATTGTGAGTACGGCAGTAATGGTGGAGAAACTGAAATTGCATGCAAACTGTGATAATATGAATGAATGTTAATGCTGGGAAAAATTGATTTCACGAGTGTGTATGAGCTGGTTTCCTTTAACCAGACGTGAGCACCGAGCTTTATGGTTAAAGGAAACTTTATGGTTAAAGGAGCTCACCGATCAGGCACTTTTTGAATTGGTGTTGTCTGATCAGAAGAGGGCATTGAAAACCTTGTGATAAATGAGCTTTTGTGAATACTGATCTTAATTTATTGATTTTTGCACGATGTCATTAATAAATCAGCATGTTTTTTTCATTTTTAGTATATATCGGAGTCATGAAGCCCTGAAAGTATAAAGAGCAAGGTGATTTCAGTGAATTTGGAAAGTACATGAACTTGATTTAAAGGAAGACAGGCAATATTTGCTATTCATACAAACACTAGAAGATGTAGATTATACGTACATCCTCCAATGTGCACATAGCAAAAGGTTAAGGTGACTCCACAATGGCTAAAAGAAGATAGAAAGTGTATTAGATCAAGGAATATGGCTCAGAGAAAATACAAAATATCGTGGATTCATTGGACCAAAGGAGGGTTAAGAAATTGTTAAGGAAATTAAAGTGAGATTAAGAATGCAAACTAACAAGAAACATAAAGACTTACGAAGACCTTTTATTAATATTTGAAAGAAAAATGAAAGCCTGGTCAAATGTGGATCAGTGAATGTGTGGAATGGATAAGTTATTGTTGAGAGCAGAGAAATGACGTGGAACTAATCAGTTACATTCTGAGTGTCTTCATGGAGGAAGGTACAGAACATCTCCCAGAAATGTAAAGTGACCAAGGGACTTGTGTTACTGAATATTAAAGCTATTCATATTAGTGACGAGGTAGTGTTTGAAAACATAACCGAATTGAGGATTGATAATTCTGACAGACCAGATATACTTCACACTGAGATTTCAGAGAAAGCAGCAATGCAAATATTAATTGAACTGAGGAGCATTGTATTTGTCCGTAATCAATTCGGAACTTAAAAAATGTATTCCAACGATTCAAACTGGGAAGAAGAGGGAGAATGGAGAACAACAGACCAGTTAACTCGTCATCCAAATAAGGGAAAATGTTGAAATCTATTATAACGAATATGATATTTGTCATCTCGAAAGTAATAAAAAAATTCAATAGAATGATTCTGCATTAATGAAACGGATATTATAATTTACAAACCTATCAGATGTAGGTTTGCTTGCTGAGCTGAAAGGTTCATTTCCAGAAGTTTAATTACCGTACTAGGATACATCTTCAGTAGACCTCACGCGAAGCAATGTTGAAACTTCCTGCTTTCTATTTACGTGTTCGGGTTTCTTGGTGTTGGTGACGTCATTTCCTTTGGTGATGTTATTTCCTGTGGTGAAGTTACTTCCTGTTCCTTTTCTCAGTGGGTGGTATATGAGGTCTAACTCAATGTGTTTGTTGATAGAGTTCTGTTTGGAATGCCATGCTTCTAGGAATTCTCGTGCATGTATTTGTTTGGCTTGTGCCTTTCAGCTCAGCGAGCAAATCCACATCCAAAACCTCAACCTGACCTACAAATGTTCTCAAAACTCGTTAGAAACTTATTGCTTGAAGATATCTCTGGTCGACATAAACAATGGAGAACCAATGAATGTGATACAGTTGGATAAGCAGGAGCTCTTTTTTCTTAAGAATGCAGACAGTAAGGTATTTGGAAAAAATGCAATGTCTATTGGGAGGTACATGTGCAAATAGGAAGATAAAAGGCAGGTGCGTCTTCTTTGAAAGGGAATCGGAATGTAGATGGCGAAAATCATGCAGATTAGAAGCGTTAGCTTGCTCTCTCACCATGGATGTTGTCAGACTCGCTGTGATTTCCAGCATGGGTTGTGCTGCAATAATTTACTTCTTCTAAAAGTCAATCTGTCCTGCACCACAATCACCAAATGTTAGTAAGATGGAACTTGGAGTATTGTGGACAGTTTTAGTGACCTGATCTAATGAAGAATATACTGACCACATATACTCAATGGACATTCTCCAGATTAATCCCTCATATTGCCGAACAACCCAGATGGCCTCCTTCTTCAAAGACTGCAATTTCCCCTCAGACGTGGTTGACGATGCTTTCCACGCATCTCCTCCACTTGCCTCTCCTCTGCCCTTGAACCCCACTCCTCCAATCGCCGCCAGTACAGAACCCCACTAGTCCTCACCTACCACCCCACCAACTTCCAGATACATAGTATCATCTTTCGTCATTTCCGCCACGTCCAAACAGACCCCACTACCAAGGATATATTTCCCTCACCTCCCCTATTAGCGTTCCGGAAAGACCACTCCCTCCGCGACTCTCTCGTCATGTCCACATCCCCCACCATCCCAACCACCACTCCCGGCACGTTCCCCTGCAACTGCAAGAAATGCAAAACTTCTGCCCACACCTTCCCCTTCACTTCCCTCCAAGGCCCCAAGGGATCCTTCCATATCCGTCACAAATTCACCTGTACCTCCACACACATCATTTACTGCTTCCGCTGCACCCGATATGGCCTCCTATACTTTGGGGAGACAGGCCGCCAACTTGCAGAACTTTTCAGAGAACACGTCTGGGACATCCGCACCAACCAACCCAACAACCCCGTAGCTGAATATTTTATCTCCCCCTCTCACTCCGCCAAGGACATGCAGGTCCTTGGCCTCCTCCATCGCCAGACCATGACAACACGACGCCTGGAGGAAGATCGCCTCATCTTCCGCCTAGGAACCCTCCAACCACAACGGAGGAATGCAGATTTCTCCAGCTTTCTCATTTCCCCTCCGCCCACCTTATCTCAGTCCCAACCCTCGGACTCAGCACCGCCTTCTTGACCTGCAATCTTCTTCCCGACCTCTCCGCCCCATCCCCTGTCCGGCCTATCATCCTCACCTTAACCTCCTTCCACCTATCGCATTCCCAACGCCCCTCCCCCAAGTCCCTCCTCCGTTCCTTTTATCTTAACCTGCTTGGCGCACTCTCCTCATTACTGAAGAAGGGCTTATGTTCTAAACGTCGTTTCTCCTGCTCCTTGGATGCTGCCTGACCTGCTGAGTTTTTTTCCAGGAACACATTTTTCAGTTCAAAATAACAGAAAGCCCAATGGAAGCTAGAAAGCTGAATCTGAGGTTGATTGAGGACGAAGTGCAAGGTCAGTTAAGTTTATTCAAATAAGCTAGTAGTAGCAGATAAAGAGATTACAATATTAAGGGAAAACTGATCCTCTCAATCTGTGATGCAGAAGGATGACGAGATCTTTACTCCTGAGGTAATATTGCCCGAAAACGTACTGGTAACAAAAATTCATGTTCGGGAAATTGCTCAGCTGTATAAAGTGAGGCTAGAATATCCAGACAAGAGGGGAGAATTTGTGGTTCGAGTCCTGGGCAAACTCTCAGTTCCAGCGAAGCAATTTGTCCTTGCAAATGATGTAGCTGATTAATCGGTAGGCATGCTGCCTACTGTATTTAAAATGCCAGTACAGAGTCAGGCAACGGAAGCATTGCAGGAGCCTTATTGGGAAATCTTCCCAGATTGTGCCTTCACGATTTCACAGAGGCACAAGTTGAAGCAGAAGAGATCAAAGGATACAAAACAGAAAGCGGAAATTCCTTTGTTTGAGAGTGCTTTGATCAGGTAAGAGGGACAGAGCAGGAGCAAATCGGTTAAAGTGCAAGTATCTTAACTGTGCTCCATCTGGCTTTCTCCTGCACCACCAACACTCTGATATTGTGCGGTCCACTTTACAACAACAAAATCATCGGAGCTTTTGCCTTTTGTCCCCTTCAAGGATGTCTTTCTTACACTGTGGTAAGCTTATTTAAGACTCAATGGAATTATTTGAGGAGGTGACAGAGTTGAATGATGGCGACAGGGCTTCAGATGGACTTTAGTAAGGCGTTTGATAAATTTCCCCATGGTAGGCTGATGGAGAAAGTGAAATTGCATGGGATCTAGGATGTTCAAGCAATTGGGATAAATAACATTTTGGGCAAAGGAAGCAGAGTAGAAGTGGAAATGTGGTTCTCAAAATGGGGACCTATCACCAGTTGTGTTGCACAGGGATACGTGCTGGGACCATACAAATTTTCAGATAGCACTTAGACTGGTAGATTAGCAGGTAGTGAAGGGGATTATCAGAGAATACAGCAGAATACAGAAGATGGGCAGAGAAAAAGCAGATGGAGTCCAATCATGGCAAATGCGAGTTCATGCATTTTGGAAGATCCAGTTCAGGAGCGAACTATACAGTAAATGGAAAGGTCCTGGTGAAAATTAACGTACAGAGAGACATGGGTGTTCAAGTCTATTGTTCTCTGAAGGTGGCAACGCAGGTCAGTAAAGTGGTCAAGAAGGCATACAGCAAGCCTTCCTACACTGAAGAGGGCATTGGTACAAGAGTTGGCAGATCTTGTTACAGTTTAATTGGATTTTGGTTCGGCCGGACTTGGAATACAACGTACAGTTCCGGTCACCAGAAGGAAGTGGATGCTTCCAATACGGTGCAGAGGAGGTACACCGGGATGTTGCTTGTCGTGGAGGGCGCTATCTATGAAGAGAGATTGAGTAGATTAAGGTTATTCTCATTAGAAAGATTGAGGTTGGGAGGACCTGATTGAGATCTTCACAATCATGAGAGGTCGAAACAACGTGGATAGCAAGAAGCTTTTATTTTCCCAGAGTGGGATCTCACCCATCGAGCAGGAACAGTCTGTAAGGCAGTGGAGTGGGGGAGGCCGAGTCCTTCTGAGGACTGTGGGCCTGATTTGTCCAGGCGCTTATGAACTGTTCTTGAACTGGCAACAGTATTCCTGTATTTTTCCCGCTTTGTATCAAGATTCTGTACGTTGCGGGGGGTGTGAAGTGGGAGTGGAACTTGGTACATAAGATTGCGTCACATGTGGCGACTTGTGTTCTTGTGAATACATGTGACAATACAGCTAATAAATGGAATCCGTCCATTGTGGAACCACACATAAATGGCTGTTTGATTTGGAAGGCGACATATTTTCGAACTAATTTTTTTTTTGCCCTTAATCTACTTCTAGAATATCTTTCCATTTTCCTTAACCTTATCAGCCAAAGCTATCTCATGCACCCTTTTTGCCCTCATCATTTCCCCGGTATGTGTACTCCTATACACTGTACGTTCGAGGGTTTCACTTGATTGAAGCTGCCTCTCCTCGTGCTAGCATTACTTTTCACACTGACAGGAAAATGCTTTTCCTGAACTCTATCTCGCTTTTGAAAGCCTCCCATTTGCCTGATGTCCTTTTACTTGCGACCAGCTTCTCCCAATCATGGTTTTAAAGTTCCTGCCTCCTAGCATCACAATGAATCTAACCCCAATTCATAACGTTTAATTTGTGGACCAGGATTATCCGTTTCCAGAACAAATAGATTTACGGACACTGGTCCTAATGTGCCCTCACTCTAACAGCCCTTGCCATGCCCTATTTCCCAAGAGGAAATAATGTTGCAGCCTAGATCACGTCAGTCATGGTCTGATTGATTGTAAATGCAGGTTTGAGGGGCCAAATGTCGCCAAATACCTGTATATTTATTGGTGTGTGTTTGTGTGTGTGTTAGTGTATTACTGCAATACGTGTAACTTTGCTTCTCTGAACATTTGCGATTCTGTTGTTTTGGGAGTGAATCCATTGAAGTGGGCAACCAAAATGTCCCTTCTCGCTCCCTCAATCTCTCTTTGTCTGTCTGTTCCGTCTGGCTTTTGAAGTGACGTAATTCCACCCTCTCCTGGACGACCCATGGCAATGCAGCAATGTTTGGAAAAGCCATCAAAGACTGTCACTCTCACACGTTTCAATTGAATTGTCTTCATTGTCACGTGCATTCTAATGTGTGCAGTGAAAAGATTGCAATTTTTTTTGTTTATGGAGCCAGTTCAGGTGCAAGAAATCTTGGTACAGATAGTATAGTATTGTATGCAAAAATTGAAAGAACCACAAATGAAAGTCCAGCAGAAGAATAATCAGGTAAAAATGAACGAACTCGAAATACAGGCCTTTCGACCTCAGTCTGGGGCAGCACTGAATCTCTGGACAACACCAGGCCAAGTCTCCAGATCACGACAGGGCCAGTCTCCAGACTGTAGACAGCCAAGTCTCCAGACTGCACTGGGCCCAGTCTCCAGGCTGCGCTGTGACCAGTCTCCAGGCCGGGACAGGTCCAATCTCCAGGCTGTGCTGGGTCAAGTCTCCAGATCGCTCCGGACCCAGTCTCGTGACCGTGGTAAGCCTAGTCTCCAGATTGCTCAAGACCCAGCCTCAAGATTGTACCGGCCCTGGCCTCAGTCCGCACTGGACCCAGCCTCCCGACCATGTCGGGCCCAGTCTCCAGGCTGCGCTGGGCCCAGATGTCAGGCCACAACAGACTCAGCCTCCACTCCATGTCGAGCCGAATCTCCGGACCGTGCTAGGCCCAATCTGCAGGCCATGCTAGGCCCTGTCTTCACACCGTGCTGGACTTAGTCTCCAGATTGCACCAGTCCCAGTCTCCAGACTGTGCTAGGCCCAAACTCCACTGCATGCCAGGCACTGTCTCTAGACCGTGCTGGGCCTACTCTCCAGTGTGTTGCCAGCCTAGACTTCATACCGGACCAGGCCCAATCTCCAAGCCAAGCTGGATCCAGTATCAAGGTCATGCTGAACCCAGTGTCCAGATCAGACCAAGCCCAGTTTCCAGACATCTCTGGTTCCTGTCTCCAGACCACACTGGGCCCAGGCAACAGACCACACCCGGCCTCATCTCCTGACTGCACTGTGCTTTAAGTCTCGAGGCCTCGCCTCCGGTCTGAGACTTATCTCCTGCATTAAATGTTAAAAGTTTGCAAACAGAAAACAGAATGCAAATCAGATAAACGAAGTGTGGGCAGAGAAGAGAGGTTTCAGCTCTAAACTGCAAAAATCTTTCGGACATTTCACGGCTGTTTCTTTCTTTAAAAAAAAGCCTCAGAAACTTAGAGTTGTTTTGTCCGATTTCTTGCAATGCTGTCCCTCAGTTACGAATAGAAGGAGATGAACATGGCCGTTGCTGACCCCTTTGCTGCCATTGCGTTTCATTCAACATTGTACAATCCATTCTCACTGTAGTTTGGAGCATGCATCCAAATCATTGAAAGTTGAAGAAAATGAAATAAAATTCACATGAACCTCTTACAGGGTGCGTCATTCAGAGTGGCCTGGATATAGTTGCACTGCTGGAGTCTGCATAGCTCCCAGTGTTGGGCAGATATCTAATCCGAGTTTATAGTTCAATGCACTGCTGTGGTCTGCACTGTTCTCACTGCTGGACAGATATCTACTCTGCTTTTAAAGATCAATGCTCTGCTGTGGTCTGAATAGCTCCCAGTGCTGGACAGATACCTAAGTCCGAGTTATATATAAATACCCTGCTGTAGTCTGCATAGCTCCCCGTGCGAGTCCGATATCGATTTCGGGTTTACAGATGGAAGTCCTACTGTGGTCTGTACAGCTTCTGGTGTTGGATAGATATCTCGTCCGAATTTACAGAACAATGCACTGTTGTGGTGCTGGACCGACACCTAATCCGGCTTTATGGATCAATGAACTGCTGTGGACTCCATATCTCCTTGCGCTGGACAGATATCTAGTCCGCGTTTGTAGCTCAATGCATTGCTGTGGTCTGCATTGCTCCTGGTACTGGACAGTCATCTGGTTCGGGTGTTTAGATCAATGCATTGCTGTGCTCTGCATAGCTCCCGCTGCTAGACAGATACCGAGTCCGTGTTCTTGAAGAATGCACTGCTGTGATCTGCAGAGGTAGCCGTGTTGGACAGTTGTCTTGTCCGGGTTTGTAGATTAACGCACTGCTGTGGTCTGCATAGTTTTCTGCGCCCGGCAGATTTCTGGTTTGCATCCCGAAGAGCTTGATTCACACAGTTTCTGAGCTGAAAGATATCTCCTCTGGGCTAATGGTTCTCTTTGCTGAATTGACAATTTGATATAATTAACCATATCAGCTGATCTGACAATGCGTTTTTTTCTCATTCTTGTGATTGGACCCTCTGTTTCTCACTGCATTAATGTTACAGTGTAGCCATACACAGTACATCATGTTGGTGAATACTAACTGGCCTGGCAGCAGCCGCAGCCTCTTCATTCAGATCGTCTTCGGGTCGCTGCATGGAAGGAAATGATGCTCTCTCGGATAAAGGCTATCCGCTTGAATCGCGACTAAAAACACATTACCAGTCCCCAGCGCCAAACAACCACATCAAAATCTCTCTCCATTGATGTAATATACAGCCTTTTTAGTGTTCCTGATAAAAATCAAAATTTCACGGTTACCCACGTTATATTGCTGCTGCCGGGTTTTTGTTAATTGCTTGTCCAATTCGTGATTCTCTACCGTCTCTTGATTACTTAGTTTATTGCCTAACATACTGAGAATATATTTGTTCCATTTGTCTAAAACGTTGGTTTAGTTACAAGTAGCTGTGCTCCCAGCATTGCTCACTGTCTCACTGCAGTCGACAATTTGTGTTAAACTGATAAATCTCTCCTTAATTTATCCCTGCTCCCGCCTCAGGAACCAATCCTCCACGTATTCCTATGTTGCAGATTAGAAAGTCTGAGACAGCCCAACACTTTCTTATGGAACAGACATGAGAGATTGAAAGATCTGCACCAATTGCTGAGTAACAGTCCCCAATGGTTGAAAGGCCACATTGTTTACCTGTTTAATATTGATAGGTGGAATAACCTTCTTCAGTATAGATTTAGTTGTGACTGGTGCTGAACATTTTGGAATCATCAGTGAACAGCCGAAAACTGACTTTATGATGGAATGAAGGCCATTGATGCTGCAGCTGCACACGGCCCACAGTTCCTCATGGATGCCCACTTTGCATTTGATCGGTCCTTCAGAGGTATGCCTTGATTCACAGGTGCTAGAAACACATAATATAGTGGGCAGTATCTTAAATATGAGGATGAGATTCTCTCTGCCAGGACTGTGTGCTGTCTGCTCCTGCAGATAATATTAGGGACAGATCTAGCTGTGACAAGTAGTTTGGTGCGAAGGTGTTTCTCCTGTTGATTCTTCCTTTACTTCTCACAGTCCAGCTGCTGTGTATTTGAGGCCTCTCGATGCTGAGTCAGTGGAGACACACTTGGTGATCGACATTGAAGTCTCACACCCAGAGAGCGATTTGTGTCCTTGTCACCCTCAAAGCTGACTTCGATTCATTTACAAAATCGAGGGGATCTGAGTTATTGCAAAGGATTGATATGGAGGGCAGGAGATGTCCATCATCAGGTGATTTACTTGACTGTCTTTGAACTGTAACTGTGATATTTCTCAGTTTCTGGAAGCAATTTTGGGGATGCAGGGTAACTCCTTCCTTGACCATATCCCCCGGTGTCCACATCGTGGTGTCTCTCCTATTGTTGCGACAAGATGTAATCAGGGATAGTATTCAGTCTTCATGAATCTCATCAATCAGATCTAATTATGTGTGTATGAAACTCTCATACTGTTTCCGGACAGGGAGTGTGGTGCTGGAGAAGCAAAGCAGTTCCGGCAGCATCCGAGGAGCAGGAGAATCGACCTTTCAAGCATACACCCTCTGTCAGGAATGAGACTTGTGGGCGGGGTGCTGAGACAAAAATGGGTGGGTATGGAACTGGGGAAGGTAGCCGATAATGCGAAGGTAGATGAGGAAGGGGAGAAGTGATTGGTTGGAGTGGAGGGTGGACCGCATAAGTGAGTTCGAGGCTTGGTCATGGGAGAAGGATGTGCAGGGGAAACGAGGAAACTGGTGACACTCATATTAATCCAGTGTGGTGGCAGGGTCCCAAGGTGAAAGTTGAGATATTCTTTCTCCAGGCTTTGGGTGGTAAGAGTATGGTGACGTAGGAGGATCAAGACCTGAATGGCCTTGGTGGATTGGAAGGGGGAGTGCAACTGTTCAGCCAAGCGTCGGTGGCGTTGGTTGGTGCATGTGCCCCAGAGATGTTCTCTGAAATGATCCGCAAGTTGGCGTCCTGTCTTTCCGATGTACAGGAGACCACATTGGGAGCAATGGATACAGTAGATTACATTTGTGGAGGAAGAGATAAACTTCTCTTGGAAGTGGAAGGATCGTTTGGGGCATTTCACGCAGCTGAGTGAGAGGTGTTGGCGCAGATTTTGTACCTTCCGCTGTGTCAGTGGAAGGTGCCAGGAGTGGAGTGAGTTCTGGTGGGGCGCGTGCAACTGACATGGGAGTTGTAGATGGAATGGTATCTCTGGAACACTGTTCGGAAGTGGGACGGAAAAGAATACCTCGTGTAGGGGTCTGTTTGTCGTTGGCTGAATTGGCGGAGGATAATGTGAAGTATACAGTGATAGGTGGGATGGAAGTTGAGGATGAGGGGAGTCTATCCTTGCTGCGTTTGGAAGGGTGGCATTCGAGGGCGGAGATGCGGTAAGTGGAGAGGATGCACTGGAGGGAGTCATCAACCATGTGCAGTGGAAAATTGCAATCCCTGTTAAAGGAGGCCATCTAGGATATTCTATGCCAGAAGTGATAATCCTGGGAACAAATGCTGTGGAGGTGGAGGAATTGGGTAAAAAGACATGGCGTTTTCAGAGGAGTTAGGATGAGAGGTGGTGTCGTCCAGATAGCTGTGGAGTCAGTAGGCTTATATTGGGTGTCCGTGGTTAGTCAGTGGCTAGAGATTGAGATGGAGTTGGAAAGGTCAAGGAAGGGGGGGGAATGTGTCCAGAATTGTCCACGAAGGCGGTGAGTTGTCTGAGTTGGTCCAGGAAGGGGACGGATGTGTCCAATATTTCCCAGGAAGTGGAATGAGATTTCCGAAATGGTCTGAGATGGGTAAGGAGGTGTCCGGGATGGTCTTGGAAGGGAAAGAAGGTGTTAAAGATTGTCCAAGAAGGGCAGGGAGGTGTTGGAGATGATCCGTGAACGTTAGTATGGTGTCTAAAATCGTCTATGAAAGGGAAGGAGGCGTCCGAGATAGTCCAGGAAGGGGAGGGAGGTGTCTGAGATGATCCAGGCGAACCTGAGGTCGAGTGGAATGCGTTTGTGAAGTTGATGAACTGTTCAACCACCTCACGTTACGTGGCGCTTATACAGTCATCGATTTAGTGAAGGAAAAGGTGAGGAATGATGCCGGTGCAGCCGCGGAAGATTCCCCAAAACACTTTATACCCAACATTCTATAACTGACATCCCCGGAGCATTCTGTACCCAACATTCATTACCCGACATTCCCCAGAAAGTTATATCCCAGACAATACTTGTGAACGGCCGGACGTCAGTGAATTGTATAAGCGATTAGATCCCGAAGAAATAGATTCCGTTCGCGGGAGGTGGTGCCACTGTTCCGAAGTCCACTCAGGTAGTTAAAGAGATGAATGCATTTTCCCTGAATTTACATTTTTTTCACGACACAGGATAGACCACAATTGGGGAAAAAAATATAGAAATTTCCAATCACTTTTTCTACAAGGAACTGGGAGATAATCCTTCAGGAGAACAACTTTTCACGCTCTGTATTAGGAAATGGAAAGAAGTGCCCTGTGACTGCTCTCGAATGATCGAGTGTGTGAGAATGTTCTGAAAAACCATCTGTTCTTATAGATATGTCTCTCTGTGTTTGGAGAGGAATGGATTCTTGTGTTTTATGACATTTTGATCAGTACGTCAGACCTTCCCATTGGTTACTTGAGCTCCAATTATTTTATTAAATCTCTAAATACAATGACATACTTGAAAATCTCACTGGGTCCTCAATCAAACTGGTCACTTTACCTCAAGGCTGAAGTGTATGATGTTCCTTTTCCTTCCTTACAGTTAACGTAATGACGATCTGCGTCCTGCTTTATAAAGATTGTGGATTGTCCCCACGTGTTAGACGTTACCTGGGGGCTATGGCAGTGGCGGATCTACTGGTCATTATCCTTGACCTGATACTGAGACACATTCCCATTGTTTATAGGGCAGAGTTTTATTTCCTGAGGCGCTCTGTCCCCGTGTGTAATATCCACGCTGTTCTGCTTTATGCAGCCACTGACTCTTCTGTCTGGTTCACCGTCACTTTCACCTTTGATCGGTGTGTGGCCATTTGCTGCCAGAAGCTGAAAAGTAAATATTGCAATGAGAAAACAGTGGCTGTCGTTCTGGGAACAGTCTCTGTGCTAAGCTGTTTAAAGAACATTTTCTGGTATTTTATGGTCACAAGTCGATATATGCTGGGAAACACCCCCTTTTTTTGTGGTATCACATACGCTGTTCAATCCTCCCGTGTCTGGGCCGCAATCGAATTCCTCCATCACATTCTGACTCCGACTCTCCCATTTGTCCTGATTCTTCTACTCAACGTTTTCACTGTCAGACACATTTTAGTGACCAGCAGGGTCCGCAGAAGACTCGGAGCTCACATCAATGGGAACGCCCAATCTGACACAAAAATGAGGAACCGAAAAAAATCCATTATTTTAATGTTTGCGATCTCGGCCAATTTCATCCTGTTATGGTCAACGTTAATTGTGTTTTCTATATCGAAACGGATATGGGATATTGGGCATGGGTCTGTGTATCTAGATTACTTTGTGCGCGAACTGGGATTTATGCTGCAGCTCCTCAGTTGCTGCACAAACAGTATTATTTATGTGGTGACCCAGACTAAGTTCAGACAGCAGCTGGTGAATGTACTGAAATATCCCTTTACCCAAATTCATCAATTAATAAACTACACTCATCAATCAATCCACCCAGGATTTTCTCATTTCACTTCAATGTTTCAGCGATGAAGCAGTCAGTCCCTTTGGTAACGGACTGAGGATAGCGCTGGTTTGTCCAACCTTATCCCATCGGAGTGTTATAGGGACACATTTCAATGTATCTTGCAACTCAGGGGCCAGTGACAAAAGGCACCAATCCATTCACTGTATCAATATCTTCCAATTGTTAAAAATAAAAATGTTCATTTAAAAGTGCCACACAGCGGAGTGAACAAATATTGTTTTGTCTTTGTGTTGAAGGAGATGAACTGGAGAGACCAACTCAGCCCCAAGTCCTGGATTTCAAAGAAGGGCTGGGCACCGGGCCCAGAGGTCAGGAGTTGGGTTTAATTCCCTCTGTCCTTGCTTTCCCCTCTGGATTTCACCACTCCAAATTGTGCGGGGAAGTTAACGTGACGGTGGGGAAGTGTGTGGGTGACTGTGTGTGACAGTGTGGCACAGTGGGGGAATGTCATGGCAGTGAGCATGAGTGTGGGGGAGAATGCGGGGCCATGAGTGTGACATTTGGAGAGTGTGCAGGGTAGTGAGAGTGACAGTGATTGAGTGAATGGGCGGGTGACAGTAACAGTAGGGTTTATTCAGCGGAGTGTCCATGATGGTGAAGGTTTGTGTGGGGCGCTGAGATTGACGGTGGGGGAGTATGTGTGACTGTGGGGAAGTGTGCGGTGGAGTGAGCATGATGGTAGTTCAGTTTGCAGGGAATGTGTAAGATTGCGGGGGAGTCTGCAGGACAGTGAGCATGAAAAAGAAGGACTGTGCGCTGGAGAGAGCGTCAGGAGGGTTAAGTGAGCAGGGCAGTGAGTGTGACAGTGAGGGAGATTGCAGGGGAGTGTGAGTGTCTAAATGTGACAGTGGGAGAGTGTGTGAGGGAGTGAGCGTGATGGTGGAGGAGTGTGTGGACGTGTGAGCGTGACAGTGTGAGAGTGTGTGGTGTGAGCATGATAGTGAGTTTGGTGTGGGAAACTGAGTGTGGTGGTGGGGAGAGTGGGGCCAGTGAGCATGTCGGTTCAATAGTGTGAAGCAGACGTGAGCAGGAGTCTGGAGGAGTGTGCAGTAGAATAAGTGTGACAGTGGGGTGGAGAGCAGGAGAGTGAACCGGATGTTGGTTGGTGTGTGAGAGAGTACTTCTGCGAATTGGGGAGTGTGCAGGAGATGTGTATGACGGTGGAGGAGTGTGCAGGAGATGTGTGTGATGGTGGGGGTGAGTGCGGTGGAGTGAGTGTGACGATGGCTTCGTGTGTGGGGGAGTGAGTGTTTTGGTGCCCGAGTATGTGAGCAGGTGAGATTTACCATGGGTATTTGTGGATGCAAGTGAGTGCAATATTGAGCGAGTGGGTGAGACAGTTAGCGTGACCGTGGGGAAATGTGCATGGGAGTAAGTATTACATTCTGGGAGTGCCTAGGAGTTTGGGCGTGATGGTGGGCTTCTGATTGTGGGAGACATTGTGACAGTGAGTTGATGTGCGGGCAGTGAGCATGATGATGGGGAGGGTGGGGGTTTAATGTGACAGTCTGGTCGTGCGCAGGGGAGTGAGTTCAGTGGTGTGTGTGACACTGAGGGACTGAGCAGCGAGTGAGATTGACGGTGGGGACGTGCGAGGGGAGTACATTTGTCAGTGTGGAGCGTGCAGGGGAGGGGGCATTACGGTGGGGGCTTGTGCCAGGTACTGATCATGATGGTGTGAGAGCGTTCGAGGAGGTGTGTGTGACAGTGGGAGAGTGTGCAGGGAAGTGAGTCCGACATTGGGGGAGTGTGCGGCGGAATGAGAGTAACGGTGGGTATGTATATGATGGTGGGGAAGTGTGCAGAGTGTGAGAGTGACAGTGGTGGAGTGTGAAGGTGAGTGAGCTTGAGTTTGGGGAAGTGATTGGTGGTATGAGATTGTCTGTGGTGAAGTGTGTGTGGGCTTGAGTGCAACACTGCTGGAGCGTGTTAGGGAGTGTGTGTGATGGCGGTGTGGATACGGGTGAGTGAGCATGAAGGTGGGGGAGTGTGATGGTGAGTGTGTGGGTTTCTAGTGTGAGTGGGTGAGTGGGGTTGGTGCAGGGGACCAAGCGAAATGGTGCAGGGAAGGTTTAATGAGAGCGGGAGAGTATGCAGTCCTGTGAGCATGGCAGAGTAGTGAGAATGATGGTGGGGGATTGCGCGTGGTAATGAGTGTGACAGTGGGGAAATGTGCGCGGGAGTGAGCGTGATGGTGTGGGAGTATGCAAGCGACTAAGCACGAGAGTGGGGGAGTGGGGGCGTGACATTCAGTGAGTATGTTAGGGAGTCAGTGTGATGGTTGTGGTGTGTCCAGGGGTTTATTGTGACAGTGGGCGAGTGCGCTGCGAGTGAGTCTGAGAGTGGGGAAGCGTGAGGGGGAGTTACTGAGACTATGTGGGAGTATGCGTGCAAGTGGGAGTTAGAGTTGGGGAGAGTGTCGTGGAATGGGTGTGGCATTGGGCGAGTGTCTAAGCAAGTGAACGTTACGGTGGGTCAGTGGACTCGGGAGTGAATACGACGTTGAGGTCTAATGTAGGCGAACGAGTGCAACAGTTAGAGTAAGTGCCCGGTGGAGTGGCGTGATGGTGGGTGTGCATGAGAGGAAGTATGACGGTGGGGAATTGAGCAGGGTAGTGAGTGAGATGCTGGGCGTGCATTCCGGGGAATGAGGGTGATTGTTGGGGATTGTGCAGGGGAATGAGGGTGACAGTTGTGCCGAGAAGGTAGTATGACGGTGGGAAAAGATTTGGGTGATTGAACATGACGGTGGGGGAATGCGAGTTGAGTGTGTGAGGTAGTGGGTGAGAGTGCGATGGGGTGAGCACGACGGTGATGAAATGACAGGAGAATTGAGACTGCCAGTAGTGGGCAGTGTGAAGAGTAAGTGTGATAATGGGGGAGTGTAGAGGGGATCAAGAGTAATGGTGGTGAGCATATTTGGGAGTGTGAGCGATCGTGGGGTACTGTGATGGGGAGTGAGCGTGAGGCTAGGGGTGTGTGCGGAAGAGTGAGCGTCAAAGTGGGCGGGTATGTGGGGAGTGGGGCTGATATACTGGGACTGTGCAAGGGAGACAGTGCAATAGTGGGCGAGTGTGTGGGGGCTGAGAGTGATGACTGGGCACTGTGCATGGTAGTGAAAGTGACTATGGGGTATTGTGCATCGGACTGAGTATGACGGTGATGAGTGTGAGGGATGTTGTGGATGAGAGACTGCGGATGACGGTCTGATGGTGGGGGATAAGCACGGGAGTGAGCATAGTGGTGGAAGGTTGTGCAGGGGACATACCATGATGTTGGCAGAGTGTGTGAGGAAGTGAGATTGACGGTGGTGCAATCCGAAGGTACTGACAGTGATGTTGGCAGAATGAGTTGGCAAGCGAGAGTGAGGGTGGGGGAATGCAGGAGAGTGGAAGTAACAGTGGAGTTGAGTACGGGGGATGTAAGTTGACAATGCGTACTGTGTCAACGTGAGTGTGGTGGTGCAGAGTGAGCAGGGGAGTGAGTGGGATTGTGTGGGACGGTGCGCGAGAGTGCGTGTGACAGTAGTGGTGTGCCTCGGGGAGTGGGTGCTGCGGTGAGGAGCGTGTTGAGGAGTGACTGCCACATTGGGGTAATATACAGGTTTGTGAGAGTGACAGTTTGATGCAGGGCAGTAGGGGTGACAGTGGGTTAGTGTGATGTTGTGTGAGTATGATGGTGGGACAGTGTGTGGGGGAGTGACTTTCACTGTGGGAAACTGTGTACCGGTAATGTGTGATGGTGAGTGTGTGTGTCGGGAGTGAGTGTAGTGATGGGTAGTGACAGTGCGATGGTCGGGGAGTGTGCGTGAGAGTGGGTGGAATGGAAGAGATGTGTCTGGGTTGTTGAGTGTCCCAATGGGGGAGTATGTTGAGGAGTGAGTGTTACATTGGGGTAGTGTACCGGTTTGCGAGAGTGACAGTATAATGCAGGGCAGTGGAGGTGACGGTGGGTGAGTCTGGGGATGAGCGGGTATGATGGTGGGCAGTGTGCGGGGGAGTGAGGTTCACTGTGGCAAACAGTGCGGCGGTAGTGAGTGTGATCGTGGATGTGTGTATGTGGGAGTGAGAGTAACAGTGGGGGAGTGAACATGAAGTTGGTGAATTGAGAGGCGGTGTGAACATAACGGTGGGGAGTCAATGCCACAGCGGGGGCTATGCGGGGGACTGGGCGTGATGGTGGGTAGTGAGCAGGAGATTGAGCATGTGTTTGAGGAAGTGAGTAGCAGTGTGAACGTGACAGTGGGGGAGTGTGTGTGGAAGTGAGTGTGACAGTGGGGAGTGTGTGGGGTTGTGAGCATGATGGTAACGGAGTCAGTGGGGGCTTGAGAGTGATGGTGACGAGTTTGTGGGGTAGTAAGCGTGATTGGTTGCACTGGGGGAAAGTGTTGGGGATTGTCCGTGACGCTGGAGTGTGTGTGGTGGAGAGGGAATGATTGCACGGGAACGTTCGTTGGAGTGAGCGTGACGATGGACAACGCAGATGGGACGTAGGTGTGATGGTTGGTAGTGTGCAGGATTGAGAAGATGAGGGTGGAGGAGTATGCGGGATTGTGAGCCGTGACGGTAACAGAGTGTGCAGTGGACAGTTGGTGACGTTCGACGAGAGTCTGTGGGAATGAAGCTGACAGTGGGGGAGTGAGCAAGGGAGTGAGAGTAATTTGGGGGGATTGTGCTGGGGAGAGAGCGTGACAGTGGCAGAGTGTATGGGCAAGTGAAAGTGACAGTGGGGGTGTGCATGGGGTAGTGACAGTGGCGGTAGTGGAGCGTGTGGTGGAACTGAGCATGACGGTGGCGAAGTATCTGGTGGAGTAACCGTGACAGTTGGGGAGTGTGCATGGGAGTGAGCGTGACAGTGGGGAAGTGTGCAGAAGAGGTGAGAGTGATGTTGGGGGAGAGCGTGCAGGGCAGTGAGAGTGACGGAGACGTGGTGTGCGGGCACGTGAGCAAAATGGTATGTAATTGTGCAGGGGAGTCAGCGCCATGGTGGCAGAGTGTATGGAAGATTGAGTATGACTGTGGCGGGGTTTGCAAGGCATTGAGTGTGACAATGGTTTGGTCTGTTGGGGAGTGAGCATGATGGTGTAAAAGAGAAGGGGGAAAGTGGGTGTGACAGTTGGGGAATGTGTGGGGAGTGAGGGGAATGGTAGGGGAATAAATGTGACAGAGAGGACTGTGCAGAGGTGCGTGTATGCGCGTGTGTGATGACGAGGGAGGGTGTGGGAGAGTGAATGTGACAGTGTCGCAGTATGTGGGCGAGTGAGCATGACAGAAGGGGATACTGCACAGGAGTGAGAAAAATGGTGAGGGATGTGCGGGTGAGAGAACATGACAGAGGGGTGTGTGCGGAGTACTGAGAGTGACGATGGGGGTGTGAGTGGGCGAGTTTGAGTGATAGTGCGGGAGGGCGCGGGGCAAGTGAGTACGAAAGTGGGAGAGTGTATGGAGGAAGGAGTTTCATGTTGGACAGTGTGTGGGGGACTGAGAATGATGGCGGCAGAGAGCACGGGTAGTGAGATTGACAGCGTGGAGAGTACGGGGAAGTGAGTATGACTATGAGGGATAGTGTAGTGAGCAGTTTGCAGTGCAGATGTGTGTGTGGGAGAGTGAGGATGATGGTGGTGAAGTCGGCTGGATAGTGAGAGTTTCGGTGAGGGAGTGTGTGGGGTAGTAAGAGTGGTGTTCTGGGAGAGCATACGGAAAGAACGTGTGATAGTCGGCGAGTGCGTGTGGGGGTGAGCGCGATAGTGGGGAAGAATGCTGAGCAGAAAAGGTGACGGTGGGGGAGTGAGCGGGTGAGTGAGAGAGCCAAAGGGGATTGTGTTGAGGAGTGAGAGAGATGGTAGAGGAGTGAATTGGGGTTTAAGCGTGACAGTTGGGGCTTGGGCTGGGGAGTGAACGTGACAGTGGGTGAGTGTGCGTGGATGTGAGAGTAGTGGTCGGGTGTTTGTGGGATAAGAGAGAGCGAAGGTGGGGGAATGTGCGGGGGGGAGAGTGTCATGATGGGGGACTGTGTGGGGAGTGCACACGATTATGTGATTTCGTGTGGGAGAGTGAATGTCGCAGCTGTGGAGTGTGTGGGGAGTGAGAGTGATAGTGGGAGATTGTGAAGGGGAGTGAGCGGAACAGAGGAGGAGTGTGCAGAGGAGTGCACATTACGGTGGGTGTGTGTGTGGGAGAGTAAGCATGATGGTGTGAGTGGGTGCGGGAGAGTGAGTGTGACAGTTGTGGAGCATGCGGGAAAAGCGAGTGCGACGGTGGGGGACAATGTAGAGGCATGAGATTGACAGTGATGCTGTGTGTGGTGGAGCGACAGTGACAGTGGCGAAGTGGGCAGTGGAGGGGTAATTATATTGGGTTTGTGTGTAGGGCAGTGAATGTGACAGAGGTTTGGTCTGTGGGGTGTGAGGATAATGGTGTGAGTGTGTGCAGGAGAGTGTGCATGACGGTGCATGAGCATGTGGCGGAGTGAGCAGGGTGGGGAAAAATGTGTGGGGGTGTAAGTGTAACACTGCGGGAGTGTGAAAGTCAGTGAGTGTGGCAGTGGTCTGGTACGTGGAGAGTGAGAATGATGGTGTGAGAGTCTGCAGCAGAGTGAGTGTGACGGTGGCCAGTGTGCAGGAACGTGAGCGTTTCAGAGGTGCAGAGTGCGGGGGAGTGAATGTGTCGGTGGGAGCGAGGTGGAGGAGCAAGTGGGACCGTAGGGGAGTGTGTTCGTCAGTGAGGGTGCAGGTGTTGGAGTGTCTGTGGAGTGAATGCAATAGGGGGGGAAGTGTGTCGGGGTGTGAGAGTGACGGTAGGGCAGAGTTCACAGGGGTGTGAGTGATGGCTGTTGGAGTTTGCAGAGAGTAGACATGACTGTGGGGAAGTGGGCAAGTGTCCAGGGTAGTGAGCTCGCTTGTAGGTGGTGTCGGGTCAATGACCATAACGGTGTGGGAGAGAGTGTGACAGTGAGTGAGTGTGCAGATAATTGACGTGAGGGTGGTGGAGTTCATGGAGCAATGAGCGTGACGGTGGAGGAGGGCGCGTGAGAGAGTGTGTGACGGTTGGTGAATGTGCAGGACAGCAAGTGTGACAGTGGGGGATTGTCTGGGGTGGTGAGCGAGTTGGTGGAATAGTGTGCCGTGGAGTGATATTGAGGGGAGTGGGCAGAAGAGTCAGCATGACACAAAAGGATTGTGTGGAGGAGAATGCCTGTCTCTGGGGGAGTGTGCGGGTGAGTGAATGTGACAATGTGGCAGTGTATGGTGAAGGGAGTTGGCTAATGTTTGAGAGTGCAGAAGACTGAAGGTGATGCTCGTGGATGATGGCAGGGCGACAGCTTGACAGAGGAGGAGGGTACACGACAGTGGGGGTGTGTGCAGTTGAGTTAGTGTGGCATATGCAGGGAAGTAAGCATGACAGAGGACAAGAGTGTTGTGGAGTGAGAGTGGCGGTGGATAAGTGCATGGGGAAAGTGAATGGCATGCTGAGAGAGTCTGTGGGTGACTGAGCACGTTAGAGTCAGTGCGTGGGGCAATGGGATTCACGGTGGGGGACAGTGGAGGTAGGTGTACATGACAGTGGGCGAGTGTGCAAGGTAGTGAGAGTGGCGTTGGGGCTGTGTGAAGCGCAGTAATTACGAGGGTGGGTGAGAGTGTGGGGAAGTGAGCTTGATGGTGGCAACATGTGCAGTGCAGTGGGCATGACGGTGAGGGTGAATGTGGGGGAGTGAGTGTGACATTGGGGGTGTCTGCAGGGCACTGAGTGTGACAGTGGTTTTATGTGGGAGAGTGAGAATGTTGGTGTGAGTGTGTGCCGGAGAGTGATCATGACATTTGGGGAGTTTGCAGGTGAGTGAGCGAGAGCGGGCCGTGTGCAGAGAAGTGAGCGTGGCAGACGGGGATGTGCGGGGGCGTGTGCATAATGGTGTGTGTTTACGCAGGGGAGTGAGTGTCACATTGGTCAGTGTGTTGCGCAGTGAATGTGACAGAGGTGGTGAGTATAGGGGAGTAAGGGTGACAGTCTGAGGTATGCAGAGGTGAAACATTAACAGAAAGGAGATGTGTGGATGAGAGGTTCTGACCCTGTGAGAGCATTTTGGGGAGTGAGCATGTCAGTAGGAGAGTGTGCGGGGGAGTGATTGTGACAGTGGGGCAGTATGCTGTGCTTGAGCTTGATGGTAGAGGAGTGAGTGGGTACTGACCGTAACGGTTGGGTGGTCAGCAGTGAAGCGAGGGTGACGGCGGGGCAGCGTCCAGAGGTGTGTGGATGACGATGTTGTAGTTTGAAGTGAGAGTGCATGACCTTGGAGGAGTGTTTGGTTGAGAGAGTGAGAGAGTGAGAGATTGCGACGGTGGCAGAGCGTGTGGGGGAATAGTATTTACACTGAGGAAGTGTGCGGTCGAGTGAGCGTGAAATTAGGGTAGCTTGTCAGATGGTGACTGTGACGGTGGGTCACGAGAGTATTTTAGTTCCAGGGGAGTGAGCATGCCAGCGTGGGAGTGCGTGTGAAAGTGGATAACTTTGCAGGGAAAACCTGTGCCGGTGGGGAAGTGTGTGGAGGAATGAGTGTGAGGTTGCTGGTGTGTACGGGCAGTGAGCCTGACTGAGGAGCAGGTTGCAGGTGAGAGATTCTAATTTCTGCGAAGTGGACGGAACAGTGAGTGTGACGGCGGGAGTGTCTGGAGAAGTGAGGGTGACACTGGAATAGTGTACAGGGGAGTGAGCGTGATGGTCCGACAGTGTGCACTGGAGTGAGCGTAATGGTAAGTGGTTTGAGCGGATTCAGCATGATGGTGTGGGAGTGCGTGCGACCGCGTGTGAGTGTGCATGGAATACAACTGACGGTGGGGTTTGTGTGTGGACGACGTGGCGTGACAGTGATGGAGTTTATGGGGGAGTGAGTGTGACGGTTGAGCAGGGTCCGGGCGTATGAGCGTGACAGAGTGGGATTGCACAAGTTTTTGAGTCAGATGGTGGAGGAGAGTGCGGGTGAGGGAACATTACAGTGCCGAAGAGTGTTGGGAGTGTGCGTGGGCGTGAGGGAGAGTATACGAAATTTTGCCTGACAATGTGGGAGTGGGCGAGAGAGTGAATGTGATGGTGATGGATTTGCGGCTTTGCAAACATGACAGTCGATCAGTGTGTCGGGGAATAAGTGCGATGGCGGGCGTGTGAGCGGCGTAGCGAGAGAGATGGGAAATAGAACATAGATCATAGAACAATACAACGCAGAACAGGCCCGACGGACGTCAATGTTGTACGGACCTGTGAATTATTCTCAGCTCGTCCCCCGACACTATCCAGTCATCATCCATGTGCTCATCAAAGGATTGTTTAACTACATTAGCAGGTAAGGCAGTCCACGCCCTTAGCCCTCTCTGAATAAACAACCTGCCCTTGACATGTTTCTTAAATTTAGGATCCCTTAATCTGTAGTTTTGCCCTCTCATACAAGCTGACATCATCAACCTCGGAAAAGGATTTCTACTTTTTGCCTGATCTAATCACCTGAACATCCTGTATGTCTCTATTAAATCGCCCCACAGACATCTTCTTTCCAATGAGAACAAATCCCCACTTAGCCTTCTTCTTTCCAATGAGCACAGGCCGTCTCTCAGCCGTTCCTCACAAGACTGTCGCTCCAGACATGTAATGCTCAGGGAGTTTGTAGGGGTGAGTGCATGATGGGGTGTGGAGTGTGGGGGGTGGGAGTGATCACGATGATGGGATAGTTAGTTTGGATGCACGTGTGATGGTGGCGTGTGTGAGTGGGAGTGAGGGTAACTTTTGGGAGTGTATGGGGAGTGGGAGTGACCGTGGGAGAGTGTGTGTGGAGTGAGCATAACGGCGAGATAGGTGCGTCGGGGAGAGAGAGTGAAAGTACAGTGGTGCATTGAGTGGGGGGAGTGAGTGTGACGTTGGGTAAAATATGGATGAGTGAGTGTGATGATTAGTAGTATGTGTGGGAGTTATTAAGACTTTGAACGATTGTGTCGGGAAGGGAAACTGATGGTGGAGGAGTGTGTGCGGGAGTGAGTGCGATGGTGAAATCGTTTGCAGGAGAGGGTGTGATGGTGGGGGAGTATTCGGATAAGTGAGTGTGACGCTGGGAGTGTTTGAGGACAGTGAGCGTGACCGTACTGTAATCTGTGTGAGAGGGTGCCTGATGGTGGGGAATGTGTGACAGAGTTTGCGTGATGTTGGGGGTCTCTGTGGAGGAGTGAGAGTGATGGCAGGTGAGTTTGCAGGGACGTGAGTCTGATAGTAGACAGTGAGCGGGGAGCGAGTGTGACATTGGAGGATTGTGTGAAGAAGGAAATTGACAGGGAAGTGAGCAAAACAGCAGAGGAATCTATGGGTCAGTTAGCCTGACGGTGCAGAGAAAGTAGTGGAGTGAGCGTGACGGTACGGAGTGATGATTGTGATTGTGGGACTGTGTGCTTGAGAGCAACCATTACGTTCGGGTATTGAACGGGGGGGAGGCTGAAGTTGGAGGAATGGGTGGGGCAGTGAGCCTGGTGGTGGTCTCGTGTCCACGGGAGTGAGGGTTTTTGTGGTCTTGAGTGCAGGGACTGAGCATGACGTGATGCGAATGTGGGGTGAATGAGCATGACAGCGAGGTACGGTCTGGGAAGAGAACATGGCAGTGGAGATTTTGTGGAGGAGTGAGTGTGATAGTGGTGCTATGTGTTGGGAATGAGCGCGACGGTGGGATATTATGGAGGAGTGAGAATGACAATGGTGCAGTGCGTGGGGTAGTGAAGCTGACGGTGGGGAATGTGTGACGGAGACTGTGTGATGTTGGGGGACTCGGCAGAGGAGTGGGAGTGACGGGAGGTGTGTTTGCAGGGGTATGAGCATGACTGTGTAGTAGCCTGCGGGGATTTGCGCATGATGGTGGGGTAGCGTGTGGGGGATGGAGTGTGATGGTTGTTGTGTGCGGGGGAATGTGTGAGACAGTGGGGGAGTCACTGTATCATTGGACAATTGTGCATTTGAGTGAATGTAGTAGTTGGGGTGTGTGTGGGCGAGAGAACGTGACAATGTAGGACTCTAGTGGGGAGAGAGCATGATGGAGGATTAGTGTGCGAAGGAGGAGGAATGATGGTGGTTGAGCGTGCGTTGGAGTGAGTATGCCGGTGGAGGTATGTGTGGGGGAATACGCATGATGGTGGGGTGAGAGCAGGGGAGTTCGAGTGATGGTTGAGGAGTGTGCAGAAGTTGAATGTGTCAGTCGTGGAATATGTGGAAGAGTGAGCGCAACATTGGGAGATTTCACGGCCAGTGTGAGTAACGGCGCGGGAGTGAGGTGTGGAGTGAGTGTGTCGGGAATAGTGTGCTGGGGAGTCAGAGTGACGGTGGGGAATAGTGAAGGGGATTCTGGATTAGTGGTGCTGGAAAAGCACAGCAGTTCAGGCAGCATCCGATGAGCAGTAAAATCGACGTTTTGGGCAAAAGCCCTTCATCAGGAATACAGATCCACCATCACGTTTGCACAGCCGCAAATCCATGACCATCACATTCAATCTCTCTCCCACTCCCACGTTGTCAGGCAAACTTCCGTATACTCTCCCACACCACCTCGCACACTCCCCAACACTCTCCCGCACCGTAATGTACCCTCGCCCGCACTCTCCTCCACCATCTGACTCAAACACTTATGCAATCCCGCTCTGTGACGCTCAACTCACTCCCCCATCCACTTCTCTATATTCCTGATGAAGGGCTTTTGCCCGAAACGTCGGTTTTACTGCTCCTCGAATGCTGCCTGAACTGCTGTGCTTTTCCTGCACCACTAATCCAGAATCTGGTTTCCAGCATCTGCAGTCATTGTTTTGACCCAATAGTGTAGGGGAGTCAGCATGTTAGTTGGAGTGTGTGCAGAGAAGTGAGCGTGTCATTGGGAGAGTGACTGTGATAGTTGTCCATTTTGCACGGGAAGGAGCGTTAGGATGGGGGAGTGTGCAGGGGAGTGTGAGTGTAGGTGGCAGAATGTGCGAGGGTAACTGTGAGGAAGAGTGTGGGGGACTCAGCGTGATGGTGGGGAATGTGCAGGGGAGTGATCATGACATTTTAGTAGAGTGCACGGAAGACAGCGTGATAGAAGGGGTTTGTGTCAGGGTGGTGAGTGTGATGGTGGGGGAGTCTGCGGGAGTGTAAAGGTAGCGATGGGAGAGTGTCTGGGAGAGTGATTATGACGGTGTGGGTGTTTGTGGGAAGTGAGCACGATGATGGAGGATTGTGCAGTTGAGTGAGAATGATGGTGGCGGAGCGTGTGTCTCAGTGGAGTGGTGTGAGTGTGACTGTAGTCCAGTGAGCGATAGAGTGACTGTAACAGTAAAGAGTGGACAGGGGAGCGAGCGTGATGGTTGTGGTGTATGACGGGGAATGAGCGTGATAGCAGGGAAGTGTGCAGAGGAATAAGTGTAGTGATGTGCGTGACGGTGGGGGACTGAGTGTGTTGTTAGAGTCTGAGCTACTGAGGAAGCGTGACAGTATTGGGGTGTGCCAAGAAGTGACAGCGACGGTGAGAAAATGTGCTGAGGAGTGACAGTGATGATGGGGTATGTACGCAGGAGTGTGGGCGATTTGGATGGTGTGCATGGGTGTGTGTGTGTACTGGAGTAATTCTGGTAATGGTGTGTATGTGGGAGATCTGTGAATGTGATGTTCGCGGTGTGTGCAGGAAATCGAGCACGACGACGGTCGGGGAATTATTGGATGAGTGACTATGATGATGAGGTTGTTCGGGATAGTGAACATTTCAATGGGTGTGTGTGGGGAGGAAGTCGGCGTGAAGATGACTTCACGGGAGAGGGATCTAGATGTTGGTGGGACATGTGGGATTATGGTCATGAAGTGGGTGGGCACATGGGGGAGTGTACATGACGGTGGCGAGTGTACAGGAGATTAATCGTGACAATGGGGTTTTGTGCAGGAGAGTGAGCGTGCTGGTAGGGGAATATGCATAACATTAAGGATGACAGTGAGGGAGTCTGTGTAAGAGTGCCCTTGACTATGGAGGATTTCGTGCAGAGTGACTACGATGAAAGGGGAGTTGCACAGCGGAATGAGCATGACAGTGTCAGAGTGTGAGGGGTAGTGTGTATGATGGCGGGGGTCTGTATGTTGCATTGAGTGTGAGGGCAGGCGAGTGAGTATAACAGTGGACCACTGTGCAAGGGAGAGAGCATAACTGTGGGAGATTTTCCGGGGAGTGAGCATGATGTTGTGAGATGCTGGGGGAGTATTCGTGGCAGTCCTGGTGTGTGCTGTGGAGTGAGTGTGAAGGTTGTGCAGTATGCAAGTATATGTGCGTAATGGTGAGGGTGTGTGTTGGGAAGTGAGCGAGAAAGGGAGGAAGTGTGTGGTGCAGTGAATATGACGTGGGAGAATATCTGGGGGAGTGAGCTTATCAGTGGCAGTGTAACCGTGTAACTGGGGGAGTGAGCGTGATTCTGTGATGAGCGTGGGGGAGTGAGCATGACGGTCGGGGAAAATGCATGAGAATTGGGGTGTGAGTGTGATGGTTGTCCTGTGTGCGGGGAAGTGAGCGTGATAGCGGAGCAGTGTACAGGAGAGTGAGCGTTATGGTGGTGGATTGTGCAGGGGGTGAGCATGACATTCAGGGAGAGTGTGTGAAAGTTGCGTGATGTTGTCGGATTGTGCTCTGGACCTTGACAGTAGGGAAGTGTTTGGAAGTGTGAGTGCCATCGTTGGGGAATTGGTGGGGGTGAGAGTGTGACGGGGGAAAGTGTGTAAAGAATTAGTGTGATGGTGGTGGAGTGTGTGTGGGAGCGAGTGTGACATGAAGGGAGGCTGTCGGAGAGTGACTGTGCTAATGGGAGAGTATTTAGAAGAGTCAGTGTGTCGCTCGGACCGTGTCCGTGGGTGTTAGTGTGTTGTTGGAGGAGTCTGTAGCGTAGTGAGCATAATGGTGGTGGAAAGTGCGGTGGTGTCAGCATGGCTGTGGAGGAATGTATGGGGGAATCAGCGTGAGGATGAGGGAGTGTGTTGGGGTGTGAGAATGATGCTGGGGGCATGAGCGCAAGAGGGTTGGTGATGGTGAGGGGTGCATGGTGGAGTGAGCGTGACGGTGAGCGTGCCTGAATTGAAGTGATCCTGACTGTAGGGGAATGAGTGGATGAGTGACCATGATAGTGTGGAGCGTTCAGGCAAATGACCATTTTGGTGGGGCGTGTGTGGGCGAGTGTGCGTAATGGTGCGTGTGTGGGCGGGGGTGTCATTAAGATTATGGTAGAGACTGCAGGGGAGTGAGCGTGAAAATGGGCGAGTGCGCGGGGTAGAGATTGCGATAATGAGGCAGTTTGTGGGGCACTGTGTCTGACAATGGAGGAATGGGTGGTTGAGTGAGTGTGATGATGGTGGTTTGTGGGTGAGCGATGAAGATTGTAGTACAGTGTGCAAGCGAGTTATCGTGATGGTGATGGAGTATGGGGGAGTGTGCGTGATCGGGTCAAATTGCAGTGGAGTGAGCGTAACTGTGCGGGAATGGATTGAGATGTTAGAGTGTCAGTGCATGCATCTCGGGGGCTGAGCGTGATGATGGGGAAGTGAGCATAATGGTGGAAGTTTGCAGGAGAGTGAGCGTGATTGATAGGGTGTGTGCTGGAGCGTGAATGTGCTGGTGGGACAGTGTGCAGAAGAGTGACCGTGGCAATGGTGCGGTCGAGTGAGAATTGTAGTGGGGTGTGCGCAGGTGTGCAGTAGAGTGAGAATTGTAGTGGGGTGTTCGCAGGTGTGTCAGCACGGTGGTCGGGCTGAGTGCAGGGAAGATAATTTGAACATGGGCGCGCATGTGGGGAAGTGTTCATGACGTTGTGGGATTGTGTGGGGAGTGATCAGAAAGTGTGTGCACGTGTGGAGACGTCTGTCTAACGGTGAGGAACTGTGCAGGAGAATGAACAAGATGATGGGTGTTTGTGTAGCAGAACGAGCATGAAGGAGGGCGACATATGGGGAAAGTGCAGGAGATTGATCGTGATGGTGGAGTTGTATGTGTGAGATTGAGTGTGCCGGTAGCGGAGTGTGCATGAGAGTGAGCGCGACAGTGAGGGAGTCCGTGGAATGGCACCCATGTTGATCGAGGATTTTGTGGGGGCGTGAGCATGATGAAGGTGCAATGTGCAATGGAATAAGCGTGACGATGGTGGAGTTTGTGGGGGAGTGTGTGTGATGCTGAGGGACTGTGCAATGGAGTGAAAGTGACGGCAGGGAGTTGAGTCAGATGGTGGAACATTGTGCAAGGGAGTGAGCATAATATTGGGGGAGTATGCAGGGGAGTGAGCGTGACTTTGAGACAGTGTGGAGTGGATTATGCAGGAAGCTGCAGGAGTGTGTCGGGGAGTGTGTGTGACAGAGCAGGTGTGTGCTGGGGAATGTGTGCGATGGTTGTGGAGGGTGCAGGTGTATGAGCGAGATGGTGAGAGTGTCTATGGGGTTGTGAGCAATGCGGTGGGGGAATGTATGGTGAGGTTTACATGATGTGGGGGCATATGGGTGGAGTGAGCAAAACAGTGACAGTGTACCCGTGGTAGAGATCGAGATTTGGTCCTGTTCGCACGTGAGTGAGCATGACGGTTGGAGAGTGTGTGATTGGGTGGGAGTGTGATTACGATGGTAGTCCAGTGTGCAGGGGTGTCAGCGTGAGGGTGGTGGAGTGTATAGGGTTGTGAGCATGATGGTAGTCGAGAGCGCAGGGGGTGAGCATGATTGGTTGAGTATGCGGGAGAGTGTGTATGACAATGGCATTTTGCGCTGTGGAGTGTGTGTGACAGTGGGGATGTAAGTGGAAGAGTTAGTGTGATGGTGGTGGAGTGTGCGTGGGGGCGAGTGTGACATTGAGGGAGTCTTTGGGAGAATTACCATGTGAATCAGGGTGTAGGTGGGAGAGTCAGCGTGTCGCTGGGAGTGTATCTGTGGGAGTTAGCATTGTGTTAGAAGAGTGTGCGGGGGAGTGAGCCTGGCGGGGCGAGTTTGGCAGGAAGTGAGCGTGATGTTGGGGGAGTGTGTGGGGGAGTGGTCATGACAGTGGTGTTGTGTTCTGCGGAGTGAGCATGACAGTGGTGGCGTGTGCGAGGGAGTAAACTTGACAGTGGGGGAGTGTGACAGGCAGTGCATATGACGGTGGGGGTTTGTCTCAGGGAGGGAGTGTGACGATGGGACAGTGTGCACGAGAGTGTTGGGGATGAAATAAATTATGCAGTGAGCGACTCACTCGTAATAGCGCCACACAAACCTTGAGATATTGATTGTTCATTCATGAGCTCATGGGGAGAGACAAGTCGACAATGATGGTCAAAAGTCACTCTGATGAGTTAAACAGATTTGAGTGGATATATCGTTTGCAATCATTTAAAAAATGGAGTATAGTGGCACTTGGAATGGTCACTTCCCCCCGTCATGTAGCTGTCTGAACAGTGCTAGTTGATAGTTGATAAGTCATGTCAGTATTACAATAGATTCTTGTCAAACAAGAATATTGTCATGCTGGGAATTTATTCCTTATAAGATGCGAGTACATCTACAAGTTCACCACATCACTTAGCCTGGGAACGTAAAACAGACACTACTACGAAAACTAAACTGGATTCCAGGTTTTAATATGTGATAAGATTTCTGCTTACTACAAATCACCCAATGGACGTGAGCATGATGATGGTGGAATGTGCTATGGTGACAGCGTGAGAGTGGGAGAGTGTGTAAGGGAGTGACCATGACCGTGCGTAGTGCTTTGGGATGTTAGCATGACTGTGAGAAGTGTGCGAGGGATTGTGCATGATTGTGGGAGAGTGCGAAAGGGAGTGAGCGTGACAGTGGAACATTGTGAGTGGGAGTGATTGCGATGGTTGGGGAGTGTGATGATGAGTGAGCGCCATGGCTGGGACGTGTGTTCGGGATTGAGCCGTGGGGTAACGTGCAAATGAGTGTGGGTACAGTGGGGGAGTGTGCACAGACGTGAATGTGACAATGGGGCAGTGCGGAGTGGAGTGAGAATGAAAGTGCGGATACGTGTGGTGGAGTTTGTATGACGATGGTGTACCGAGTGGGGAGTGAGAGTGCTGGAGGTGCCAGGCACAGGGAAGTGTGTCTGACATTGGACGTGTGTGCAGGGAAGTGAGCTTGATGGTGGAGATGCGTTGGGGGCAGTGAGCTTGACGGTGGGATTGTGTTCGAGGCAGGGAGTATGACGGTCGGGGTGTGTGAGGGGCGTGAATGTATTGGTGTGGAGTGTGTGGGGGAGTATTCGTGAAAGATTTTGAGTGTGTGGGGGAGCATGATTGAGGTGGAGAGTGCAGCGCAATGACGGCGACTTTGGTGGAGTGTGCGCGATTGTTGCATAACTGTGGGGTGGTGTACTGGGGAGTGAGCGTGACGGGAGGGAAAATGCACAGAGAGCATAACCGCTGGGAAGTGGGTGCGGGAGTGAACGTAATGGTTGGGAGTAAGTGTGACATTAGGGGAGTGTGCAGGGGGATTGATTGTGATGGTTGGCAGCGTGAGGAAGATTGAGCATGACGGTGGTTGAAAGTTCAGATTAGTGAGTGTGATGAAGGTGGAGTGTATGGGGGAGTGAGCGTCACATTGGTGGCGTATCTGTGAGATTGAGCATACTGTTCCTGGAGTGTGTGGGTGAATGAGTCTAACGGTGGTTTACTGTGCAAGGGGGTGAATATGGCGGTGGTCGTGTGTGTGTGGAAATGAGCGTGACAGTGGGGAATTGTGGGGGTTGCATGATGGTGGGGTAGTGTGCAGGGGAGTAAGTGCATATCCATGGTTGAGTGAGTATGACAGTGGTGGATTGTACATGAGTGTGCATAACTGTGGGAAGTGTGTGGGGGAGTGCGCGTTATGGTTGGGAGTGTGTCGGGAGATTGAGTGTGAGCATGCCGGTCGGCAGGTACACTCTGGACTGAGCGTGACGGTGAAAACTGTCCAGGAATGAGTGGGGCGTTCGGGGAGGATATGGGGGACTGTGTATATTGATAGTTGTGTATGCGGGGGACTGATGTGAAAGTGGGGATGTTGGGTGAGTATGCAGGGAGCGTGAGTGCGACAGCTAGGGAATGTGCAGGAGAGTGAGCTTGATGGTAAAGGTCTGTGTGTGAGTGAGCATTATGGTGGGGAACTGCGCAGTTAATGAGCATCATGGTGGGCTGTTTTACGGGGGTGTGAATGTGATGCTAGAGATGTGCCCGGGCGAATGAGAATGATATTTGGGCAAAGTGCGCGACAGTCAGTCTCTTAGTGGGGGAGTGGGCTGGAGAGCAAGCACGATGGCGTGCTGTATGCAGCGGAGTGAGCTTGACGGGGAGTAAGCATTATGGTGGAGAATTGTGTGGGGAATGAGTGTGATGGTGGGCTGGTGTGTGGAGGCATGATCATGGAAGTCGGCAAGTATATGGGGCAATGAGAATGACAGTGCACTGTTGTGCGGGGCGTGAGCATGACGGGGACGATGTGCACTGGAGAGTGAGAGAGAATGTTGGAAATTGTACAGGTGATGAAGCCTGACGCTGGTGGAGTTTGTGAGAGAGTGAACACGAAGACGAGGGTGTGTGTGCAGGAGTGAGAATGATGGTGCGGGTGTGTGCATTGGTGATTGTGAAAGTTGGAGAGTATGCAGGAGTCTGAATGTAGCGGTCGGGTAGTGCTCGGGCAAGTAAGCATGACGTTGGGGTGTTTGCAGTGCATTGAGGGTGACTCTTGAGGAATGCGCTATGGAGAGCAGGACAGAAGAAATGTGCGCGGGGAGTGAGCATGACCATCGGGGAGAGAGTGCAACATTGGGGTGTGAGGTTGATGGTGGGCAAGTGTTCAGGGGAGTGATGCAGTGTGGTGTGCATGGCGTGAGTGTGATGGTTGGAGATTGCGCAGGGGATGAGCATGACGGTAGTGGAGTGCGCAGAGAGTGCGTATGATGGTCGGAGAGTGTGCAGGGAGTGCGTTGGACGGTCGGGATCGCGCTGGGAATTCAGTGCAACGGTAGGGCATTGTCTGGGGGAGTGAGTGCGATGTCAGGGGGGTGTCCAGTAGTGCACGTGATGGTAGGGGAGTGTGCGGGGAATTGTGCGTGACCGTGATTGAGTGTGTGGGGGAGTGACCCCGTGAAGGTGAGGCAATGTTGGTGAGGAAGCAAAATGGCATTGGTTCATGCGGCCAAATGAGTGTGGCATTATAGGAATGTGCGGGGGAGTGAGCGTGACAGTGCGGGAGTGCGAGTTGTTGAGGGTAACGCTGGGGGAATGTGTGGGCGAGTAAGCACGATGGTGGAGTGTTTGTGGCACAATGAGCTTGACTGGTAAGAAGTGTACTAGTGAGAGACAATGAGAGTGGGGGACTGTTTGCGGGAGTGAGCATGACTATCGCGGAATGGGCGGGAGAGAGCGTGGCAGTGAGGGAATATACAGAGGAGTGAGTGAGATTGTGGGCGAGTTTGCGTTTCGGGTGTGGGGGTGAGTTTGACGATGTTGAAGTGTGCGAGGTAGTGACCGTAATGTGGAGGTCGTGTGCAGGGAAGTGAGCACGACAGTAAGGGAGTGTGCAGGGTAGTGATAATGACAGTGGAGGATGGGCAGGGGAGTGTGCCTAATGGCCTGGGATTGGCTGGGGAAATGATCATGATCGTGGTGGATAATGCAGAGGAGTTAGTATTACAGTAGGGGGCCGGACGAGAGAGTGATTGAAACGGTGGATGATTGTGGGAACAGTGAGCTTGACGGTGGAGGAGTGTGATAGGGAGATATCATGACGATGCAGGTTCGGTGCAGTGTGTGCAGGAGTGAGCGTGACCATTGGGAAATGTGTGGGTGAGAGCGTGTGACAGTGAGGGATTGTACGGCAGAGTGAGTGAGATTGTGGGTTAGCATGCATTATAGTGGGGTATTGAAGTTGATGGTGGGGTCGTGAGGTGACGGTGGGAAAGTGTCTAGCGGAATGATGTGATGATTGGATAGTGTGCAGGGAATGAGTGTGATGGTCGGAGAGTGTGCAGAGTGTGAGTGCGATGGTCATAATCGTGTTGGGTAATGAATGCAACGGTAGGGCATGTGTCGGGGAGAGAGTGTAATGATGGGGGAGTCTCCAGTAGTGTGACTGATGGTAAGGGGAGTGTTCGGGGGAGTGTGTGTGAGAGGAGTATTGTGTGTGATGGAGTGAGAGTGAAGGTGAGGCAGTGTCCAGGAGTAAGCAAAATGGTAATGGTTCATGTGACCTAGTAAGTGCGATGTTATGGGAGGGTGTTGGGGAGTGAACGTGAAAGTGGGATAGGGTGTGGCGGACCGAGCGTGATGTTGGGAGAGTGTGGGCTTTTGAGTATGATGGTGGGGGAGTGCGCAGGAGAGGCAGCACGATGGTGTGGGAGAGTGCGGGCCAATAGGCATGGGAGTGGTGTGTTTGTGTCACAGTGAGCTTGACTGTGGAGGAATGTTCGAGAGAGTGAGCGTGATGGTGGGGGCTTGTGCGCAGAAGTGAGCGTAACAATCGGGGAATGTGCAGATGAGAGAGCATGACCCTGTGGGAATGTACAGCGGAAAGTGTTAGATTGTGGGGGAGCTTGTGTTATTGGTCGGAGATTGCAGTTCACAGTGGGAAAGTGTGCGGGGGAGGGTAACTGTGATGGTGGGGTCTGTGTAGTTGAGTCAGCGCAGCGGTGGTGGGGTGTGGAGCAGTGTGCATGATATGGTCTGATAAAGCAGGGGAATGAACGTGACGGTGGGGGATAAATCAGGGGATGAGTGTATCATTGGGGACTGGACGGGGGAGTGAAGCTGACAGTGGAGGACTGACAGCAATTGTAGTTAATTGTGCGGGTTAGTGAGAATGACGGTGGAGCAGTGTGAGGGGGAGTGAGCGTGATGGTGGGTTATAATGCAGGGGGTTTGCGTAACAATGGGGGAGAGCGCGGAGGAGTGAGCATGATGTAAAGGACTGAAGTTGATGTTGGGCCACTTTGTCGAGGAGAGAGCATGATGGTTGGGGAATGTGCGGTGGGGTGAGTGTGGCGGTGCGGGATAATGCAAGGCAGTTAGTGTAAGAGTGGGGGAGTTGGCAGGGAGTGAGCATGACGGTGTGGGAGTGTGTAGGGGAATGAACGTGATGGTGTGTTGTGCGGCGGAGTGTGCGCGATGATGTTGAGGTGTGCGGGAAATGATTGTGATGGTGAAAGAAAATTCAAGTGAGTTAGTGTTACGGTGGGGGAGGGGGATGTGAGTGAGCATGATGTTAGGAGACTAAAGGTGGGGTCATTAAGATAATGATAGGATCGTGTGCAAGAGAGGGAGGGCAATGGTGGGGGAGTGTGCAGAGAATTGACCGTGATGGTGCAGGCTGCGTGGGGTAGTTTGCGTTATGGTATGGGGATGTGCGGAGGAATTATCGTGATGCAAGTGGTTAATACAGCGAAGTAAGTATGATGATGGTTGAGTGGTGGGGGTGAGCTTGCTGGTAGGGAACTGATGGTGAAGTTGGGAGAGTTTGCAGGAGAGTGATTGTGATTGCTGTTGAGTGAGCATGACCCTGCAGGAGTGTGTGGGGAAAGTGAGAGTGAAGATGGGGAGTGTGCGGGTGAGTGAGTGTGACAGTGGGATTATGCAGGGGAGTGACCGTGGTGGTCGTGTCACGTGCAGGGAGTCAGTGCGATGGTCGGAGTTTGTGCAGGGAGTCACTGCGAAGGGTGGGATCGTGCTGAGCAGTTTGTGGGGTATTGAGGGTGATCGTAAGTGAGCGTCTGGTAGTGTGCATGATCTTGGGGCGTGTGTGGGACAGTGACTATGACATGAGGAAAGTATGTAAGTGGAGTGAGAATGAAGGTGAGACAGATTCTGAAAGTCAGTAAAATGGTAGTGGTTCATGCGGCAAAATGCGTGCAACCTAATTGGAGTGTATTGGGGAGTGAGCGTGATAGTGGACGAGTGCACAGTGGAGTGAACATGATAGTGGCGTATGTATGTGAGAACAAATAGGACAGTAGGGGTGCATGCTGCGGAGTAAGTATGATGGTAGGCGTGTGTGTGGGGCTTGGAGCACCATGCTGTGGAAGTGCCCAGAAGTGTGAGTGACGTTGAGGAAGTATGTGAGGGTGTGAGGGTAACGGTGGGACTGTGTGCAGATGAGTATGTGGGGCACTCAAGTGTCTGTGCAAAGCGTGTGGTGGTGTGTTCCGGCAGAGAGCGTGACAGTGGGAGAGCGTTCGGGGAGTGTAAGTGTGACAGTTGAGGAACGTGCAGAGGAGCGAGAGTGCTGATGGAGGAGTATTTGGGTGAGTGAGCATTATGGCGGGGGAGTGTGCAAGGTGGGCGTGTTAGTGGACTGGTATGTGGGGGAGTGAACGTGATGGTGGAAATATGTGCAGAAGAGTAAGTGCGACATTTGGACATTATACTGTGCAATGAGTGTGATGGTCGTGGAGTGTGCTGGTGAGTGAGCTTGACAGTGGCGGAGTTTGCGAGCGACAGAGCGTGACAATGTGCTATTTTGCGAGGGATTCAGTATGGTCGGGAGAGTGCGGGAGTATGAATGTAAACGTGAAGGAGTGTGCGAGAAGTTGATGTGACATTGGTGTAGTTTTTAGGCGAGTGAGCATGACGGTGTGGGGAGTGTGCGGGGAGAGCAGGATGGTGGGGGATTCTGCGGGGAGTGATCGTGACGGGTGAGGTTGCAGCGGAGTGAGCATGCGCTGGACGTGTGTGCAGGCAGTGAGCGCGACAGAAGGGGAGTGTGCGAGGAGTGACAGTGACGGTAGTGGACTGTGCCAGCGTGTGAGCATGCTCTGGGGGAGTTTCTAGGATGTGAGTGCAGTGGTGCGTGCAGGTCTGAGAGCATGATCCTGGGAGAGTGTGTGGGTCGTGAGCATTATGATGACGTATTGTGTGTGGAGTGAGTGTGATGGTGCGCTTGTGTGCAGATGCATGAGCATACCAACGGGGGTGCATGTGAGGCAATGAGCACGGCAGTGCGCTGGTGTGCAGGGGTGAGCATGATGGTGAGGGTGTGTGCTGGAGCGTGGACCTGACGGTGGTGGAGGGTGTGGGGCAGAGTAAGTTTGATGGTGATGGATTCTGTGAGAGAGTGAGCGTGACAGTGGAGGAGTGTGTGTGTGGGGTGGGCATGCGGGGATGAACTGTGCTGGGGTAAGTGTGACGATTGGGAGTGTGCAGGAAATTGAGCTTGGCGATGAGGCTGTGTGCGAGCGTGGACTGTGGAGGAGTGTGCTAGGGACTGAACACAATGGTGGTGGAGTGTACGTTTGAGTGAGCATGACAAAAGGGGAGTGTGCAGGGGAGAGTGCGATGGTGAAGGAGTACCTTGAGGAATCTGTGAGATGGTGGGGGAATATGCATAACGGTGGGGGAGTGACGTTGACAGTAGGGAAGTGTGCGGGGGAGTAAGTGTAATGGTGTGTCAGTGTGCTGTGCGTGAGTGTAATGGCGAGGGAGAGTCTAGGAGTTTGAGTGATGATGGATCACAGTGCGGGGAATCGAGCGTGATGGCAAGAGAGAATGTGGGGTATTGTGTATGACAGTGGGGTAGTGAGCAGGGCAAAGAGCTTGACGCTGGGAGAGTGTGCTGGGGAGTAAGTGTGATGGTAAGTATGCATGTGTTGAAGTGAGCATTATGGTGTGAGAATGTCCGGGAATTTGCGTGGTCGTAGTTAACTGTGTACCGGTGCGAATGTGACCATAGTGGTGTGTATGTTGGTAGAGACTATAATGGTGGGGTATGTTCTGGAGTGCGTGTGACGGAAGAGAAGTGTCTCGCCATGTGGGTGTGTGCGGCGGGAGTGAATGTGACGATGTGGCATTGTTCAGGGAGCAAGTATCACGTTGGCAGATTGTGCATGGGAGTGTGTATGATGGTGGGGTAGTATTCGGAACAGTGATCATGATGGTGGGGCACCGTGTGGTGTTCTGAGAAAGTTGGTTCAGGAATGTGCGGGGGAGTGAGTATGATGGTGCGGTATTGTGCGCAGTAGAGTGCGTTGGGGACAGTGCGTGCAGTGAACATGATCATGGGAGAGTGCGTGGGGAGTGATCATGTAGGTGGGTGAATGTACAGGGGCGTGAACGGGATGGTGGGAGCGAGTGTGGGAGAGTGAGCATGATGGTGGGGGAGAGTGCACAGTAGTGACCATAACAATGGGGCAGTATTCAGCAGAGTGACAGTGAGGGTGCGTAGATTGCGAAGAGTGTGCACGACGATGGGGAATGTTCTGAGGAGAGTGCGTGACAGAGTGGGAATGTATTGGGGAGTGAGAGTGATAGTGTGGAACTGTGCGGGGAGAGTAAGCATAAACGTGAGGGAATGTGTTGGGAAGAGCTTATTACAGTTTGGGCGTGTGTGGGTGAGTGTCCGGGAGATTAAGCATGACAGTGTGCGTGCGTGAGAGCTGGAGTGAGAGTCACAGTGCGGCGGACAGAGCAGGGTGTGAGCATGATGCCTGGGGAGGGCGGCAATTAGGCAATGAGTGCGATAGAGACAAGGAGACGTTGACTTAATGAGTGTGACGAGGTAAGAGTGAAGGTGTGAGTGTGACAGGGTCAAGTTGGCAGTGATGACGTGAATGTGGGGGTTCAGGGTGGTGGTGAAGGAGTGAATGTTCGGGGGTCAGGGTGACGGGGATGCAGTGAGGGTGATGGTGTCAGGATGACATTGATGGCGTGAGTGTAAGTATGTCAGTGCGACGGTGACAGAGTGATTGTGAGGACGTGAGGGTAATAGTGATGGAGTGAGTTTGAGGAGGTCACTGTGACGGTAATGGACGGAGAGGGTATCAGGGTGATGGTGACGGCTTGACCGTGAGGACATCAGTGTGACTGTGACCGAGTGAGTGTCAGGAGGTCGTTGAGACGGTGATGGAGGGAGTGTGAGGAGGTTAGTGTGAAAGTGATGGGGGAGTGTGAGGGGGTCAGCATGACAGTCCCAGCATGTGTGTGACTGTGTTGTGTGTGACGGTGATAGTATGAGTATGACGAGGTACGGCTGACAGTGAAGGAGTGATTGTGAGGAGGCGGTGAAGAAATTACTGGAGTGAATATGAGGAGGTCAGTGTAATGGTGAAACAGTGAGTGTGAGGGGGTCAGGTTGACGTTGACAGAGTCAGTCTGAGGGGAAGAGAGTGACGGTGGTGGAATAAGGGCGAGTAGGTCAGGATTACAGTGATGGAATGAGTGTGAGATGTCAAGTTAATGGTGGCTGAGTGAGTGTGAGGATGTCAGGGTGGCAGTGACGAAGGGAGTGTGAAACGCTCAGTGTGATGGTGATGAAAAGAGTTTGAGGTGGTCATGGTTGCAGTGGTGTAGTGAATGTGAAGTGGTCGGGCTGATGGTGACAGAGGAGCATGAGGGTGTCAGAGTGACTGTGATGGATTGTGTGAGAGGCGTTCAGGGTAATGTGACGGAGTGAGTGCGGGGAGATCAGCATCACGGTGATGCAGTGAGTGTGAGGGCGACAGCATGATTGTGAAGGAGTGAATGTAAGTGTGCCAGAGTGACGATGATGGACTGAGAGTGAGGGGTCAGAATGATGGTGACAGAGGGAAAGTGAGGGCGACAGTGATGGAGTGAGTGAGAGATGTTCAGGATGAATGTGATGAACTGAGTGTGGTGAGGTCTGCGTCACCTTGATGGAGTGAGTGTAAGAAAGACAGGGCGATGGTCATGGAGTGAGCAAGAGGGGGTCAGGATGCGGTGATGGATTGAGTGTGAGGGAGCCAGAGTGATGGTGACAGAGGGAATGTGAGGTTGTCAGGGTGACAGTGATGGAGTGAGTGAGAGGCATTGAGAATTTATGCGATGGAGTGAGTGTGAGGAGGTCTGTGTCATGGTGATGGAATGAGTGTGAGAGCATCAGAGTGATCGTGATGAAGTGAGTGAGTGAGAGTTAGGATGAACAGGAATAAGTTTAGTGAGGCTGTCAGGGTGCCTGTGACCGAGTGAGTGTGAGGCTGACAGGGTAACAGTGATGATTTATTGTGAACGGGTCAGGGTGATGGTGAGTGCGTGAGTGTGTGGGAGTCAGGTTAATGGTGATGGAGTGAGTGAGAGGGAGTTAGCGAGACTATGACCGAGTGAGTGTGAGGGGGTCAGGTTGACATTAACGGAGTGAGTGCAATGGGTTAGAGTAACGCTCACGGAGTGAGTGAGGGTGTCAGCGTGATTGTTATGGAGATAATGTAAGTGTGCCAGGGTGACGATGATGGAGGGAGAATGAGCAGGTCAGAGTGATGGTGACTGAGAATGTGAGAGTTAAGAGTGACCCTGAGGAAGCAAGTGTGAGAGGATCAGGGTGACATTGATGGAATGGGTGTGAGGGTGGTCAGAGTGAGACTGACGAAACAGTGTGCGGGGGTCAGTCTGATGGTGAACGAGTGAGCGTTACAGAGTTAACTTGACCGTGACGGAGTGAGTGTGATGTTGTCAGGGTTGTGATGCGTGAATGAGTGTGAGGGGGTCGGGGTGATGGTGATGGAGTGATGGTGAGTGGGTCAGGGTAACTGTTTTGGCGTGAGAGTGAGGGTGTCTGAGTGATGGTCATGGAGTAGTGTAAGGGTGCCTGGGTGACAGTGGCGGATTTTTGTGAGTGTGTCGGGGTGATGCTCAGAGAGGGATTTTGAGGACTGTCAGGGTGATGTTGATGGCGTGAGTGTGAGAAGGTTAGTGTCATGGTGAGTGTGAGAGTGGGAGTTCGGCAGGGTGACAGGGATGAGGGGTTCAAGTTGTGGGTGACGGAGTGACTGTGATGGGTTCATGGTGATGGTGATTGCGTGTGATGGAAATTGTACAGGTGATGAAGCCTGACGCTGGTGGAGTTTGCGAATGAGTGAATGTAAGTGCGCCAGGGTGACGGTGATGAAGTGAGATTGAGGGGGTCAGAGTGATGTTGAGAGAGGGAATGTGAGGGTGTCAGGATGACAGCGATGGAGAGTTGACGTCCACACAGTCACTCCGTCACCGTTACAGTGATCCCCTCGCACTCCCTTATCACCACCACACTGACTTCCTCACAGTCCTCTGTCACAATCAGCCTCATGTCCTCACACTCACTCTGTCACCATCAACCTGACCCCTTCACAGTCATACACCACTGTTATCATGACCCTATCAAATCTCTCCATCATTGTCAAACTGACCGTCTCACACTCTATTCGTCACTCCCAGCCTGACACCCTCACACTCGCTCTATCATTTGCGCCCTGAACTACTCACACTAATTCCGTCACTGTCACTATGACGCCCGCACCCCACGTCATCATAGTCTCCCTGACCACCTGACACTCATTAAACTGATCCCTTGCACTCAATGCATCAATGTCACCATTTCCCGATCACACGCAGTCACCATCACCATGAACCCATGACACTCACTGCGTCGCCCATAATTTGATTCCCTCAAACTTGCTCGCTGTCACCCTGCCCGACTCCGACTCACACTCTCACCATGACCTTGACCTCTTCACACTCACGCCATCACCACCACCCTGGTACTCCTCACATTCACTCTCTCAGCATCACCTCGACCCACTCACAAAAATCCATCACTTTCACCCTGGCGTCCTCACACTCATTTCATTACTGTCATCCTGAACTCCTCACACTTACTTCCTCACGGTCAACGTTACACTCTCGCACTCACTCAGTCACCATCACTCTGACCCGCTCACTCTCACTCCATCATCGTCGCCTTGGCTCACTTACATTCACTCCATCACAATCACGCTGACACCCTTACACTCACTCCGTGACTGTTACTCTAACCCAGTACACTCACTCCGTCACTGTCAACCTCACCCCCTCACACTCAGTCGGTCATAGTTACCCTAACTCTCTTTCACTCACACCATCACCATCACCCTAACGCTCTCATGCACACACCATTACTCTGACGCTCAACCTCCCCACTCTCACTCCATCACATTTATCCTTCACGCCTCTCACCCACTACATAAATGTCACTCTGGCTCCCTCACATTCCAGCAGTCACCATCACTCCGCCCACCTCACACTCACTCGGACATGGTCAACCTATCTCCGTCTCAGTCGCTTGATCACCATCACTCTGACGCTCTCACACTCCGTCCATCACTGTCACAATGACCTCCTCACATTCAGTCCATCACTGCCACACTGACGTCCACACAGTCACCCTGTCACCATTACAGTGACCCCCTCACACTCCCCTATTACCACCACACTGACCTTCTCACACTCACTCTGTCACAATTAGCTTCACGTCCTCACATTCACTTTGTCACCATCAGCCTGACCACTTCACAGTCACTACTCCACTGAATCGATGACCCTGTCAAACTGTCTCCATCACTGTTAACCTGTTGATCTCATATTGTATTCGTCACTCGGTCATGGTCACCCTAACTCCTTTTCACTCACACCATCACCATCACCCTGACGCTCTCACACTCACTCCATCACCGTGACGCATACTTCCCCACACTCACTCAGTCACATTCATCCTGAACGCCTCTGCCCCACTCAATAACTGCCATGCTGACACCCTCAGATTCACTCTGTCACCATCACTCTGACCACCTCACACTTACTCGGTCATGGTCACCCTAACTCCCTCTCACTCACACCATCACCATCACCTGATCCTCTCATACTCACTCCATAACAGTGACGTAGAATTACCCACAGTTACTCCATTACATTCATCTTGAACTCCTCTCACCCACTCCATCACTGACACCGTCACATTTATCTGTTACCATCTCTCTGAACCCCCACACCCTCACTCCATCACCTTTACTCTGACGCTCTCACACTCACTCCATAACCGTGACGCTGACTTCCCCACACTCACTCCGTAATATTCACCCTGAATGCCTCTCACACACTCCATCACTGCCCCCCTGACACCCTCAAACTACTTTGCCACCATCAGGCAGACCCCTTCACAGACAGTAAACCACAGTAACGATGACCATCTCAAACTCTTTCCATCATCATCACACTGACCGTTTCACACTCCCTTCGTCACTGTCACCCTGATATCCTCGCACTCACTCCCCCACCATTAAGCTGACCCCTCGCATTCACTCCATCACTTTCATTACGGTCATGCTGACTCCATCGCGCTCACTGATTCACCATCAAACCTACACACTCACATATTTTTGTCACTCTCACCCTGACCCCCTCACACTCATTCCATCATTGTTACCCTGTTCCCCTCACACTTACTTCATCACAGTGACACTTACACTCTCACACTCACTCAGTCACCGTCAACTCTGAACAAATCACACTAACTCCATTACCATCACACTGAACCGCTCACTGTTACTCCATTATCACACATTACCACCACACTGACCTCCTCTCACTCACTCTGTCACCATCAGCCTCACGTCCTCAAACTCACTCTGTTGGCATCAGCCTGACCCCTTCACAGTCATTACACCACTGAAACCATGACTTCAAAGTCTCTCCATCACCTTCAAACTGAGGGTCTCATGCTGTATATTCGTCACTGCCACCCTGACACCCTCACATACACTCCTTCATCATTAACCTGACTTATCACATTCACTCAATCACTTTTATCCCGACCTACTTGCACTTACTCCATCATCGTCACTCTCTCCCACTCAGACTGACTCTGTCAACGTCACCATGACCCGCTCACACTTACTGCATCACCAATACACTGACCACCTCATAGTCACTCCAGCAAATTCTTCATCACTTCCTCACATTCACTCACTCACCGTCAACCTCACGCCCGCACACTAACAATCTCAACGTCACCCTAACCCCCTCACACTCACTTCGCGACTGTCGTGCTGACCAATCACACTCCTCCATCAATGTCACACTGACCTGCTCACACTCACTCTCACCATCACCCTCACGTCCTCACACTCACTCTTGTTTCCATCACACTGACCTCCTCACATTCATTTTCTCGGTGACGGAGTGACTGCATGGACGTCAGTGTGATACTGATGCTAAAAGAGTGGGTGTGAGGAATGTCAGTGTGGTGTTGATGACTTGAGTGTGAGGAGATCAGGGTCATCGTGAGGGTGTGAGTGGGACCAGGGCGTGGTGGCAGCGAGCGAGTTTGAGGGGATCAAGTTGTGGGTGACGGAGTGAGTGTGATGGGTTCATAGTGATGGTGACTGGGTGTGTGATGGGGTAAGGGTGACATTGATGCATTCTGGGTAAGGTGTCCGTGTAATGGTTACGCAGTGAGTGTAAGGTGATCAGAGAGACGGTGACAGTGTGAGTGCGCGGGGGTCATAGGGACAGTGACGAAGATAGTGGGAGGGAGTCGTAGTGAAGGGGATGGAGTGTGTGTGAGCTGGTCAGGGTGACAGTGACGGAGTGAGTGTGAGATTGAGGATGTGAAAGTTACAGTAACGGAGTGAGTATGAGGGGGTCAAGATGACAGTGATGGAGTGAGTGTGAGACGCTTAGGGTGACAGTGACAGACTGATGTGTTTAGCAATAATGGTGACGATGAAGGAGTGTTTTTGAGGGGGCCAGGGTGACGGTGATAGAGTGAATGTGTGGGGGTCAGTGTGACAGTGATGGAGTGAATGTGAGGGATTCAGAGTGATTGTAATGGAGTGAGTGTGAGAGTGTCAGGGTGAAAAAGAGAGTGTGAAAAAGAGAAGGTTCAAGATGACAGTGACGGACGGAGTACAAGGGGGTCAGTGTGACAGTGACGATTGAGTGTGAGGGGGAATGGTGATACCGATGGACTGATGGGTGACGGTGATAGTGTAAGTAAGAGAGGGTCAGAGTGACGGTGATGGAGTGAGTGTGAAGTGATAAAGGTGACAGTGATGGAATGAATGTATAGAGGTGAAATTGATAGAGTTAGTGTAATGTAGTCAGGATAATGGTGAGGGAGTGAGTGTGAGTGGGTTAGACTAATGGTGTTTGTGTGAGTGTGAGTGGGTCGGAGTGACTGTGGCGGAGTGAGTGTGAGAGTGTCCGGGTGATAGTGATGTATTTTTGTGAGCGAATCAGGGTGACCATGACAGTGCGAGTGCAGGGGGTGTCGGGGTGATGGCAATGGAGTGAGTATGAGAAGGTCAGGGTGACAGTGAGGGAGTGAATGTGAGTTCGTCAGTGTGGTGAGCGGTTCAAGGAGATAGAGATGAAGTGAGTGTGTGGTGTTCTGGGTGAAGTTGACGGAATGAGTGTGAGGTGTTCGGGATGAAGTTGATGGAGTGAGCATGAGTGTTTCACAGTAACGGTGTTGGAGTGAGTGTGAAGTGTTCATACTGACGGTGATGGAGTGAGTGTGAAGCGGTCAGGGTGACAGTGTCGGAGTGAGTGTGAGAGTGAGTCTTCATTTTGACATTAACGGAGTGAGCATGAGGGGTTCAAGATGACATTTATGGAGTGAATATGAGAGGGTAAGGGTGACAGTGACAAACTGATATGTGCTGGGGTCAGCGTGATGGTGATGGAGGGGTGCGAGGGGGTCAGGCGGACGATGAAGGAGTGATTGTGAGGGGGTCGGGGTGATGGTGAAGGAGAGTGCTATGGGTTCAGTGCCAGATTGAGTGTGAGATTGAGGGTGTCACAGTTACAGGAAAGAAGTGAGTATGAGGGGGTCAAATGACAGTGATGGATTTAGAATGAGATGGTTAGGTTTACGCTGACAGACTGATGTGCGAGGTATTCAGAGTGATGGTGAAGGAGTGAGTGTGAGAGGGTAATGGTGATGGTTGTGGAGAGAAATTGAGGGCGTCAGTGTGACAGTGATGAGTGAGTGTGAGGGAGTCAGTGTGAGAGTGATCGAAATGTGTGACGGTGATGCAATGAGCGTGACGGTGTCAGGGAGACCGTATTGGAATGAATATGTAGTAGTCAGTGTGACAGCGACCAGTGAGTGTGAGGGAGTCAGTGTGAAAGATTTTCGAAATGTGTGATGGTGATGCAGTGAATGTGTGTGCGTCAGTGTGGTGGTAATGGAATGAGCGTGAGCTGGTCAGGGAGATTTTGATGAAGTTAATGTAAGGTGGTCGGGGTGACAGTGACGTGCTTCATTGTAATGATGTTGGAGTGAGTGCATGGGCCTTATAGTGACAGTAATGGTGTGAGCATGAGAGGATCGAGATGATATTGATGGAGTGAGTGTAGGAGAGCTTGGGGGACAATGACAGACTGATTTGTGAGGAGATCAGGGTGACAGTGATAGAGAGGTGTGAGGGGGTCAGGGCGATGGTGAAGTTGTGAGTGTGAGGGGGTCCGTGTTACAGTGACGGAGTGAGTGTAAGATTGAGGCTGTGAGGATGACAGTTGCTTTCCAGCTTTCAGCTTTCATTCTCTCTTAAAGGTACAGTACACGCCTTCAGCTTCATAACAGTGCTGGTTACATCGATGACCTGGTGAGTTTTAGTCACGCATGGAAGGTACATTTGCAATATTTGTCAGAATTGTTCAATTGACTTCGGGAGGCAGTCTTGAAAATAAACCTGGCTAAAAAAATGACATTTCCATTTTCCAAAGCCCTTGTCTCCTTTATACGCCATGTTATTGGATATGAGTAAATGGCCCCACAGATTGCAAAAAGAAGGCAATTGGACAGTTGTACAACCCATCTACAAAAGGACTGGTGTCATTGTGCCTGGGGTTGAGTGAATTTAATGAAAATTTTGGACCAAATTTTAACTCTGTCGATGCTCCACGCACTGAATTGCTGAAGAAAGGCAAGGCGCTCCGTTGAACAGTGGACTGTCAGAAGGTATTTGACAACCAAAAATCCATGAAAACCACTGTGCCTGTATTAGCCACACGTAATTAGTCAAAGCCAATGAAGGTGGCTAACGATGCGAGTGATGTGTGTGTCGGGCTTGAGCTCGTGCAGGAAGCTCATGAGAAGATAAAAGACCCTTCGGGTATTTCTCAAGAAACTGAATATACATCAGCAAAAATATTCAACTGTAGAGAAGAAGACGTTGCGCTCGTTTTTGGTGTTACAACAGTTCAATGCTTATGTAATAAATAGTGTATCTTAGACAATGCCCTGATCGTAAAACTTTGAATTTTGTGGAGAGATTTAAGGACAAAAATACCAGATTGTTTACATTGTTACAGCAATTCAATTTGAAAATTATGAATGTAGCACAACGAGAAAACGTGATTGCTGACGTATTATCGAGACTTGGATGAGAAACGGAAGCATTCGATGAAGGGAGTAAACCAGGCTGCAATAGAATGCATTGTGCATGTTTGTATGTTTATCGTCAATGTCATCTATATGGGTGTTGTAGTATACTGAAGAGTTCCGATTATTGAGTTCTAAAATGAAGCCATCTTTTGGTATATGGATCATACTACAGAACATTGACTGCCGGGTTATCAATGAAACCCCACAGAGTAGGAACAGGGTACTCGGCCCAACAATCCCAAGCAACGGTGGCACAGCAGTTAGCATTAGTGCTGCACAGCGCCAGAGACTCGGGTTCAATTCCCGCCTCAGGCGACTGTCTGTCTGGAGTTTGCACATTCTCCCCGTGTCTCCCACAGTCCAAAAATGTGCAGGTTAGATGAATTTGTCATGCTAAATTGCCTGTAGTATTAGGTGTAGGGGAATGGGTCTGGGTGGGTTGCGCTTCGTCGGGTCAGTGTGGACTTCTTAGGCCTCTTCCCACACTGTAATTAATCTATAAAAAATATCTCGAGAGAGTTCCATCCTGACCTATCACCCTACCCTATTCCCATAACCCTGCATTTCCCATGCAATACACCTAACCTAAACATCACTGAGCAGCTCAAGCGCAACTAGAAACAACCAACATGGCCAGCCAGCCATGGTCACACCCCTGATTACATTAAAAGAAACGAGCTCATTGATGGTTTTCATTGTCCTCCGTATCAGTCCATGCAGTCTGTGGGAAGACCAGAACAGAGTGGTACTGCTTAATATTAAACAGCGCACAACGCACCAGTCCTGTTGTGCACATAAGTACACACAAACACTCAGAGATGCATGCACTCTCTCGCTTACAAGTGCACATAACCACAAAGACAGACATAACAATAGGCGCACAGATAAAAAGAAAAGCTAAAGCACTGACATGAATGCAGATATAGGACGTCTCAGTATTTCCCTTGCATTACATTGAGTTTGCTACTATTTCACTTCATTCAACAGATGTGTGCCACCGTTTCTGTTGCTTATCTGGCAGTCTGTCATTATTTTTGGAAGTGTGTCAATAATTCAGTCTCTCTAAGTGAAGTGGTTCAGTGCATAACATGCTCACACGGATGACTGCGCCAGGGTTCACTTATTGTATGAGGAATGTGTGTATTTTACAAAGCCAAATCATAGAGATGAGATCTAACCTGGAAGAATTGTCAAGTTTGTGGAGGGCAAGTGTGGAACCCCAAATGGACAGTGACAAGTTAATGCAATGTTCAGATATATGGCAGATGAAGAACAATGCAGAGCAATGTGAGGCGATGCACTTTCGTAGGAAGAACTTTGAAAGACAATTGAAAAATGTCTGTACCATCATAAAGTGGCGAGATGAGCAGAGATCGCTGGGTGTATATGAGCATAGATTACTGAAGATTTCACAAGTGGGGAGAGCAGTAAATGTTTCAGGTTAGTTTCAGGACCTGACCTGTTTACCGGAGAAAGTGTAGGGGGAGACTCTGTGCTCCTATCGTCGGAAGTGGTGGAAACGATGTGTTGTGGGCAAACCCTGCTGCCCACCCAGACCTTGGAGATTCATTTTGTTCCAGATCGACACATAAGGTAAATGGTATTAGGGCCATGGCTTCTAAGTTGTTCCAGTCTGCCAGTCGTTTTAAAGTGAGAAGTGTCCTTCTGATTACTCAGTTGGTGGAACGTGGCTGTTCCCTGAACTCCAAACGAATCGTCCTGGTCAACTCCGACTCGTGCCAAGTTTCTTCCCATAAGAGGGGGGAGGGGTTTGACGGAACGGGTATCGGGCACTTCACCACCTGGTTGAGCACTTGCTCTCCTATTCCCGGTTGTTTCTCCTGATTCGGCGAAAGGGAGGGAGACAGTGAGTGGCCCTGCCTTTAGTGCTGATGCCGTTGAGGAGAAGGGAAATGGTAAGGTGTCCGGAGGGAGACTATCCACTGTGTTGTATTTATGCAGTGTTATTAGTGTGGGGGTTATATAACAGGGAGAAAGTGAGGTCTGCAGACGCTGGAGATCAAAGCTGAAACTTTATTGCTGGAACAGCACAGCAGGTCAGGCAGCATCTAGGGAACAGAAGATTCGACGTTTCGGGCACATGCCCTTCTTCAGGAATGAGCAGAGAGTGTTCAGCAGGAGAAGATAAAAGGTAGGGAGGAGGGACTTGGAGGAGGGGCGTTGGAAATGTGATAGGTGGAAAGAGGTCAAGGTGAAGGTGATAGGTCGGAGTAGGGTGGAGGCGGAGAGGTCAAGAAGAAGACTGCAGGTCAGGAAGGCGGTGCCGGGCTGGAGGGATTCGGCTGAGACAAGGTGGGGGGAGGGGGGATGAAGAAACTGGTGAAGTCCAAGTTCATCCCCTGTGGTTGGAGGGTTCCCAGTCGGAAGATAAGACGCTCCTCCTCCGACCGTCGCGTTGTTGTGGTTTGGCGGTGGATGAGTCCAATGACCTGCATATCCTCGGTGGAGTGGGCGGGGGAGTTGAAATGCTGTGCTACAGGGTGATTGGGTTGGTTCGTCCGGGTGGCCCAGAGGTGCTCTCTGAATCGCTCCGCAAGTAGGCGGCCTGTCTCCCCAATATAGAGGAGGCCACACCGGCTGCAGCAGATGCAGTAGATAATGTGGGTGGAGGTGCAGGTGAATCTGTGGCGGATATGGAAGTTTCCTTTGGGGCCTTGGAGAGAAGTGAGGGGGGAGGTGTGGGCGCAAGTGTTGCACCTCCTGCGGTTGCAAGGGAAGGTGCCGGGAGTGGAGGTTGGGTTGGTGGGGGGTATGGATCTGACAAGGGAGTCGCGGAGGGAGTGGTCTCTACGGAAAGCTGATAGAGGAGGGGAGGGAAATATATCCTTGGTGGTGGGGTCCGTTTGGAGGTGGCGGAAGTGACGGCGGATGATGCGCTGTACATGGAGATTGGTGGGGTGGTAGGTGAGGACCAGTGGGGTTCTGTCCTGGTGGCGGTTGGAGGGGCGGGGCTCAAGGGCGGAGGAGCGGGAAGTGGAGGAGATGCGGTGGAGGGCATCGTCGATCACGTCCGGGGTGAAATTGGGGTTATATAACAGACAAGAGAGACAGAATGTGAGAGACGGAAGGTGTGACACGCAGTAGTGATATTGGAGATATCCAATGAGTGTGAGGCAGCAGAGACAATAGGGTGACACTTATCCTGAAAGAGTGGAGGAAGCTATAGATGCTTATCTTATATTGTTGGACATTTCTTCAGATCGCAAATACTGCACTGAGCACAGACCAAGCTTGGTGGGACTGGTGGTGTGACATCCTTTGTGAGGAGAATCGTCCACCTCTGTACAAGCCCATCCAACAAGCCCTCCATGCTCCTGTCGATACATGGTGTTGTAATTGCACCTTATTTGCTATGATCGGACTCAGTTGTGCAGGGCAGCTCCAAACTGATAAAGTTCAGCCGTGTGCCATTTGGCGTTTTAAAGAGAGTATCATTGCCAAGGATCACACAATATCAGGGGCTTTGGTGCAATGTTGAATACCTCCAGCTGTGTTGGTGAGAGAATCAGTTGACACTGAATCAGAAGGACACCATGGTGTGAGGTGAGTCGTTCACGAGGTGAGTTTGATAAGATAGCACATGGAAACTAGCTCGGACTCCTAAAGACGATCCCTCTGTCACCCTAAATGAAAATGAGACTGAGACAAGTTTTTGTTAGATTCAGCTCAATGAGGCAAAGATTCTTCTGAACCCATTTCGAGCCTCAAAACTGCAGAATAAATGATCATTCAATGCTCTCCATTACCTGAACACACACCAAAATCCTATTTAACAATCATTCCTGGAAACACGGGCCCGTGTTGCAAGATGCTAACGAAATGTCTACATTTAAGCATTCTAAAACCTGTGATGCGTCCTTGCATGGCATTGTCTCTCAGTATACCTTCTTCTGTCTACATCCCAAATCTTTACCATTTGATGGTATTTAACCTGATTCCCACGATATCTCTCTTTGTCATTATTTTTCAAACCGACAGGACCCCTTCGTATTGTATAATGGAGGTATGAAGGTACAAATGGATGGGAGCTGCATGTTTTCCCACGCTGGCCAGCGAATGAAGATATTGTTACAGAACAATGCAGTAGTGTGGTAGTGCTCACAGCTCTTCATTTTGCGAGGATAACTGCCTCTGAGCAATTATTCAGTTATAACATAAATATCAGTCCCTGTTGTTTTGGGCCCGAGCAGATCCACTCAAAACATATGAACAAGGGAGCCTCGGCCCAAAGGTTTTCTTGTTTTGAAGATGAATGCGAGAATTGGTGTTCCAGATGCAATTCGATTGGTTACATTACTCGACGCTAAGCAAATACAACAAAAGATATCTCCACCTCCACACAGCTACACAGGGCAGTGAAAACGGCTTTTGAATCGCCGGTCTTACTTATTTAATACATTGTGTATTAAACTGGAAAGTTGCATGGCAGTAGTACAGGATGTTGGTAAGGCCGCACTTGACATATTGTTTTCAGTTTTTAGATGTTGCTAGAGGGAGGATGTTACTAAATTGGAAAGAGTTAAAAAACAAAAATTACAAAGACGATGCCAGGATCCAATTTTCTGCGTTGTAGGGAATGATATGAAAAGCTCCTTAATGTGTACGGCAGTAAGGGGGAAATCTTAGAGAAATGTATAAAATTATGAGAGGCGTGGATACGGTGAATCCATTCACTTCCCTTCACAGGGTTGGGGAATCGAGGACAGAAGGGTATCATTTTCAGGCTAGAGGGGAAAGAGCAAAAGGGATCATGAGAAGCAAGCTTTTCGCACAGAACATGATGCATACATGGAATGAATTGCTAGCGGGCGGGTGATGGTCAATTATGCATTAAGTAACAATTAAAGGACATTGGGACAAATATATGAATAGGAAACATTTAGAATGATTTGGGCCAAATGCTGGGAAATGAGCTTAGCGTGGGTGGACTTTTCGCTCAGCATGGACCAAAGGGCCAAAGTGCCTTTGTCTGTGTTGTATAATTCTATGGCTCTAAGTACATCTGGTCCGTCAGACGGATCAAGGCCCGATGCAACTGTGTTTTAAAATGCTACGTCGTTACTGATATGAATAATTTTCCTCTATAGTTATGACAGTCCAATGGCCACGTAGTGTTTCTCAGAGAATTTCGGGATCTTCCACCGTATTAACAGCAGAGAAGTTACCCTGCAGCTGTACTTTATGCTCGTGAGGCCACTCCTGGAATGCTGGGTGGTGTTTTGATGTCTTAATTTGAGAAAGGATACATTGGCACTAGACGGGGCTGCAGAGTAGGATCTCTCGGCAGTTCCGGAACTGAGGGGCTTGGCGTTTGGGGAGGGACTAAGTGGATTGGGATTATCTTTGTTGGAATTCTGAAGAATGAGGGAGGGCGGGTCTTGAAGAAGCACATCAAATGTTAAAGGGAAGAGAAAGGATAGATGCAGGGAGGATGTTTCCAATAACAAGTGAAACGAGGGCAAGAAGATATATCCGCAATCTTAGAGACAGCAGATTTAGGCCGGAATTGTTGATCAACTTCTTCACCCAGCGGGTGGTCTATCTGTGGCGTTGCCGACCTCTGTACTCTTTTATAAGGCTAAAACAACTATTTTCTTGAAGAATAAAGGAATTAAGTAATACGGTGAGAGCTAGTTGGAGTGGCGTTCATGGAAAGATCAGTCATGAACTTATGGAATGTTTGAGCAGACATGAAGGGCCAGATGGCCTTCTCCTGCTCTTAGTTCTTTTGCTATTATGTTACGAAGATACAAACAAAACAGCTGATTCGTGTCGCTGCAATTCCTCAGTTCTGTAAAATAAATTATCCTGTCTGCGCATTCACCATAACACATTTGAACTTGTGTTTAGTATCTATTTGTAAATATTAGCAGAATCTTTTCGAAGGTGTTATATTTCTTGATAATTTGTGGTTTGTTTTTTTTTTTGGTATTTTCATCAGTTTATTGGTTATCCTTTGCACTGTCCTTAGTGTCAAGTAATCCATGTCTCCCCACATTACCTAGCAATTTTTTTGTCAACTGCTGCCATTGAACTCATGAAAAATGTATCTTATTTTGTTCACAATCGTTGAGTCAACTTTCCCTTTTGCTGTTTACATCTTGGAGGGACATATGGTCACAGATCAACGAACAGCTTTTCTACGACTAACAAACATTGCCCTCTTCCGTTAAATTAGTTTCAAGTATTTTACAGATTCACTGAAGCCAACTTGCCCCTCATGCCTTCATGTCTTGAATGACTCAGGCGTACACAGATAATTCTTTCAAACAAAACCGTTTTGTTTCAAATAATCTTTTAAAATTCAACATTTTATGAACACGACTCCCAACATTTCCTTTACAGCAAGATTTCAATTAGCACTCTGATTACAGAACACCAATTCTAAACCAACCTGATCTCTATACTAGTGTGCACCGTCCTATTAAATGAGAGAAACTATTTCCCCAGAATTAATATACATTTGGATTAGCACAGTTTCGATGCAACATGTAATCGTCTACTTTTACTGCAGTACTCACAAGCCTGAATAGTGGATTTCTTGTTTCATAGCATGTCTAACGTTTACATTGCAGTTTTCACTTTTATACATTAACTCAAATCGATTCTTGCTTCTCATTGTGGTTCCTAAGCTCCATCTTACCGGATTCTGTGCATTCAGAGAAAACGGAAGGCCTTTGATGAGGAACCACAATGCGGGCTGCTCTGGAAGGTAAAATAGCATAGAATCAGGTGCTGCTGGCAAATTGCTTACGCAATTTTCTTGATGGGAAGGAGCCAAGAGCAACAGTGGAAAATTCTTGTCGGACTGGAGGCCTTTGAGTAGTGGAGAGTCTCAGGGGCTGCTGTTGTGCCCATTATGTTTGTTATCTATAACCAATGATTTGGACAAGAATGTATAAGTTATCATCAGTAAGTTTCATATGACACTAAAATAGAGATTGCAGTTTGTTTATTCTGGATCACGCTGATGTCAGGAGAGATGTTTTGGGTCGGCTAAAGGACATTAAGTTAGACAAATGCCCAGGAACGGATGGGAGCTATCCCAGATTGGTGTGGGAGGCGAAAGGGGAAATAGCTGGGGCCCTGAAAACATTTTTCAGCATCCTTAAACACAGGTGAACTGTCTGAGGACTGGATGGTTGCTCATGTGGTCCCCCTGTACAAGAAGGGTAGTAGGGATATTCCAGATAATGAAAGACCAGTGAACCTGACGTCAGTGGTGCGAAAGTTGCTGGGGAAGGTACTGGGGGATAAAATTTGTTAATGTTTAGAAAAGAATGGGCTTATCAGTAAAAGGCAATCGTGTTTTGTACGGGGGAGTCTGTGCCTTCCCAACTTCATAGTGTTCTTTGAGTACGTGACCAAGTTGATAGATGGAAGAAGTGCTGCACATGTCATAAACATGGACTTTCATACGGCGTATGATAATGTTCTCGACGGCAAACTAATGGATGAAGTGAAGTCATATGATTAGCAGGATGTTCTAGCGAGGTGGATAAAGAACTAGTTGAGCAACAGGAAACAGCAAATTGCAACTGAAGGGAGTTTTTCGAAGTGTGGAAAAGTGACCAGTGGTGTTCCACAGGGTTCAGTATTGGGGTCACTATTGCTTGTGATGTATGTCAATTATCTGGAAGAGGGCATTGTTGGTCTGACCAGTAAGTTCGCAGATGGACGAAGATTGTTGGATGAATACAAAGTATAGGGGACTGTCAAAGATTTCAAGTGTATATAGATAGACTGGAGAGTTGAATGGAGTTTAATCGAGGTAAATGTGAGGATATGTATTTTAAGAAGTGTTATTCTACAGCCAACTATACTGTCAGCGGATGATCCTTGGGGTAAAAACGTTGATGAGCGAATAGATCTGAGAGTTCAGGTTTATTCTGCACTGAAGATGGCTGCACAAATGGATATAGCGGTCATGATGGTGTATGGTGTGCTTGCCTTCGTTGACGAGGTATTAAATATAAGAGCTGCCAAGTCACGCTAAAATTGCAAGAGACTTTAGTCCGTTTGCACTTCGAATACTGTGTACAGTTCTGGTCGGCACGTTACCAAAAGGATGTGGACCCTTTGTAGTGGGTTTGGAGTCGATTTATGAGAGTGCTGCCTGGCATAGAAAGTGCTCGCTATGAAGAGAGGTTGAGTATGTTAGGATTATTTTCATCAGAGAAAAATGAGATTGAGGTTGAACTTGAATGAAGCTTAAAAAATCATGAAGGCCACAGACAGGGTGAATAGACATAAGACTTTTTTTTTTCCCAGGGGAGATGTTCAATAACGAGAGGTCACGCGTTCAATGTGACAGTTGAAAGGATTAAGGGAGATACACGCCGGACGTACTTTCCAAAGAGGGTGTAAGTGCCGGGAACGTGTTGCCATCATAGGTAGTAGTGGCAGGAATGCTAAATTACTTGAAAGGGCGATTGGTAGATGGGGAGAAGAGGGATACAGATCCATAGGATTTAGGTGATATGTTTAGACAGTGGTTCTGGATCGTCACAGGCTTGGAAGGGTGAAGGACATCTTCCTGGTTTGTAAATTTTCTTTGTTCTTCCTGGTTCTTAGGCGATATCATAGACAGTGTGGAATGTTATTAGAATCACAGCAGATTTTTCATCACGATCTTTTATAGCGATCCTGGGTGTTTTCAGTATGCAGATAGACTGAGAGAAAGAGTTCGGTAGTGGATTTCAGGAAAAGGAGCCTGTGGATTGTGGACACGATGCTGTTTTGGGAGCAGCTTGTATTGTGTTTCAACAAGTTCAACAGAGTGAGAGGACAGAGCTGAATATCGTGGCCATAAACAATGAGAAGGAGCTACAAAAGCTGAATGGCTGGAAGGTGGATAACGTACCTGGGTTAGATTCACTACTGACCTGAGTCCTAATGGAAATTGCTGATTTGCTGAGACAGTGGATACCTTTGTGGTTTTTTTGACAAATCGCTCAAATCAGGCAGGACCTCAGAGGACTGGAAAGTCGTGAACGAGATTCCCCTGTTTAAAAAGTGAGTAAGGCAAAAGATGGAAAATTACAAACCGAATAACCTAACCTTGGTCACAGAAGAGAAGAATGAAACTTTTGAATACTTCGAAGTGCATGGTTTTATCAAGGGGTGGTGATGCCTCAAAGCTGGTATACTTCTTAGAAGAACCAACGAGCAGCTTAGACCAAGGGCAGTCAACGCTGGACTTGAAGAAGTCTTTAGACAAAGACCTGCATGGAGCCGACTGAGTAAGATAAAAGGCCCATGGTAATAGAGCCAAATTACGAGCATGGATAGGCGATTGGCTGTCTGGCAGAGAGCAGAGAGTAGTGATGGAAACTGTCTTTCTCAGAATGGCTGCAGCTAACAGGTGGTGTCCTGCAAGGTTCTGTGTCAGGACGACAACATTTCACTTGATACATTAACAAGCCATATGAAGTAGTGAAGGGCATTCTGGCTATGTTTGCAGATGATGCATCTTATAACCATTCAAATCGCCTTGGAGGGAGTTGCGTATTCGGACATCTTAGCTGGTAGACAAGAGATTTTCAATCCCACGTCCAATTTTTCACAAATGTACCTTTGAATCCTTGCTTTTTGAGCTTAACCTTGGTTACTCATTCCAGCAGTAGCATCGTCGCATTTAAAGTGAGACTTTCTCTTGTTTGGTTTGATTAATGTCGCAGTAATATATTGAAAAATCAACACCCACCACCAGAAGTAGTGTCATTTGTCATTTTGCGTGGCATAACGTGTACTGTTCGCTATTTTGGGAACAACAGCTGAATTGTTGTTTGGACTCAGAACGGAAATCGAACTCTGTAGTGGTTATAAAGTAACATAATGAGCTAAAATTAAAATAATTAGTAAAAATGGACACGGGAGTCTGATGCAAAATCAGAAGACAACGTACACTGATTTATTTAAAATGATCAAATAGATTAACGCTGCACATGATCAACTTCAAGATATTGAAATTAAACAAATATGTACTGTGATAAAACACATACAAGAACAATTCTCTTTTGTTTTATAATCCGATCAACCTGCCACATTATATTTGATGATGAACAGAAGATCTACCATTTGGCATTCATAACGATATAATATGACTAGCAAGAGAACGGAGGTAATGGGTAACGTTGGTAAGACATGTATTTACCAATTTAATCACGTCACACTCCGTCCACAGTTACAGAAAAGCAAATTGATACAATACGATTCGTAAATTCAAGGGCTGCATCTAAACACAGTCTGCTGCTGAACGTCTGCTATCTACAAAATAATAAAACAATGTGCAGTTGTAATGTTGAAATGTGGAGAGAACATACGCAGAAAGATGAATGACAGCAGAGAGATGATCAACATTTTCGTTTACAAATGTTAAAAATTATGGCATGAGGAGAGAACGATGGATCTGGAGAATGTTCTTCAGACTGTCTAAACATGTTGTGTAAGTCTGTTTCCAACCCCAATCAAGAACTTATCTCTCCCTTGCACGAAGTAAGGAGAGCGGATCTCATCTTCCATGTTGGGTCTTTGCTAAAGGCAGCCATCCTACTGAGGCACAAGTAGGTGTGATGAACTCTAACGCAACTATTTTGGTAGCGAAGAAGAGACTCACCAGCTTAGAAGAAGCACAAACAACTGAATTGCTCAGAATTATCACAATTTCTAAACCAAACTGATGAGGTCTCACATCTTCTTGATTAGTCAGTACTAAAGCAAAGATTGAAGGATAAAATACCAAATATTGACAGAGAAAAAATAACTCCTCGAGTAAAATTAGAGACCGATACAAACTCTGGAGAGAAAGCAAGTACAGATTTAAGTATAGTGGCCCTTCTTCAATCTTGCACTCCAATTCCCTCTGCCATACAACCATACGTGTTCAATTATCTGCGGCTCTGTTAAGTCACATGTAGGCTCTCAGCCGAAACTTACGACCTTGAATAAACATAATCGACAAATTACGAATCCGCCAATAGTCAAGACGGACAATGTTCAGCAGTTCCATTGGTGTGGCCATTGTGGAATTTCTCACAGGAGGAGAAACTGTTGTGAACTCTGCATTGACAGTGAAGGTGTCCCAAGAAATCACGCCGTAAACTGTAACTAATGTAATATATCCCTTTTTGAGTCAACAAATACGAAGAAGGTTTAAAATCTGCCTTACCCAAAACTACCAGACGCGTGTGCAACTCTTACACTTTTTCACGATTGTGCAATAGGTGTCCGCATCAGATGCTGAACAAGGAGCGACATGAAATTGTTTTCGCGTGGGGTTTATAGCTAGGACTAAAGATACTGACTTCAGTATTCCCGATTCTTACTGGTTAAATTATGCAAATTTAGCAGTGGAAGTCACACACTTCAGTAAAGTGTGTGACTGGAAAGTGAATTTGGTAACAACGTTATTTACATACAACTGCTCGCCAGGATAATTAAAGCAGGTTCAGGTTGTGTTTCTAAAATCCCTCTTTGGAACCCAACATAACCATAATCTCTCCCAATCTCTCTCTCTTTCGCTCCTTTAATCAACACCACAGCAGATATTATCCTTCCTTCCTTGAAGGATATTTGTGGACAAATCAAACAGCTATCAGGCAGAGCTCAAATGGGATTTTCTGTTTTGGCGGACATCTCTCATGTACTTCTTTCTCATTTCAGACACGTTCACTGGATTTTGGAAGTGGAGAATTTAACATTAGGAAATGCAAATCAAATATCACATCAGAATCTCATAGTGTTACACATTTCTGGAAACCTGAATATTTTGGATTTTGAACAGAAAAGTGAAAATCACCATTTACAGTGGCCCGAAACCATTATTTTGTCCCCTGGGTGGCAAGACTCTGTCGATGGCCAGACACAAGTGCAGTCATATCAGAAAGTGTGGTGCTGAAAAAGCAAACAGGTCAGGCAGCATCCGAGAAGCAGAAGAATCGATATTTGCAGCATATGCCCTTCATCAAGAAGGGTTTGTGCCCGACACTTCGATTTTCCTGTTCCTCGGATGCTGTCTGACCAGCTCCGTTTTTCCAACACGTCTCACTCGACGCTGATCTCCAAATCTGCAGTACTCACTTGCTCTACTGTCATAGACGGGTGAAATTGTGTAAATATGTTGGTTGTGGAAAGCGAATCAATACCCATCTGGCCTGGATACATATCGGCGCAGTCACACTGTAGAGAGGCGGTTCACCTGCGCAGAACATGAGAAGGGATTCACTAAGTTATCCCACCTGACGGCAAATCAGGAAGTTCACACTGAGAACAGATCATTCATTTAATCAGAGTGTGGGAAAAAAAGTACTCAAGCAACACACTCACTAAAACACCAGCGAGTTCACATTGTGGAGAGACTATTCATGTTTTCCGAATGTGGAAAGGGATTGCCTCAGCCATCCTACCAACTGAAACACGAACAGGTTCACAGTAATGCAAGACCACTTTAACTGCTGTATTTTGGAATTGATTTAAATATTCGGCGGAACTTGTAAGCCGTTTGGATGCTTCCACTGGTACTGGGTTCACCAGCAAGTTCACACCATGTAGATGCCAATCAGCCGCCCCAAATGCAGAAAACGCTACTTTTTTTTTTCTAATCTGCTAAAGCACCAGCATATTCTCATTGAGGAGAGACACTTCGCCTGCTGCAAGTGTGGGGATTGTTTCTCTCAGTCATCAAATGTTCAAGCATGAGCAAGTACCCAAATAATTTACCATGATTGAATTTTGTTGTTACTGGCAGCCGAGATTGAACCTTGTTAACCAGGATCTATCTCTGCTGATTATTATTGCCTCTAGACGAGCTATTTGTGTTAACATTCTGGATAATGAGAAATCAGTCTGCTTTGTTTTAAAATAATGCAGATGGTCGAGGCCTGAAGGAAAAATAAACAGCTTGCCGGAAAAATCTCAACAGGTCTGATATCATCAGTGGAGAGATAAAAGTATTAAATGTTTTAAGTCTGATCCGACTCTGCTATTGCACTGAAGTGGAGTGGAAATTATTATGGTGTAGCAAAGGAGGAGGTAGAGGACGTGAAATATTGTAAATGTGCCGAGAAAGCTAGTGGTGGTATTACGATGTATCGATTGATAGGCACTGCGAGAGGTCAGTTTACAGAGAGAAAATGGGTTAGTTCTGCTGAGAGCAAACGTAATATCCATGACACTGGGTAGCTCGCAGGTTGAGTGTAGAGAGGGGGTATCAGTAGAGGGAAGTTGCCAAGAGAGAGCGTTGAAAGAGAGATTAGTGGTAACACAAACATGGTAATTCAGAGTGGAGGACAGAGTTCCTGGTGTTTAGTTTTTGAACTCAGTGTTGAGTCCTGAAGACTGTTCCTCCAGCTTGCATGTTAACTGTAGAAGATGCCGAGTTTTTGTTTTTGGTATCTTAGATGGCAGGTTGTCTTTTTGAATTGCTCGCCTTGTCTCCTCCATCGTCACTTCCAGCAACAAGAGCGAGGAGCTCATGGAGCTTTTCTGACAGTGAAATGGAAGCGATCTGATCAGCTGCTTCCCTCCAACCACCCATCATTGGACATGTCCCTAAATTACCTTTAAAAACACGAAGTCCTGAGAAAGACACCAGGTCCCACAGTATCTGTAGAGTAACATAATTCCAAAGAAAAGTCATGCTCAGCACAAAATGCTCACTTTGTTTCTCTCTTCAGAGATTCTGCCACACTGAATTTCTCCAGTATCAGTGTTTCTAGTTTAGATTTCCAATATCGGCAGCATTTTGCTTTCATTTGAGTCTCTGGATTTTCATAAAAGACCGGCACATGTAACTTTATCGAGCAATGTCAGAGCTCATCTTGAACAAATTTACTGATTTGCCTTCTTCCCACGACACTGCCAGGAAGTGGAGGAGGCTGGTACAATTGTAACATTTAAGAGGCATTTGGATGTGTATATGAATAGAAAGGGTTTGGAGGGATATTGGCCGTGTGCTGGCAGGTGGGAGTAGATTATGTTGGGATATCTAGTCGGCATGGACGGGTTGCACCGAAGGGTGTGTTTCCATGCTGTACATCTCTATGACTCTATGTCTCTGTGATCCAATTCCCCCATGTTCACTTATATTGTAATTGTCCTCTCTCTGTCTTCTGGTATCGTCCTTCCCTCTTCGAGATTCACAGTCAGCATCCATCCTCAGAAATAACCGCGTTCTCTCTCGTCCACACAGAGTACTGACACATCTGCGACCTCCCTTTCCACTACTTGTACATGGTGTCGCCAAGGATTAAGCCTTTGTTTGTCCTATTCCTCATTAACACGCTTCCACTGTTTGAATCACACAATGCGCTGTTCGTTTTCACATTACCCCTGAAAAGACCTAGATATACCTCACCATGCTCCATCTCCATTCTAGTACTTCATGAATATCTTCCACTTAAAACTCAGCGAATCAAAGCTGTCTTCTTTGTTTGCCGCTGAATGTTCCTTTCGCTAATGTCCAAGCCTTCTCCCATCCTGGAAACTGTCTAAAGACGAATCAATTAGTTCACAATCTTGCTGTTGTATTTGCTACCAGGATTGGTCTGTGATAATTTGTTCAAAAGGCAGAAAATGAGGACTGCAGATGCTGGAGATGACAGTTGAGAGTGTGGTGTTGGAAAATCACAACGGTGCAGGGAGCATCTGAGGAGCAAGAAGAGCGTATGCCCGAAACGTCGATTCTCCTTCTCCTTTGATGCTGCCTGACCTGCTGCGCTTTTCCAGCAACAGACTTTTAAGCTCTGATCCCCAGCATCTGCAGTCCTCACTTTCTGCTAGGACTATAAAGTTTCAGGCATAAGCCTGCATTTCTGATAAAGGGCTGATTCCCGAAACATCGACTCTCCTGCTCCTTGGATGCTGCCTGCCGTGTTGTGATGTTCCAACGCCACACTCTCGATAAGGTGACCGATAGCAGACACAGCTCAGAGTGCCTTCTCTCTCACAGAAACTATGGCTCCATTATCTTATATCCCCTTGACGTGGAGAACAGAGGGGTTAATGCAGTTCAAGCAAGTTCCCCCCATAGAGTCACCCGTTTCTATCCCTATCATGTGAGAAATAGAAGAGTGTATACATACCATGCAGCAGCATCTCATGGTCCCATCTCTCCCTATCCCCGTGATGTGGGGAATGAGGGATAAATAGTATTTTTGTAACATGAGGCATGGACGAATTTCAATGACAGCACGCACCAAATTTGAAGAAAATTGTGCATCAAATCAAGGACTCGGGGTAGGGAGCAGATGCGGTTTCCACATGTTTTTGAGGTTTAACTTGGTTTCAAATATTGTATCAGCATGCCAAACATAAACTGGTCAGGGAAGTATCGTATCAAGGGTCTTAGATTGGAGTTGATTTTCTGTTGAAACTTCCCTAGTTGTTGTAGTGGGCAGATAGGACGCAGAAGATATCCAATGCAGCATAATATGAAGACTGAAAGGTAATGTAAAATATGAGGTACAATTCCAACAGTGGTATAGGAGCGCAAGGGCGTGGGTGTATACATGCCTCACTAAAGGTGACAGGACAGTTCGAGAGTGATACATTAATGAAACATCCAGTGTGTTCAGCTTTATCACAGTGGCACAGAATACAAGAGCATGGAGATAACGTTGAATTTGTTCACCTTTGCTAATCATATAATTCATGCCTCACATGATTTTATAAACCCCAGTATGATGACTCCTCAGCGTCGTACATTCACAACCAGAACAAAAAAATAACGCAGAATATTCAGGCTTCCCCTGTAGTTCAATCCTGCCTTTCCCGCCAAAACTCTTGTACATCTTTTCTGCAACCTCTCAAGTTTAGGCAAAGCTTATGTGCAACAGGGAGAACAGCACGAAATGCAATATTCTGACCATGACACCCAAACTTTCATACTCTATGTGGTGACCAATGCAGCGAAGCGTGCCAATTGCTTACTTCACAACGCTGTCCACCTCTAACTCTAATTTCTCGGAAATATGTATCAGCGCTCCAAAATCCCTTTTTTGGTAATATACCGCATGTTCCAACCATTATCTGTAAATGTCCTGTCCTGATTTCTCTGACCAAAATATAGCACCTCACATTCATAACAATTAAATTGCATCTGTCACTCCTCGGTCCATTTGCCCATGTGATCATATTCCGTTGTTCTCTCAGATCACCTTCCTCGCACCACTGCACCACTTATTTTGATGTCAATTGTAAACTTAATATCGATACCTCTTATCTTCTGATCCAAATCATTTATATAAATTCCGAAAAGCGATGGATCCTGCACTATCCTTATAGCATAGGACTGGTTCCAGGCCGGGAGAACAAATCCCAATCCTCTACCACCACCTTCTCCATTCTGCTTTCAAGCTAATTGTGAATTCAATTTGCTTGGTCCCTCTCAACCCTATCAAGTCTGAGGTAACTAACCAGTCACCATGCAGATCCTTACTGGCCATTTGCTGAAATCAATAGATAATGTCTACAATTATTTGCCGTTTAAATCATAATTTTTACCTTTTCAAAAAAGTCAGTCATGGCAGTAACTTCTTAAGGGCAAAGCTATGCTTACTATCCTTCATCAGTCTTTGCCTTTCAAAATGCATGAAATTCTTATGTCTCAGAAATCTCTCCGACAATTTACCCACCACTCATGTTCGGCTCAGCGCTTGAAGTTTCAGTGGTTCTTCCTTACTACCTATCCTAAAGAATGGCATCATATTAGCCAAATTTCAAGCTTCTGGACGCACAGCCGTGTCTATTGAAGATACAAATCTCTCGCAAAACTCGCAACTATCTGTGAGCTTGAACTTGAAGAACTAAGAGACACTTCATCAGATAAATTAGTTAGAAGCTTGAACTGTTCTTCCCCAGCAGAATCTAAAATCTACTCAATGATAATTGAACATCTGGTACTGAAGGACCTTTGCTAACTTAAGGTATTCGGGGACATGGGGCACAGATGAACCTGACAGCTCGAGATTTCCAGATCTCAATAACTCTCTGTTTTGGTCCAGAAACATCTGAGCTGAATGTTGAGTCCAAAGTTGTAAAATGCTCTATAAAACTATGAGCTGCTGTTCTGACAGCTCCGATTTAGGTTCATTGGTATAATATCTGGAGATCGTGGATACACAGGTCAGAGTTAGAGTGGCAGAGAATTAAACGACAAGGGAACAGAAGGTAAAGCTCATTCCTGACGAAGTGCTTATACCTGGAACGTCGATTGTGCTGCCCCTGGGTAGCTGCCTGTCCTGCTGCGCTTTTTCAGCACCACAATCTCAACTCTGATGTCCAGCATCTGCAGTTCTCACTTTCTCCTAATTGATTTCAAACTGACTGCAAAGCCTCTTCCAAGGATGCCGACCGTGAAGATGTTCTCCTCCTCTCTTTACAAGCAGATTCATAATGAAGGGCTAATGCTCGAAATATCGATTCTCCTTGTCCGTCGAATTTCCCTGACATGCTGTGTTTTTTCTAGCACCACTCTCTCGACCAGAAGCTAAGGGTCAGCCGGCAGAATAAATGTAACGTTTCCACAAAGTGATCACCCAACCCCTATTTGATCTTCCCAAGGCAGATCATAAGCATTAATACAGGTCAATAAATTACAAGAAGTACAGACAAATCACGCATTTCTTTCAACTCCAAAATTTTTGTAAAATGCCCAAGAAAAAGTCCTTTGTTGATAGTGTGAGTTATATAATCATGTTATGATTTGTTAGGCTATAGGATTAATATCATACGAGGTAAAGAAAAAAAATGCCGAAATGGTGAGTTCTATGGCAGTTAGTTTTGTTTTAGTATTAGCAGAATTTAACGTGAATCTCTCAGTGAAAACTTGATTCAGTCCGAGAAATGATTGATAGGAAAATCCATCATGCAGTCACAGCAGATCACCACTGATTTCTCAGTGAGGCGGATGTTTGATGAAACTATTTTGCAAATGCTCTGAGCAAGCGAAGAGCCTCTCTGCAATGTGAATCATTGGTAAATATCATGGGACTTATGGTTTTTCCCATGGACCAGCTGCTGTTGTCCTTCCGAAAGTTGGGGATTTGGGAGATGGAGAGGCGATAATGAGCAATCCAATCTACTGACACATCACTGCATTCACACTGGGTAGAAGCTGTTTTCTGTTCCATATGCAGAAATGGATTTCCTCGGTCATCCCACCTTCAGACACATCAACACGTTTATACGGTATAGACACCTTTTCAGTGCTCTGACTGTGAGAAGATTTTTTTTTAAATCAGCTGATACCATAGAGATAACACTGGAGAGAAACAATGCTACTGTTCTGTGTATAGGAAGGTTTTCTCACAGTTAACCAGCAAGTGCACAAGTGATCACAGGTGTTTGCTGCAGTGACTTTTGTCACTGATCATCACGGTAAGTATTGAATTCCTTCATTCTCACAGGTTAGGTTCATATCTAATGACTTTGAAATAGAAATACCAGTTGCTGCTTAATATTGTGGTTTACTGCCAAACAGAATGTCACCATTATTTCAAACACATTGATGCAATTTTGTAACTCTTCCACCCGAGTGTTTGACACCATCAGGACTGAGATCAGAAAAGACAAACTTGCGGAAGGATCATACACTAAGAACAGAAATTCAACCATGTCATGTTCTTTCAGCGGAACACTGAGAGCGACAAGCAGCATTTTATGTGGATAAAATGTTGGATAGCCGATATGTCCAATACGTTCTGGCGTTGTTGAAGGTCATTTTGTATGATGTGAAAGGGCAGAATGGCTAGAACAGTTATTCCAGATCCTTTGTGAATCAGTGTCTGGTTTCTGTTCAGTAACCATCATACCATTCCAATCTCCACGTCACAGCTGTATTTCTAGGCATGGGGAATGGATACAATCTGTGAAATCAGAGATTGGTACAAAGCTGTGCTTTCTTCTTCACGAGAAGTCCATAAGTTATATGAGCAAAATGAAGCCATTTGGCCACCATGTCTGATCCACCATTTAATGGTCGTTAATATGTTTCCCAAACCCATTCGCCTTCTTTCTTATCATGGCTCTTAATTTCCATTCCAATCCACAACTATCTGTTGGTGCACTGATCATGCTGAATGAATTGATGTTGAAAAGTTTCTGTCGCAGTCAGTTCCACTGCTCAATCACACTCTGACTTCCTTGTTCGGTATCATCTGCTGTTTTGTAAAGCTTACCAATCCTCTCGCCTCCACTGACTTTCACCACCTTTATGCTTCAGCTTTTGCTTTGCCCCTGACGTTCATTGTCATGGTTGCATCATCCTCCCGTTATATATTTTCCTTCTGTGGATTGGATGTCTGTTGTGTGTCTTCAATTATCGCAGAAACTCCTGCCATTGGCGCTATATTCTCTTCCGTGTTAGGCGCCCATTACAAACAACGCTAGTCAACTCCTCTCTCATATACCACCATTACGTCTGATTCAGTTGTTTCTCCCAAACTGCGAGGTGAATTCTGTCATCTTGTGGCAACTGCCCCGCCGGGCCTCCTGCACCTGCAGTGCCCAATTCAAACCAGTTCCTTAGAGATCACCAAATCCAGAATTGCCAGTTCCCTTATGAGCTCGATGATAAGATGCTCTGAAAATAACGTCTTGTGCAAATTCCACAAAATCGCTTTCCTGAGATCTGATAAAAACGTAATTTCCCCAATTCACCTCCAGTTTGAAGACGGTCATAATTATTGGAAAGGTGAATGTTCTGAATTGAAAAAATTAAATTTGCAGCTTTAACATGGTGGCGATGACTTTTGTGAAGACTCTAACATGTTTTTGTGACAGTCCAGAGCAACCATTTTTGACAACCATCAAAAACTACTAACATAGCACTTTTATCATCCAGTAATAACTCGTCAGAGGCTGGCAATTCCTCAATGAGCGACTCATCTCCAAACCTGTAACATCGACCTTTCGGAAGGACAATCGCATAAGATGCATGCAAACTCAGCACCTATATGTTGCACTGCAAGAATTCAACATCGTGAGTTAGAAAATATATGGCCATTTCCTTGTTGTTGCGATGTTGAAATCCCTGGAACTCACTTCCCGTCAGCATTGTGAGTGTCAATATACTTCATGGACTTCTGAAAATCCACATATTGTCAGTTTGCAGTCCAATTATGAATGGACGATAAAAATGGCTGAGCCAGGATGTCGACATCTGGTGAATGAATGAGAAAACGCACTTAAATCGCCACCCGAAGAGTTCAGAGGATCTGGTAACTGTTGGTACAAGTACAACAAATGTTTGATGTCAAAATAAGACAGGATCTGCAGCGTGTTATGAGGAATCCCCCGTTTTATTGATGTGTGCATGTAAGTTATCATATAGTCGCAGTAGTCCTTCGTTACCTTTCAATTTGATCATCAGTTCATAAAGAACCAAAGCAACTGACGACTTCCTCATGTCTTCTTCAGTCAGCAAATGTTTCCAAGACGAAATAAGCTATTGTAAGATAATTTGTTAAAGTTAAGTTTCTATTTGCAGTTTAGTGCCAGTCTGTTTCAAGATTTAAAATTGCAATTCAGATTTCTAATACCCAAGCTCTTGTAAATTATTAAGAACAGTAGGTTCAGGCTTACTCCTCGGAGAACATCACTTCCTAACATTTGGCTGTCTTGTCTAGCTGAGCTAAATTGCTACACACTGATTTATGTATTGTATCACACTTTCCATCCATCACTGTATGGCTAATCCGCAGGCCAAACGTAGTCAGGCTATGTCCACTGAACAGCCAGACAGCAGATTGTGTGGAAAGCTCAATACGAAATCACAGAATTATTTCGCTGCTGAAAGAGGCCTTTTGGACCGTTGCATCTGTCTCGCTTTCCAAATGAGGAATATAACTTAATATCATTCTCATGCCTTCACACCTCGCCCTGCATATTGCTCCTGTTATCATAACTATCTGATCCAGACTTGAACATCTTAGTTACAAATTCTGCCACCACACGTCCAGGCAGTACATTCCAAATATTTGCTGTTGCAAAGTTTAACTCAACTTACATGTTTTCCCTTCTTTGTATTTTAGTCTGAAGTCATTCTCTTTGGTTCTCGAGCAACATATGAACAGAAAACGTCCCCCGACCTCCTGAGTGTAGACCCTCATAGTTTTGAAAACTTCAAAAACATCTCCTTTCAGCCATCTCTTCTGTAATGAAAACGGTCGCAGTTTCTTCACATTATCCGTATTAGAAATTCCTCCCCCTTCGAATCATTCCTGTAAAAAAAGTCTTCACTCTCTCTAATGAGGTATCATTTTATCCTGATATGTGGTACCCAGAACAGAAAAAAAATCCTGCTAAATTCTCATTTATGACTTACAGAAGCTCAGCATAACTCTTCGAATCTATGCCACTAATAGCAAAGTCTAGAATTCTGTGGGCTTCACCAATGACTCTCCCTACCTGTCCTGTTGCCTTTCATAGCTTGTGCACATCTACATCCATGTCGCTCTGCTCAAGCTATCTCTACAGTAGTCGTGCTTTATTTTATACTTTTCATGTTCCTTCTGCACTTTATCTGTTATCTATCCGACTACTTATCCAACTTGTCAGTGTCGTCACAGCTTAAGCTGTAAAATATTATAAAACAGTATAGAAGTGGAGGCTTTGATGCAACCAGTCTATTTTTACAATGTTCCCATCCTGAATGAGTCCCACCTGCCTCTGTTTGTCCAGGACATCTCCAGTCCTTTCCTATCCATGGATTTATCGACATTTCTACAGAACATTGTCACTTTACCCCCATCCAACACTTTCTCTTGAAACTGTGCCTTGGCCCGGAAGTTCTAATTTTATTCTGGGTAACTGAGATCGTTTTACCAATTCCTGGGTTACCGCAATAATTTATCAACACAAAACATTGACCTGATTGAGGTCCCTGTGCAGAATAGTAAAAATTAACCTGATGTTCCTAACTTACTGTGCAGAGATCCAGTGAGCAATTGAAAAACACAGAATTACTGAAGTACAGAAACGGGCCATGCAATTCTTTAAGTGGACTTTCCGACGTTTCTCCATTCACCTGACCTTTCCTTGCAACCTTGTAATTTTTTAATCTCAAATAATTGTCTCATGACCTTGGTAAAACCTACCAAATTCATAGTTCCCTGATTTTTATTCTAGATGTATCTGCTTACTTCTTGAAGGCTTTTTCTCTCCTCACATTTCCGTCTCTGTAATTTAGTTGAAAACTTACCGTTTATGCTTTTAACACGGTGAACAATTTCACACTATCCACCTTGTACAGAACATTTCTGATTTTGAAAGCTTCTTTTAAAATTCCTTTTCGCCTTCTCTATTTTAACTTTACTGCTGAAATGTCCCCACTGCTAGAGTCACTTATATAAAGGTGGTTTCTCCAAACTTCCTCGTGTTCACTTTTTTGGCTCCTTTCCCGCTGAAATTAACTTCAACCCGGAATAATATATTTTCTAGTTCCTGATTGTCTTTGTGCTTAACAGTTAATTTCAATTAAACAGTGGAAAGAATTAAGCCAAAGTTTTCAGTCCATGCTCCAATCTGAATTCCTAATCATTTCCTCCATCCCACTCTCTTGTGACTTTTTGAGATTCAGCTGGGCTGCCCAGAATTTGGTGCTGAATTTGATTCCGATGAAAGCTTCTGATCTCCTTTCTATGTCAACACGAAGACCCCCTGGATCCACCTCTGTTATTGGGCGGCACGGTGGCTCAGTAGTTAATACTGTTGCCTCACAGCATCAGGGATCCAGGTTCGATTCCCGCCTCGGGTGACTGCCTGTGTGGAGTTTGCACAACCTTCTCGTGTCTTGCTTGGGGCTTCATCCACGTGCTCCGGTTTCCTCCCGCAGTCCAAAGATATGCAGATCAGGTGAATTGGTCATTCTAAATTGCCCACAGGGTTAGGTGGATTAGTAATTGGGAATTGCAACTGGGCGGGTTACTCTTCGGAACGTCGAAGTTGCCTTACTCGGCCGAAGGGCCTGTTCCCACAGTGTGGGTGATCTAATCCAATCTAATCTCATTGCAGCCTGTCTCTCTCTCTCAGTGCATCTGCTGCTGCAACACACATTCATTTGTTCCTTACCTCTAGGCTCGACAGCTGAAATTCCGTGCTCAATGATCGTCCATATTGTTCTCTCCAACTTGATGTAATCTAAAACTTTGCAGTTATTATATTCCAACAGTTCTCAATCCTCGATAACTACCCTGCAGACTGATTACACAAACTCCAATTCAAGCAACATCGAGATTTTAGAACGCTCAGCCTTGTTATCAAATTACTCCCATGGATCCTCCGAACCTTATCTCTGTAATATTTATTTCCGATAAATGTGGTCTTTTCCCATGCTGGCCTTTTACACATTCCGTACTTTCATTGTTGCATAATTGGTGACTGCACCTTAAGTTGCCTCAGCCCCAAGATCTGGAATTCCCCCTATCATCCTCACTTTCGTCTTTCACACATAGTTCTTTTCCAATGTGTTTGTTCAACTACCCTGCTGTGACCTCATGTAGGCTCCATGAAAGACTCGTTTTACCTTCTCCCTCTGAAATGTGTCAGAATTTTGATTCAGATCACAGGTGCAATGCAATTAGAGTTGTTGCTAAATTCAACCATGGCCTTCTGCTTCATTTTCCCACACACTCTTTGTTGCTTATTTTTCTAGTCTGTTCTTCAGCCGGGTTTGTTAACACCTTGAAGTCGAAAGTTGTGCTGGCACGCTACAGGACTGTGCCCTCACCACAAAGCTGGTTGCAGACAAAAACAAAACACTGCAAATGCTGGAGCTGAAAGAGACAGGCAGAAGGCTGGAACCACACAGCAAGCCCGCCTGCATTAGGAGGTGGAGAACTCCACGTGTCAGATGAAAACCTTCTTTGGTGTAAAGCAAGTGGCATATAGAGGAGTGTGGCTTGGGCAGGGTGGTGAATTGCAGATAGTTGTAGACAGGTTGAGGTTACGATCTGATCTGTCATTTAGAGGAAAGAATCCATTGGTGGTGAGGAGCAGTGGAATGAAAGAAAACGGAGTCGGAGAGTGAGGAAGGCGATTATGTGAAATTGGAGTCCTCCGAGCTGCAGGCTACAAGGTCGAAGATGAGGTGTTGTTCCACTAGTTTGCACTGTGGTTCGTTTTTGGGAATGGCAGAGAAAAATTGTTGTCATGTCAGAAGGGAATGGTGGGGGAACAGAATTGGACGATGACTGGGACGTCGATTGGCTCCTGTGGAGCTGCAGCAATGCTCGTTGAACTGTTCGCAATGCTTACATACGGTCCCTCCATATAGAGAGGGACTCACTAGAGCACCTGATGCAATAACTAGTTTGAAATAGAGCCAGATGAATGATTGCCTCACTTGTAAGAACTGTTTACGGCGCTGAATTGAGGTGAGGGTGTATACATAGCGGGTTTCACATCTTTTCCATTTGCAGGGGTAGGTACATGGGTGTTCGGGAAATTCAATGGGGAGACCTACGCAAAGCAAGGAATGTCGAATCAAATGGTCCTTGTGAAATGAAATGAGTGGTGGGGGAGTGCAGGATGATCTTGTTGGTGGGTTTAAGTTGGAGTTGGTGAATGTGTGTAATGATGATGCATTGGTTGCAGGGACTTTTGGAGTGCTAGTTGAGGACCGGAGTCTCTATCTTTGTTGTTTTGAGAAAGGAGAGCCTCAGAGCAGTGGAACGGGGAATAGAGGTGGTGCAGCAAATGGCTATCTGGATGACGGGGCGAAGGAAAAACACGTCGCTCAAAATAGGTGTACGTCTAGCAGGCGCAGCAGAGGCGGACGAATTGGGAGAATCGGATGGAGCTCTTGAGGAAAATAGGGTGCGAGGATGTGTAACCCAGGTAGTTATGTGAGTATGCGCGTATGTAGTAAACGTCCATCTGGAGACTGTGGCCGGAGATGGAAGCGATAAGATCAACAAAGCGGACGGATGTGTCTGAGATGGACCAAGTGAATTTGAATGTGGGGTGAAAGTTTTCAGTGGAATCAAAGAACTGCTCCAATTCAGCCTCAGTACAGGATGCGGCATCGATGCATTCACCGACTGCTCCATCTCACTCTCCACTCCAGTAATGTGTGTCTCTGCCACCGTGAGCACCGTGTCTCACTTCAGTTATATAAAATGCAAGATCAGCTCTCTCTTAATTGAAACAATTCTGACCAATAGGAAAAGACAGTCATATTGAAAGTCCATAAAGCAAAGGCTGGTGCTTCAATTATTCAGAATTATTGGATGGCGAGGCAGAGGCCTGTTGATGGTTTGAACTGGTTAGGGAGACGTTTCACTCTGTCGTCATTCAGAACAAAACAGACTGGAAAACAACTCGTCCCAAAGACTACATCTGTGAGGTGTGAGGTGGAGCGAGCCCAAATAAACAGTGCGATAGATTTCCAAGAACCTTCAGGGGGATTGTGAAAGGATTATCCAGGAACTGATGCTATGAATTGATGCGACTTTCTCTGTGTCGTAGCTCTCGCTGAGTCAAAATTGGTATCCTCGTTCGATCGCCCGCATCGGAGCAGAAACAGAGTACTTGGCTCGTTGAACCTGCACTGTCACTGATATGATGAGGAATAATCATTCTACTTCTTTCCCTTTTCCCACTTTCGCCCAACCTAATCGGTTCCCGTCCAGCTGCAAAATTTCCATTGATACAGCAAATTAAACAAAAAGTTGTCCAGCTCTGTTGTATCCAAATAATAGCATGACGCTTATATTTCTTCCAGTTATTATCCTTTCTTTCTACTCTCCATAATCACTGATGGCAGTGAAAACAACCGTACCATCAAACCGTACTCACTCGGGAATAACCAGCTCAAGGATGCTGTGTGTTCCACCAGGGCCACACAATATTAACCTCATTACTCCATTCGACTAACATGGGCACAGCGCTGAAGTCGGGTGACATCACGAGATAACCGTTTTGTTAGCAAGGCAGCATTTGTCTGGTTAATTCCGACCTAGAAGCTCTTGCTAAAAATTCAGTCTGTAGCAATCAAAGGAAACCTCTCCATTGGAGATTGCACGATCTGATGTTGGGGATGATGCGTCGATGTGTGGTAAGGGTAACTGAAGCTATGTAAAAATGTGTAAGACTGAATCAGAAACGTTTACAACATTACAGGAATGGAAAAGATGGGATGGGGTTTGTGGTGGCTTTGAGCTGGATCAGGTTAATTAATGTATGAAAACGCACATTGTGGCTTTATATGATATCACCTAGCGCTCGGATCCGGATGAAAATAGAAAGGGCCAGGGACAGATGTTTGGAAGACACCATGTTCCAGCCGTTTGGACAGGAAAACGAGTTCATAGATGAGTTCATGATTGGTGTGCAAAAGAAGGATTTCAAGTCAGAGGCCCATCACATCGAAATCATAAACGACTAACAACTTCAGTGAGCAGACATCTCCTCAAGGCCATGAGAATCATTAACCCTGTTTTGATTGAAATCTGCGAGTTCCTGACCCTCAACAGGATGTCATCTTGCAGCCTTAAAAGACCACGCTTAGAATATGGCATTCAGTTCTGGTCACCACATTACAGGTATGGAGGGCTTGGAGTCTACCTGGATTGAAGTGTATGAAATAGTTGTTGTCACCTGAGCAGCGGAGGCTATGGGGAGACATGACAGAAGTATATAAAGTTATGAGATGCCAAAATAGGATTGGCAGTCACAATCATTTTCTCAGAGTTGAAATATCTCAAAACTAGTGGACATACATTTAAAGTGGGAGTTAAATGGAGATGTGAGGTCCAAGTTCGTTTTTATACAGAGTGTGGAATGCACTGGCAAGGTTGGTGGCGAAGACAGATACAGAAATGACGCTTAAGAAACATTAAATAAGCACATGATTATGCCTGAAATGGGAAAAAAATGAAACAAGGGCAGGCAAAAGTCACGAGATAAATTTAGCGTCAGGTTTGGCAAAACCTTTTGGGTTGAAGAGTCCGTTCCTCACCTGTATTATTCTATGTTCGATATCTACAGTCCTCGTCGCTGTGAATGATAATATCCTTTCATTTTCGAAATCCAAAGATATTCAGGCTGCAAAAAGAACTGTGCGACTCTGTCAGATGTTGAAGTTATGTCTGCTTTCTCGTCTTCAGACTGAAAACCTTATTGCTTTAATGTCCTGTGAAATTGGTTGAAAATAGACAAAGGAGAATGAGCGAGAAACCAACATAAACGGGACAAAAAGTATGCAATTTCATTCATTAAGCGTGGTCTCGCCATTCAAAAAAATCGGGGCTTAGCTGGTAAGACACGACTTCCCTTTCATCTCTTATCCCCTAACCTTTGATTACCCTACTGATTCAAAATATGTTGACCTCAGCGTTGTCTATACTGAAGAGCCAGTCTCTACCGTACACTGCGTTTAATAATCTCACGGAATGAATAGCCCCAAAGAAGAAGTTGTTCCGAATTTCAATCTTAGAGAGGTAAACACTGAGTTTGGTCCTCGCCTCTGAAACAGTGAAAAACAATTAGCATGAATCTATCCAGTCAAGCCCCCAAGAACATTTTATCATTTAATATGTTTTCCTTTCAGCCAATGAGGATATTTTTCCATATTCTGCACCATTACCGTGAACCTTCTCTGAACCATCTTGCCCAAAATCAGGGACTAAAGCTGTCCTGAGTTTTCGAGGTGCGATCTGACTGGTATTTGCACAGCTTTAGCAAGATTTCCTTATGTTTACGCTCTATCCCTTGAAGTGATGAAAATTAGAACATTTGACTTTCTTGTGAACTGCTGAACGTGGACTCTTTCATTTTGTCTTTCAGACACGACTATCCACAATTCGCTCTGTGATTTGGATTTCTGTATTTTTCTCCACAGTTACATGATATTCATCTCTTCCATCATTCCGCGAAAATGCATAAACCTCCATCTTTCTCACGTTATTTTTCAGCTGCAGAGTCTTTGTCCACTTGTTTAATATACCTCTTTAACAGTAGACTCATGTTAGAATCCTCATGACTAGGCTCCCCATCAGTATTTCCCATCGACAAACTCAGCAACATTACATACACTGGTAATTAAGGATATTCGTATGTATTGTAAATAGAGTCAGACAGATGTCCTCGACGAAAGCCGACTCTTCATTCCAACTCAACCCTGCCGATCAGATATTCTAAATTAATCTAATTCCATTTGCCACCATTTGAATCATAACAATTTAAACCTTTCCTGTTCATGCATCCGTCCGGAAGCCGTGTTAACGTTGTTCTTGTACCAGCCTCCACGACTACATCTTGCTGCTCATTCGATAAATGCATCAGTCTGCCTGAAAATGTTGCCTCTTTGGTTCCACTTAAATCTTTCCTCTCTAACTTTAAACCTATGACATCCAATGTTGGACTCCCTTATGTGGGGAAAAAATCTTTGCTATTCTCTCTTTCCAAGCCCTTGTTGATCTTATGAACCTTTATAATGTCACCACACAGCGTTTGAAACAACAGAGAAAAGAGTCCGAGCCTATTCAGTGTTTAACTGTAGCTCACACCCTTCAATCCTAACAACATTGCTGTAAACCTTTTCTGCACCCTTGGACGTTTCACAACATCTTTCCTATAGCTCAGCAATGAGAATTGAATGCAATATTCCAAAGGTGGACTAACCAATCTTCTATTTCATAGCTGCATGATGTCCCAACTCCGAGACGCAGTGCACTGATCAATAAAAGCAAGTGTCCCAAATGTCTCCGAAACGACTCTTTCTACATACCATTCTACAGTTCAGGAAAAATAAACATGTAAACGAAGACTTTTTTACTTCGTATCTTTCCCCAGGCTTATTTCATTACGCGTATGAATTCTGCCGTGATTTACTTTAACAAAATGCAACACCTCAAACTAAATGAAAATCCATCTGACACTAATCGGCCTACCTGATCAAGGTGCAATGTTTTCTTTTGAGATAACACTGTCCACCACACTGCCAATTTTTCTATAATCTAGTATTAAACTGACGAGACAAGCAATATTCGCTTTTGAATTATTAACATAAATGACAGAAGCAGTGAACCCAATAATTATCACTGCATTGTATTGCTGTTCCCTGGACTACAGTCTGAAATGCAACGCTCCCCTTTCACACGCTGTTTTCTATGTCAAGCCAATTCTGTAAAAGGTGGCGAACGCTCCCTGGATTCCATGTGATCTAACCTTTCTTCAGTTTACTATGCGGAAACCTATTGAACGCCTCGCTGACATACATGTATTTCACGTCAACAGCTCTGTTCAAGAACCAAGATTAGATTAGATTATTTACAGAGTGGAAACAGGTCCTTCGACCCAACAAGTCCAGACCGACCTGTCGAAGCGCAACCTACCCAGACCCATTCCCCTACATTTACCCCTTCGCCAAACATTATGGGCAAATTCGCATGGCCAATTCACCTAACCTGCACATTTTTGGACTGTGGGAGGAAACCGGAGCGCCTGGAGGAAACCCACGCAGACACGGGGAGAATGTGCAAATTCCACACAGTCAGTCGCCTGAGGCATAGAATTGAACCCGGGTCTCTGGCGCTGGGAGCAGGCAGTGCTAACCACTGTGCCACCGTGCCGCCCACTTTTCGTCAGATCTTCGCAAAAAATCTAATTAGTGAGATAAGATTTACGATGTTGACTATCAGTAATGAGTTATTTCCTTTCCAAAAATATGAATATCCAGTTCAAGAATCCCCAACAATGTATCCACCGTCTATGTCACATTCACTGGTCAAGAGGTATCTGAATTTTCCTTACCACGTCTTCTTATGAAAAAAGGCACACTTCCGTCTTCCAGTACTTCACTCGTGACTATCAATGACACAACTGTCTCACCAAGGGGCCCAGCATTCACTTCCCTTGTTTTACACAATGTTCTCGGAAACACCTTGTCAGGGTCTGAGTATTTATTCGATTTTGAAGGCATCCCGCGCCTCCTCCTCTCTAATGTGAACACCTATCAAATTTGCACTATTTATTTCTCCAAGTTCTCTTGCTTCCATAGCATTCGGCACAATAAGTACTGACACAAAATATGAGTTTACAATCTCATCAATCGCATGTGTTTCGATGCTTAGAGAGCCTTTCTTGATTTTTAGAGGCCCTATTCTGTCAAGTTACATTTTTGCACATAATGCAATTATATAATCCCGTTAAATTATTTTGAATGTTATTTTCCAAAGATATCTCATGTCCCATTTTTTCCTGCTTACTGTCCCTATTATCCTTGAGCGATCCAATCAATACCGCTGGCCACAGCAAAAACAGGCCTCCTTCATTTTCTTGACCAGGGCCTCAATTTCATAGAACATAGAACATAGAAGAATACAGCGCAGGACAGGCCCTTCGGCCCTCGATGTTGCGCCGATCCAAGCCCACCTAACCTATACTAGCCCGTTATCCTCCACATGCCTATCCAAGGCCCGTTTAAATGCCCATAAAGAGGGAGAGTCCACCACTGCTACTGGCAGGGCATTCCATGAACTCACGACTCGCTGAGTAAAGAACCTACCCCTAACATCTGTCCTGTACCTACCCCCACTTAATTTAAAGCTATGCCCCCTTGTAATAGCTGACTCCATACCTGGAAAAGGATTCTCACTGTCGACCCTATCTAAACCCCTAATCATCTTGTACACCTCTATCAAGTCACCCCTAAACCTTCTTTTCTCCAATGAAAACAACCCCAAGTGCCTCAGCCTTTCCTCATACGATCTTTCTACCATACCAGGCAACATCCTGGTAAACCTCCTCTGCACCCGTTCCAGTGCCTCCACATCCTTCCTATAGTATGGCGACCAAAACTGCACACAATACTCCAGATGCGGCCGCACCAGAGTCTTATACAACTGCTACATGACCTCAGTACTCCGGAACTCAATTCCTCTACCAATAAAAGCCAGTACGCCATATGCCTTCTTCACCGCACTATTTACCTGGGTGGCAACTTTCAAAGATCTGTGTACATGGACACCAAGATCCCTCTGCTCATCCACACTACCAAGTATCCGACCATTAGCCCAGTACCCCATCTTTTTATTACTCTTACCAAAGTGAATCACCTCACACTTAGCTACATTGAACTCCATTTGCCACCTTTCTGCCCAGTTCTGCAGCTTATCTATATCCCGCTGTAACCTGCCACATCCTTCCTCACTGTCAACAACTCCTCCGACTTTCGTATCATCCGCAAACTTGCTCACCCAACCTTCTAACCCCTCCTCCAGTCATTTATAAAAATGACAAACAGCAATGGTCCCAAAACAGATCCTTGCGGAACACCGCTAGTGACGGCACTCCAAGATGAACCTTTGCCATCAACTACTACCCTCTGTCTTCTTCCAGCCAGCCAACTCCTAATCCAAACCTCCAACTCACCCTCAATACCATACCTCCGTATTTTCTGCAGTAGTCTACCATGTGGAACCTTATCAAACGCCTTACTAAAATCCATATACACCACATCTACCGCTTTCCCCTCGTCCACCTCCTTAGTCACCTTCTCCAAGAATTCAATAAGGTTTGTGAGGCACGACCTGCCCTTCAAAAAACCATGCTGACTATCCTTGATCACATTATTCCTATCCAGATGTTCATAAATCCTATCCCTCACAATTCTCTCTAAGATTTTGCCCACAACAGAAGTGAGACTCACCGGTCTATAGTTACTAGGGTTATCCGTACTCCCCTTCTTGAACAAGGGAACCACGTTTGCTATCCTCCAATCTTCTGGCACTACTCCTGTAGACAACGAGGACATAAAAATCAAGGCCAATGGCTCTGCAATCTCTTCCCTTGCTTCCCAGAGAATCCTAGGATAAATGCCATCAGGCCCACGGGACTTATCTATTTTCACCCTTTCCAGAATTTCCAACACCTCTTCTCTACATACGTCAAAGCCATCCATTCTACTTCATTCTGACTCAGTACTCACATTGACAACAATGTCCTGTTCCTGATTGAATACTGACGAAAAGTATTCATTCAGTGTGTACACAATCTCTTCAGCCTCCACACGCAACTTCCCACTACTATCCTTGACTGGACCTATTCCTACCCTAGTCATTTTTTTATTCCTGACATACCTATAGAAAGCCTTAGGGTTTTCCCTAATCCTACCAACTAAGGACCTTTCATTTCCCCTCCTTGCTGCTCTTAGCTCTCTCTTCAGGTCCTTCCTGGCTACCTTATAACTCTCAATCGCCCCAATTGAACCTTCACGCCTCATCTTTACATAGGCCGCCCTCTTCCATTAAACAAGGGATTCCAATTCCTTATTAAACCACGGCTCCCTCACACGACCCTTTCCTCCCTGCCTGACGGGTACATACTTATCAAGGACACTCAATAGTTGCTCCTTGAACAAGCTCCACATATCAATTACACCCTTACCTTGATGCTTACTTTTCCAAGCCACACATCCTAAGTCATGCCTCACCGCATCATAATTTCCCTGCCCCCAGCTATAACTCTTGCCCTGTAGTGCACACTTATCCCTCTCCATCACTAGAGTAAAAGTCACCGAATTGTGGTCACGGTCCCAAAGTGCTCACCTACCTCTAATTCTAACCACTGGCCTGGTTCATTACCCAGAACCAAATCCAGTATGGCCTCACCTCTTGTTGGCCTATCTACATATTGTGTCAGGAAACCCTCCTGCACACATTGGACAAACACTGACCCATCTAACGAACTTGAGCTATAGCTTTCCCAATCAATATCAGGAAAGTTAAAGTCCCCCATAACAACCACCCTATTACTTTCACTCTTTTTTTAGATTAGATTAGATTACAGTGTGGAAACAGGCCCTTCGGCCCAACAAGTCCACACCGACCCGCCGAAGCGAAACCCACCCATACCCCTACATTTACCCCTTACCTAACACTACGGGCAATTTAGTCTGGCCAATTCACCTAACCTGCACATCTTTGGACTGTGGGAGGAAACCGGAGCACCCGGAGGAAACCCACGCAGACACGGGGAGAACGTGCAAACTCCACACAGTCAGTCGCCTGAGTCGGGAATTGAACCCGGGTCTCTGGCGCTGCGAGGCAGCAGTGCTAACCACTGTGCCACCGTGCCGCCCTCTTCTCTTGAATCATCCTCGCAATCCTTTCTTCTAGGTTTCTAGGACTATTCGGAGGCCTGTAAAAAACTCCTGACAGGGTGAGCTCACCTTTTCTATTCCTAACATCAGCCCAAACTACCTCAGATGGCGAGTCTTCATCCATCGTCCTTTCCACAGCTGTAATACTATCTTTGACAAGCAATGCCACACCTCCCCCTCTTTTACCCCCACCTCTGACCCTACTAAAACATTTAAACCCTGGAACCTGCAACAGCCAATCCTGTCCCTGTTCTACCCATGTCTCCGCAATCGCCACAACATGGAAGTCCCAGGTACCAACCCACGCTGCAAGGTCACCTACCTTATTTCGTATACTTCTTGCATTGAAGTATACCCACTTCAAGCCACTTTCCTGTTTACAGGCACCCTCCTTTGAAATTGATGCCATGTTCCTAACCTCCCTACACTCCAGGTCCTGCACCCTAAAGCTACAGTCTGGGTTCCCATGCCCCTGCAGAGTTAGTTTAAACACCCCCCCCCCAAGAGCACTAGCAAACCTCCCACCAAGGATACTGGTGCCCCTCAGGTTCAGGTGCAGACCATCCTGTTTATAGAGGTCCCACCTTCCCCAGAAAGAACCCCAGTTATCCAAATACCGGAATCCCTCCCTCCTGCACCATCCCTGTAGCCACGCATTTAACTGTTCTCTCTCCCTATTCCTCGACTCTCTATCACGTGGCACGGGTAACAAACCAGAGACAACAACTCTGTTCGTTCTAACTTTGAGCTTCCAACCTAGCTCCCTGAAAGCCTGCCTAACATCCTCAGCGCTCCTCCTACCTATGTCATTGGTGCCAATGTGGACCACGACTTCGGGCTGCTCCCCCTCCCCCTCCAGGACCCGGAAAACACGATCAGAGACATCACGTACCCTTGCACCTGGGAGCCAACATACCAAACGTGAGTCTCTCTCGTTCCCACAAAACCGCCTATCTGTGCCCCGAACTATCGAGTCCCCAATTACTATTGCTCTGCTCTTCTCCACCCTTCCCTTCTGAGTAACGGGGACAGGCTCCGTGCCAGAGGCCTGAGCCCCGTTACTTACCCCTGGTAAGTCGTACCCCCACAAGTATCCAAAACGGTATACTTGTTCTTGAGGGGAACGGCCGCAGGGGGTCCCTGCACTGGCTGCTTCCTCCCAGTCCCCTCACTGTCACCCATCTATCTGCCATCTTTGGAGTTACTACTTCCCTAAAGCTCCGATCTATGACCCCCTCTGCCTCCCGAATGCTCCTAAGTTCATCCAACTCTAGCTCCAGTTCCCTAACACGGTCTTGGAGGAGCTGGAGATGGGTGCACTTCCTGCAAGTGTAATCAGCAGGGACGTCCATGGCAACCCTCACCTCAAACATGTTGCAAGAGAACAGTAGTCATCCAGTACAGTGAGTGGTGATAAGAGGGGAGGAGAAAGGGGAGAGTGGCGTGGAGAAGAGGGGTGGAGGCCCGTCCTAAATACAGACCAAGTGAGTTACATTTTCCCTGGGTGAACCCGCTAGCTTTTCTGCAGGTCACTGGACCATTGATCTGCCTCTCTGCGGTGTGAACTCACTGGTCTTTCAGCAGGTTGTAGAGCAGGGAAATGGGCTTTCTCCAATCTGAAATTGCATGTGTTATGTGAATTTGAATGGAGTGTGGAACCAACTGTAGTAGTGGCTACTCGTTCTTTAACACATTATTTTCCAGGAACGTTTTAAATATTTTCCACACTCTGGGACTTTGAAAATTCTCTCATCCATGTAACCACGCTGATGTTTCAATAGGATGAGTGGCATAATAAATTCTCCCACACTCCAGGCCGGGGAACAACACTGGCTTCTCAGTTGGGAATGTATATGAATTCCTACAATCCGCACAATCCCACGCTTTAGCGTGGCTGTCAATGCAAAGATGTTCTGATAGAACAACTGACTGATTGAAGTCTCTTGCACACACACATCATGTATATGTTTTCTCCCCAGAGGGAGTGGTGCCCTTTCCTGCCAGGGTCACAAACTGAGTGCACAGCTTACAGCAGATTGGGCGATTCATTAATATAATGCAATGTTTCTTGAATGGAAATTGCTCACTGCACCTCCAAGACACAAGTCAACAGTGTGATGATGAATACCACAATTTTCTGGATGAGGGCAGCTACAGTAACACTCAAGAATCATGACAAAATCCAGGTCAAAGCAGCCTGCTTAGTTTGCATGCATCCACTCTCTCCATCATGGACGTTCAGCAGCAGCAGTGTGTACCATCTACAAGATGTTGTGACGAAATTCATCAAATGTCTCCAGAGAGCGCTTTGCAAACGCACAACCACGACCATTTAGAAGGACGAGGGAAGCAGATACAGGGGTACACCATCACATTCAATTTCCTTTCCAAGCCACTCACCATCTTTACTTGTACATATGCTGCCATTCTTCACTACCGCTGCGTCAACATCCCAGAATCACTTTCACAATGGATTGAAAACATGCTTAGAAACCATTTTTTTTTTCCTGAAACATAGCGACAGTAGTAAGGGAAGTAATTCCCAGAGCAGCGCGAGTGTAAGCTTTGCCCGTACCAGCACAATCTGAAACGGGGTGAAGTGAGCAATTGCCATTCCAGAAACATTGCATATTATTAACTATCAGCGCGAGGAGAAGTGAGTTCAGTAGCAGTGCAACTTACGTTGGTGCAGCTGAATACCTGGCTGAACTGACTTGAGGCATGGAGTGGAGCGAATCTGTTGTTTGCCTTGGATTTGGCGTGGGCGGTCAGACGACCTGGTCTCTGTGCTTGGACAATGCGGTTGTAATAATATCAACCTGGAACTATTTACTGGTCTGCAATGTCGATCATTCAACATTGATATGACGATTGTACCTTACTTCTAACCTATTTTAAACTCTGTAAGTAATGCTACTTTTTAAAACTTATATTCCTCTTTTGTATCTGAGATGCGCACCTGTAAATTTACCACTTCCAAATTGAGATGCAGTACTCTTTTGATACGTCTGGTGAAAGCCAATGACACCGCTCTCCCCCAGGCAATGCATTTTAATCTTAACATCTTTCTAAATAAAGAAGTTCTTCCACATCTTCCTCATAATTCTCTTGCTGGCAATCTTGTAACTGAAATTCAAATATCCACTTGTCCTGGATTGGCATCAGTGTTGTTACACAGGGTACAGGACATTCAGCTACTCTCAGTGTGGGAAGAGATTTGCTCGGTCGCCCATGAACTGGAATATCAATGCATTCTCATTGCGAAGAAACCTTTTAAATGTCATAATAAAGGAAAGTCATTCAAAACGTCCAGGGACCTGATATGCCATCAAAGTTTTCACATGATCATAAAACTTTTAAATGTACAGACTGTAGGATATTCTATTAACGTTCAAGGTATCTGGTGTCTCGTCAATGTGGTCAGACTGACAAGAGGATGTTCAGGTTTTCTTTATGTTGGACTCAGTACACGCGATCAATCCAACGTGCAGTTCACCAGCGAGTTCAGACAAGGGAGAGGACAGTCATGCCTTCTTTGCAAGTTAAGATACTCATTCAAACAATGATCCTGCTGAAACTTTACTGCGTACACACTGACAACACATTATTCAACTGCTCCAAATACAAAAAGCGATCCGTCTTCCAAACCATTGGCCAGGTTTCTTGGGGTAGAAACGGTTCACCTGCTCTGAATGTGGTAAAAGGTTCGTACAATTTCCCAACCGATCTGCAACGACTTCACGCTGGAAAGTGGCCTTTCATCTATTCTGAGGCCTCCCAACATCTGAAACATCAGCGAATTCACATTGGCCAGAGAGCATTCACCTGCTCCGAGTATGAGACAAGATTTATTGAATCATGCATTAATAATGTCGCACTGGAGAGAAACCATTTGCCTGTTTGAAATGTGTGATAGCACTTACATAGCCAAACCAATGACCATTCTTTTACTTTCTCCACTTCTGTATTGAATTTGAAAGGGGTTTCCAAGCCAGGTCGGTAAGATGGTAAGCCGTTGTGAGGATCAAATTCTTGGATGATCGACTGTAATATTAATATGTGGATGGAGTCACGAAGAAAGGTGTGGAATCTGTCTTGCTGACAGTTTTCTGTTTGATATGAGCTCTGGATTCCTAAATTGATGACATGCTAATTCAGGAAATTCAGAAACAATGACCGTGCATTACTATTCTAAATTATAATGAAGCCTGTTTGTTTTTCTTCATTTCTATGGAATCCTGTGGATTTATTCTCTTAACAGATGCTCAAGATCTGAACTTTTCGTCTACTTTTTTAAAAAAATTGGAAATCAGAGTGAAGTACTCAAAAGAGTTTTCCTGAATAAAACTACAATGTTTGAATCTGTTCAACATTCTGACACGGCCATCATGGAAAGGTAAAACCGTAAATGTGTTTCCAAAGTAATTTCCACTGCCCCTAATTACAAATTCTTCAGTGCATCTTATCAGTCTCGGTGCATGCTTAGCATTAAATGATAAGATTCTATCCAACACCACTCCCCTATCAATGTTGAATTATTTTTGTGACTGAGTTCCTTTATAGTCACAGAGATGCACAGCATGGAAACAGACCCTTCGGTCCAAACCGTCCATGCTGAACAGATATCCCTACCCAATCGAGTCCCACCTGCCAGCCCCCAGCCAATATCCTTCCAAACCCTTACTATTCATATACCCATCCAAATGCCTCTTAAATGTTGCAATTGTACCAGCCTCCACCACTTCCTCTGACAGCTCATTCCATACACAGAGCACCCTCTCCGTGAAAAGGTTGCCCCTTAGGTCTCTTTTATATATTTCCCTTCTTCCCGTAAACCTAGGCCCTCTAGTTCTGGACTCCCCGACTCCAGGGAAAAAATACTTGCCAACTTACCCTATCCATGCCTCTCATAATTTTGTAAACCTCTATCAAGACACCCCTCAGACTCCAACACTCCAGGGAAAACAGCCCCAGCCTGTTCAACTGCTCCCTGTAGTTTAAATCCTCCAACACTGGCAACATCTATGCAAATCTTTTCTGAACTCTTTCAAGTTTCACAATATCTTTCCGTTAGAAAGGAGACTAGAATTGCACGTAATGTGCCAACAGTGGCCTAACCAATTTCGTGTACAGCCGCAACATGACCTCCCAACTCCTGTACTCTATACACTGACCATAAAGAAAAACATACCAAACGCCTTCTGATATGTCCTATCTACCTTCGACTCAACTTTCAAGGAGCTATGAACCTGCACTCCAAGTTTTCTTTGTTCAGTAACATTCCCGAGCACGTTACCATTAAGTGTATAAGTCCTGCTAAGATTTGCTTTCCTAAAATGCAGCACTTCGCATTTATCTGAATTAAACTTCATCTGCCACTTCTCAGCCCATTGGCCCATCTGATCCTGTTGTAATCTAAGGTCCCTCTTCGCTTTCCACGACACCTCCAATTTTCATGTCATCTGCAACGTTACAAACTGTACCTCTTTTGCTCCCATCCAAATCATTTATGTAAATGACCAAAAGTAGAGGACCCAGCAGCGATCTTTGTTGCACTCCACCGGTCATAGGCTTCCAGTCTGAAAAACAACCCTCCACCACCACTCTCTGTCTTCTACCTTTAAGCCAGTTCTGTATCTAAATGCCTAGTTCTCCCCGTATTCCATAAGATCTAACCATGCTAATGAGTCTCCCGTGGGGAACCTTGTCGATCAGATTACTGAAGTCCATATAGATCACATCCACTGCTCGGCCCTCATCAATCATCTTTGTTACTTCTTCAAAAAACTCAATCAAGTTTGTGAGACATGGTTCCCACGCACAAAGCCACGTTGACTATCCCGAATGAATCCTTGCCTTTCCAAATACATGCACGTCCTGTTCCTCAGGATTCCCTCCAACAACTTTCCCACCACCGAGGTCAGGCTCATCGGTATATAATTCCCTGGTTTGTCTTTACCGCAATTCTTAACATTTATGTTATGATGGACTCTTTCGACCCAGTAGAATTTGTCTCGTTGGTCAAAGAAAGTTGGTAAAGGACACCCATGCTCTTAACACTGGCACCAGATGGACGTGATAATGACTGGAGGCTCCCACCTAAGGAACGTCATCACGATGCACTCTTTTCGGAGTGTCAACTGTGACACAGATCACTCTCTAGTTTGTCGCAAGGTCAGAAGTTGGCCAACCAAAATGCACTACGCCAAGAATCCAAGAAAAAAAAGTGCATCGATACCAGTAAGATTCAACACCCAGATAATACGAAGGTGTATATCATGTCAATGGAAGATCCATTCCTTGCAGACCCACCCGAAGGAGATTCTCAGCAGAGATGGGAGTGTCTCAGGGACATTCTCCACAACACCTATTAGAGGTGGCCTTTGAGATTTCATACCTTGGCTTCACCATCACAGACAGTCTCTCCCTAGACTGAACAGACGGATCGTACCTGCAGCCTCAACATTTGGCAGTCTAACAAAGAAAGTCTGGGAGAACAGAAAGGTGATGACGCATACCAAGATTGCATTCAACCGGTCCTGAGTCATCAGCACACTGTTTTATGGCAGCGATAACTGGAGCCTGTACTCCAGACAAGAGTGGCGTCTCATAGCCTTCCACCGTTGCAGCCTGAGACGCATCCTCGATTTACTGAGTCACCAACACTGAGTTCCTGGCCCGAGCCCAGATACAGCAATTTTACCCTGCTCCAACAACACCGTCTCCGATGGCAGGGCCACTTAATCTGCATGTCAGAGAGGAGGATGCTGAAAGAACTGCTGGAAGGGGAACTGGCCTTCAGCAAAAGAGTACAAGGGCGGCCATATCTTCATTTCAAAGATGTCAGCAAGAGAGACATGAAGTCATTGAACATAAACTTAGAGAGGTACGACGACATTAAAAGCGATCTCTCTCACTGGAGGCTGGAATTATGCAGTAATCTAGAAAGAGGAAAAGTGAAGCTGAGGACTGTTGCGGAAGAAAACTGGACCGGGCAAATTGGAACATCGCCATGACAACATTGGAGAACAGGGCTTTGAAATTCAGACGCTGCACGTGAGACTGCCCTTCCCGCGTGGGCTCCCATAGCTACAACAATGCTCAACAATGATTTGAGCAAGAATCCCAAGGCACAGATCCATGGTCTTGCGAGAATAACCGATGTCACCAACTGACAGCGCAAAATATTAATTTAACACCACACACACGTTCCTTTTCTGCAGGACTAAATTCACTATTTGCTTTCTTATCAGTGTGACTACTCTACTAACAGCCGTTTGCCATTGAACGGTGGTAGACGTTTTTGAGACATCCCTTTCCATTAGTTTTCAAACCTTTTCCCATAAATGCTCTTTGTTGCATTTATTTGATTTTTCGCTTCCCGTCGGAACATTAGACATTGTCATCAGGGCTCAATTTTGGAGTCGAAGACGTCATCAATCACTGTCACTGCGGTTTCGACTTGGGGCCACTGCAGTACATTGTTCAGCATGGTGCGGTTCGAGTGTTAGGCTTCGGGTATGGGTAATACTGTCACATAATATTTTTACAGAAAGAATAGTATGGGAATTTGTGGAAGCTCGTGAGGTCGACAGGAAGGACAAGACAAAAAAGCAACGAAGATTCAGGGCTGTCACTTGATTACTAGTCCCGGGCCGCGTTTGCCTCTGGTAAATGTGAGCTACATTGGCGAATATTTTTCTGTGAATCATGAATATAATCTGGAATCGGAAGTGGCTGCAATTCATAATCTGAGAGAATGCATTTAGTTTGTTTTTTTTTTGTAGGAATTCCCAGAATCCACGTGTGAGCAAGGCAAATATATAACAAATACAGTCCAACGCCTAGCAACATCCTGTATACCCTTTTGTGTGAGTCTAAAGCCTCACAACCTACCTTTAATGCTGCATCCAGAACTGGACGCAACTGTTCAATCGTGACCTAAATTAAGATTTCTAAGAGCTGTAAGTCGAATTCCTAAGTTTTATGCTGAGTGTGTTGTTTGGTGAATGCAGTCATGACATATACCTTTTTGAACACCGTATTCACTTCTGTTGACACTTTCAGAGAGCAACTGACATGCACCTCAATATCCTCTGCATATTAATGCTGCTCAGGGTTCTGCCATTTACAGTACACATTTTATTTTTGCATTATGTCTCCCAAAATACATCACCGCATACATGGAATAACAGAAATGTAGTGTGGAAGAAGACCATTCGACCATCGAAGTCCACAAGGACAATCCAATAAGCATCTTAAACAAACCTTTGTCATTAAGGTATCCTTGTATTCCTATCTTTCTCATGGCTAATCCACCATGCGTTTACATATTTGGACTGAGAGACAGCCTGAACAACCAAAGACTCCGCACTCAGACTTGCGGACTATTATGCAAACACCAAACAGACAGTCGCTCGAGGGGGTAATCGAATCCTGGTCTCTGGCACTAAGGCCAAAATGATAACCATTTCGCTTGTTCAAACTTTAACTACAATTTTCCCTCCATCTTACAAACTGATCGGTATCCCATTACATCCTTTGACAAGTCTCCTCACAATTGACTGCTGTTCATAGAATCATGGAATACCGGCAGTGTGAAAGCAAACAATTCAGCCATCCAGTCCACACCGACATTTCTAAGAGTATTTTATTCAGTACCACATACTTATCCTATTGCTGTACCATTGCATTGCGCATGGTTAAAGAACGTAACCTATGCATCCCCTGCTCCCCTTATTAAGCTAGGCATCGACAACTTCACTTCTTGTACGTCCCCGAATTCTTCTAACTTCATGTGAAAAATATTTGGGCTGGGGGAGGGAGAGGCTGCACTTCAAGTAGACGGGCACGTGGTGTTTTGGAGGTGGAGCTTAAAGAGGGGGCGTGGATGTTTAGCGGAAGCGGTGAAGGGTTTGTTTGTAGGAGAACAACTATGCGTTGGTGAGGGGGAATTCTGTTAGTATAATGTTATTGATTGACTGGGACTTGCTGCCACTTACTATGAATGTTTTCAGTGTGATTTCAGGAGTTTTCTGAGAGTGGTGTGTCGGAAATAAATGCTCAGCATCTTCGCTGCAACGATTAAACGACCAGAACCGGTCACTCAGGTTCTCTGCAATCAGTTTGAGTGGATAACTTTCTCTGCTATATAGACGCAGGGCTTTAGATCTCTGATAGAATTTCACAGAGATGCCACCTGGAGACGAACCGATCCATGAGAGTTAACTAGTTAATTTCACTGCCACTAAACTTTCCCCAATGCCCTATACGTTTATCCGGTTGTCTTCAAATTTCTATTTGAAACTATTTCCATTGCCTTGGGAGCTGACGTATTGAATTCCAGATTTTTGTACGTCATGTTGCACATCACTGCGCAACATCACTTCTTCATCTTCATCTTATCTCTGATACTTTAGACAATTGTCTTAACCTTACAGCAACTAAAATGCTTTCTCCCTATTCATACTATCCAAACCCATCCTGACGTTGAACATCTTGATTTAAAATTCTGCTTCTCCTTCTCTGTTTTGAAGAGAACAAGCCAAACGTCACCATTCTCTCCAAGTTCCTCCCATCATTGGAGGAAATATTGTGCGCAACCACTGCAAGCTATGATCATTCTTGCTGTACGATAATGCTGAGAATTGATTGACTAATCCACCAAAAGTCCAGCTCGTGCTTTTTAAGATTTGACATAACGTCTTTGGTTTTGTGTTGTATATTTTCTGTTATGATTTCAGGGATGCTGGTGGGGAATCATGAGCTACTCGCTGAGCATGTCCCAAACTCTTCAATGGTTCATGTGAACACCCTGACCCCAAAATTTCTCTCTCATTCTCGGTCGCACTTCCATGTCCAGCAATACATGAATTGGGAGTTGAAAGAGACTTTAAGTGTTACTGCGTATTATACCTGCAATAAATGCTGTTGGTTGCGAATCATATCAGATCGAAAGGACCGGTTGGAAAGACAGTTAGGGGCAATGAGGAACTTGCAACAGCGACAGTATGACGAGAACGAGGGTAGGTCCAATCAAGGACAGTAGTGGGAGACTGTGTATTGAGTCGGAAGAGATAGGAGAGGTCTTGAATGAGTTCTTTTCTTCAGTATTTACGAATGAGAGGAACCGTATTGTTGAAGACCAGAGTGTGAAACGGACTGGTAAGCTAGAGGAGATACATGTTAGGAAGGAAGACATTTTGAACAACTTGAGGATAGACAAGTCCCCCGGGCCTGATGGGATATATCCCAGGATTATGTGGGAAGCAAGAGAGGAAATTGCAGTCCCGTTGGCAATGATCTTTTCATCTTCACTGTCAACGCGGGTGGTACCAGGGGACTGGAGAGTGGCGAAGGTTGTGCCCCTGTTCAAAAAAGGGAATAGGGATAACCCCGGGAATTACAGGCCAGTTAGTCTTACTTCGGCGATAGGTAAAGTAATGGAAAGGGTACTGAGGGATAGGATTTATGAGTATCTGGAAAGGCACTGCTTGATTAGGGACGGCCAGCACGGATTTGTGAAGGGGAGGTCTTGCCTTACAAGTCTGATTGAATTCTTTGAGGAGGTGACCAAGATGTGGATGAGGATAGAGCAGTGGATGTAGGATACATGGATTTTAGTAAGGCATTTGATAAGGTTCCCCATGGTAGGCTTATGCGGAAAGTCAGGAGGCATGGGATAGAGGGAAATTTGGCCAATTGGATAGAAAGCTGGCTAACCGATCGAAGTCAGAGAGTGGTGGTAGATGGTAAATATTCATCCTGGAGCCCAGTTACAAGTGGAGTTCCGCAGGGATCAGTTCTGGGTCCTCTGCTGTTCGTAATTTTTATTAATGACTTGGATGAGGGAGTCGAAGGGTGGGACAGTAAATTTGCAGATGATACGAAGATTGGTGGAGTTGTGGATAGTGAGGAGGGCTCTTGTCGGCTGCAAAGGGACTTGGATATGATGCAGAGCTGGGCTGAGGAGTGGCAGATGGAGTTCAACCCTGTCAAGTGTGAGGTTGTCCATTTTGGAAAGACAAATAAGAATGCGGAATACAGTGTTAACGGTAGGGTGCTTAGTGAGGTGGAGGAACAGAGGGATCTTGGGGTCTATGTTCATAGGTCTTTGAAAGTTGCCACTCAGGTGGATAGAGGTTGTAAGAAGGCCTATGGTGTATTAGCGTTCATTAGCAGAGGGATTGAATTCAAGAGTCGTGAAGTGATGTTGCAAATGTACAGGACTTTGGTTAGGCCACATTTGGAGTACTGTGTGCAGTTCTGGTCGCCTCACTTTAGGAAAGATGTGGAAGCTTTGGAGAGGGTGCAGAGAAGATTTACCAGGATGTTGCCTGGAATGGAGAATAGGTCGTACGAGGATAGGTTGAGAGTGCTAGGCCTTTTTTCATTGGAACGGTGAAGGATGAGGGGTGACTTGATAGAGATTTATAAGATGATCAGAGGAATAGATAGAGTAGACAGTCAGAAACTTTTTCCCCGAGTACAACAGAGTGTTACAAGGAGACATAAATTTAAGGTGAACGGTAGAAGGTATAGGGGAGATGTCAGGGGTGGGTTCTTTACCCAGAGAGTGGTGGGGGCATGGAATGCGCTGCCTGTGGGAGTGGTTGAGTCAGAATCTTTGGTGACCTTTAAGCGGCAATTGGATAGGTACATGGATGGGTGCTTAAGCTAGGAAAAATGTTCGGCACAACATCGTGGGCCGAAGGGCCTGTTCTGTGCTGTATTGTTCTATGTTCTATGTTCTATGTGATGGATGACAGTTCTAGGAAGGGAGGGAAAGTCTCAGATACAGTCTCATAGATGGGTTAGCTCGAGGAAAGTCAAGCGAGGTAGGCAGCTGGTGCAGCAGTTTTCTGTGGCTATCCCCATTTCAAACAGGTATGCTGATTTGGGAAGAGTAGGGGGTGATCAGTGCACAGGTAACGTAGCACAAACACTCAAGTTTTGGGCATTGAGACTGTATCTAATGCAAGGAGGGGCACGTCGGCTTCCAAGAGATCAATTGTGTTATGGATTCTCTAGTTGGAGGTACAGACAGACGTTTCTGTGGCCAGCAGCAAAAATAAAAAAGATCAGAATGGTGTTTTGCTTCCCTGGGGCCAGGATCAAGGATGTCTCAGAATGGATTCAGAACGTTCTCAAGGGGGAGAGGGGCAAACATGAAGTCATTTTTCACATTGGAATCAACAACTTAGGAAGGGAAAAGGTTGAGGTGCTGAAGGGAGATTACAGAGAGTTAGGCAGGAATCTTAGAAGGAGGACCTTGAGAGTAGAAATATCTGGATTACTCCCAGTGTTACGAGCGAGTGAGGGCAGGAATAGAAGGATAGGGCAGGTGAATTGCTGACTCAGGAGTTGGTGTATGGGAGAAGGATACACGGTTTTGGATCATTGGAATCGGTTTTATTGTGGAAGTGACCTGTTCAAGGAGGACGAATTGGACCTAAACTGGCAGGGGGATAATATGCTGACAGGGAGATTTGCTCGAGCCGCTCGGGAGGATTGATATTAGTATGGTGGGAGGGTGGGAGCCAGTGAGATAGTCATGAAAGAGATCAATCTGAGACTGGTACAGTTGAGAATAGAAGCGAGTCAAACAGTCAGGGCAGGCAGGGACAAGATAGGACTAATAAAGTGAACTGCATTTATTTCAATGCAAGTGGCCTAACAGGGAAGGCAGATGAACTCAGGCATTGTTAGCAACATAGGACTGGAATATCACAGCAGTTACAGAAACATTGCTCAGGGCTAGGAAGGACTGGTTGCTTAATGTTACTGGATACACATGCTGCAGGAAGACTAGTAAGAGAGGCAAGAGAGGAGAGGAAATGGCGTCTTTGATAAGGGATCGCATTCTACATGCATTGAGGCAGGATATTCGTGGAAAATACATCCAGTGAAGTTAATAGGGTGGAACTGAGAAATAAGAAAGGGATGATCACCTTATTGAGACTGTATTACATACACTCTAATAGTCGGAGGGTAATGAGAAACAAACGTGTAAGTCGATCTCATCTGACTGTAAGAATAATAGGGTGGTTATGGTGGGGGATTTTAACTTTCCAAACATAGACTGGTACTGAATAGTGTTAAGGGTTTAGACGGAGAGGTTTAGAAGAAAGTTTTATGTATCAGAATGTGGATGTACCTACGAGAGAAGGCGCAATAATTGAACTACGTTTGAGAAGTAAGGCAGGGAAGGTGTCAGTGGGAGGGTACATTGGGGCCAGCGACCATAATTTAATCAAATTTAAAATAGTGGAGGCAAATGATAGACCAGACATAAAAGTGTAAGTTCTAAATTCGTGAAAGGCCAATTTTGACGGTATAAGGCAAGAATTTTCAAAAGTTGCTTGGGGGCGGATGCTCACAGGTAAATGGACGGTTGGAAAATGGGAAGCCTTTAGAAATGAGATAACGAGAATCCAGCGACTATATATTCCTGTTCGGGTGAAAAGAAAGGCTGGTAGCTTTAGATAATGCTGCATGACTAAAGAACGGAGGATTGGGTCAAAACAAAAGACAGAAGCATATGTATGATATAGACAGGACAGGTCAAGTGAATCCTTCGAAGTGTATAAATGCAGTTGAAGTGTACCTAAGAGGAAAATCAGGCTGGCAAAAAGAGGACATGAGATTGCTTTGGCAAATATAATTGAGGAGAATCCAAAACATTTTTACAAATATATTACGAGCAAATGTGTAACGAGGGAGAGAATAGTGCCCCTCAAAGATCAGCAAGGCGGATTTTGTGTGCAGCCGCTGAAAATGGGGGAGATACTAAGGAGTATTTTGCAACAGTATTTACTGTGGTAAAGAATATGGAAGATATAGAATGTAGGGAAATAGGGGTCGACACCTGGAAAAATGTCCATATTACAGAGGAGGAAGTGTTGCATGTCTAGATACACATAAAGGTGGATACGATCCCTGTGGGAAGCGAGAGAAGTGATGGCTGGGAGTCTTGCTGAGATAATTGTGTCATCGGTAGTCACAGGTGATGTACCGGAAGACTGGAGGTTGGCTAACGTGTTGCCACTGTTTAAGAAGGGTGGTAAGGACAAACCAGGGAACTATAGAACATAGAACAATACAGCGCAGAACAGTCCAGCAGCCCTCGATGTTGCGCCGACCTGTGGACTTTTCTCAGCTTGTCCCCAAATCATCCATGAGCTTATGTAAGGATTGCTTAAATCTCCTTAATGTGGCTGAATTGATTACCTTAGCAGGTCGGGCATTCCACGTTCTTACCACTCTCTGTGCAAAGAACTTGCCTGTGACACCAGTCTTAAATCTATCACCCCTCAAGATGTAGTTATGCCCTCAAGATGTACAAGCTGACGTCATCTTCCCAGGGAAAAGAAAAGTTTTTCTCTGTCTACCCTATCTAACCCTCTGATCATCTTGTATGTCTATCAAATTCCCCCTTAGCCTTCTTCTCTCCAATGAGAAAAGATCCAGGTCTCTCAGCATTTCCTCATAAGACCTTCCCTCCAGACCAGGCAACATGCTGGTAAATCTCCTCTGCAACGTTTCCAACGTTTCCATATCCTTTTTGTAATGAGGAGACCAGAACTGTACACAATATTGCAAGTGTGGCCGCACCATCGTTTTGCATAGTTGCAGCATAATATTGCGGTTCCGGAACTCAATCCCTCTACCAATGAATCCTAACACACCGTATGTTTTCTTAAAAGCACTATCCACCTGGGTGGTAACTTTCAGGGATCTATGCACATGGACTCCAAGATCCCTCTGCACATCCACACAACCAAGTTCTCTGCAATCCTCTTATTCTTCCCAAAGTGCATCTTTTCCCATGTAGCTGCATTGAACTCCATTTGCCACCTCAGTCCAATTCTGCAGTTTATCCAAATCCCCATGCAAACTGTAATATTCAGGGAGCGTGACGTTGATGTTGGGCAAGTTGTTGTAGGGAATCCTGCGGGACAGGATTTAATATATATGGAAAGGCAAGGACTCATGGGTGAATGTCAACATGCCTTTCTGTGTGGGAAATCATGTCCCACAAACTTGATTGAGTTTTTATAAGAAGTAACAAAAAAGATTGTTGAGGGCAGAGCGATAGATGTGATCTATATGGTCTTCAGTAAGGCGTTCGACAAGGTTCCCCATTGGAGATTGGTTAGCATGGTTTGATTTCAAGGAATACAGGGAGAACTAGCCAATTGGATACAGAACTGGCTCAAAGGTAGAAGGCAGAGTGAGGTGGTGGAGGGTTGCTTTTCAGACTGGAGATCTGTGACCAGTGGAGTGTCACAAGGAACGGTGCTCGGTCCTCCACATTTTCTCATTTATATAAATGATTTGAATGCGTGCGTAACGGGTACAGTTAGTAAGTTTGCAGATGAGACCATAATTGGAGATGTAGTGGACGGCGAAGAAAGTAACTTCAGATTACTTTCAGATCAGGATCTTGATCAGATTGGCCAACGGGCTGAGGAATGACAGGTGGAGTTTAAGTCAGATAAATGAGAGGTGCTGTATTTTGGGAAAGCAGGACTTTCACACTGAATGGTAAGTTCCCAGGGAGTGTTGCTGAACAAAAAGACCTTGAAATGCAGGTTCAAAACTCCTTGAAAGTGGAGTCGCAAATAGAGAGGATAGTTAAGAAGGCGTTTGATTTAATTTCCTCTATTGGTCAGAATATTGAGTACAGGAAATGGGAGGTCATGTTGCGGCTGCACAGGACAATGGGTTAGGCCTCTGCTGGAATATTGCGTGCAATTCTCATCTCGTTCATATCGGAAAGATGTTGTGAATCTTGAAAGAGTTCAGAAAAGACTTACATAGATGTTGTCAGGGTTGGAGGAATTGAGCTATAGGGAGAGGCTGAACAGGCTGGGGCTATTCTCCCTGGAGCGTCGGAGGCTGAGGGGTGACCTTATAGAAGATTACAAAATTATGAGTTGCATGGATAGGATAAATAAACGAAGTATTTTCCTTGGGATCGTGGAGTCCAGAACTAGAGGGCATAGGTTTAGGGTGAGAGAGGAAATATATAAAAGACACTGACGGGGCAACTTTTTCACGCAGGTGGTGGTACTTGTATGAAATGAGCTGCCAGAGGAAGTGGTGGAGGGTCGTGCAATTACAACATTTAAGAGGCATTTGGATGGGTTTATGAATAGAAAGGGTTTTAAGGGATATTGGCTAGGTGCTGGCAGATGGGACTAGATTGAGTTGGGATATCTTGTCGTCATGGATGGGTCAGACTGAAGTGTCCGTTTCCATGCTGTACATCTCTATCGCTCTATGACGTCCTCCAATGTTATCACATCGTTCCTGTAGTGTAGAGAGCGAAACTGCACACAGCCGCAGCCTGATTAACGCTATGCAAAACACCAAAAACACCTCCTTTCCCTTACGCAAGGAAACAGTTGATTAAGTCAAGTATGGTCCATGCCTCATTAACTATCATATCCACGTCCTCTGCTGACTTCAGGAAAATGTGAATAATTAACCGAAGATCCCTGTATCCCTCCAAGCTTCCCAGCGTCCTGCCTTGCATTAAATTCTACGGTATCTTTATTTCCTTAACAAGGCTTCAAAGCATCTGCGATTGGCCTACCAATCTGATCAACACTTCTATGCTATGGTTCGTATTTTCGCAGATGACACCAAAATACGTGGTGTTGTTTTCAGTGAAGAAGATTACCTCGAAATGCAACGGTACTTTGAGGCAGATCAGCCACTGGGTGGTGGAGTGTTTAAATATAGCTTATCTTAATTACATGTAAGGTAATGTATTTGGAAAGTCAAAACACCCAGACATATACACTTCGTGATGAAGGGCTTTGCTCGAAATATCTATTTCCCTGCTCCTCGGATGCTGCCTGACCTGATATGCTTTTCCATCACCACACTCTTGACTCTGATCTTCATCATCTTAAGTGCTCAGTTTTCTCTGTAGACTTAATGGTAGGGTCTGGGATGCGTTACTCTGCAAAATAGACCTTGGAGTGCAGGTTCATAGTTCCTTGAAAGTGCAGTCGTAGGTAGATAGGATAGTACAGAAGGTGATTGTAACTCTGATTTTGTTTGGCAGCGCATTGATTAGAAGATTGTGAGGTTGCAGGTGTGCAAGACATTGGTGAAGCCATTTAAAAATAACGTGTTCGAAAATGATCTCTTTGCTATCGAAAGAATAGCATGAATTTCAGAAAAGGTTGCCTGGAATGCTGAATTTGGAGGCGTCAGGGTCTCTGAAGAGCAACAGGATTACGGGTGAACCTTTCGAAATTTATAAGCCATGATGATCATGGGAAGGGGGAGTAACTCAGGTCTTCTTCTCACTGCAGGATAGTACAAACCCTGAGAGCATAAGATTAATGTGAGAGTAGAAAGAAATAAAACGGAAAAGAAGGAACGTTTTCTCCTAAGGAGTGATGCTCGTACAGGGGAAGTATTGGAGGCGGGTACAATTCCAACATCTGAAAGGCATCTGGATGGCTTTCATGAATTGGAAGCGCTGACAGATATATAACCTAGTTCTGGCAAATAGGAGATCAGTTTAGGATGTCTGGTTGGCATGGCCACATTCAGTCTAGCATATTTCCCATGCTTTTTTTAAGGCTATGACTCAATGATGGATTGACTCTCATACTCCGTCCTTCTGGTCACCTCAGTGGATTTATTAATTTGAAGTTATAACTTGCCGGACAAAGTCGGACATCAGAGTGAAATCCGCTTCGTGGTTCAAAATTTTTATTTTTGCTCATCGTTTTATGCGTGGGCTGCTGCCTTAACATATTAGCCAGGTGCTATGAATGCACTTTGTGTAAAAAAGAGAGATTATTTTAATGTAATCGAAAAAGGTAGCATCCCTGCATAGTCTGTTGGCATTTACTGGAGCGAATTTTGTGTGAACGTCAGAAAGGAAAATATAATGTATTTTTCCAATCGATTGCCCTTCAGAAACTCAGAGGCCATGACGATTTCTCGTTATCGATGTGTTAAGTATCGTTGACAGTTCGCAAGACTGCAATCTACCTCCTTTCCGGAAATTCATGTGTTACCACGAATTGTAAACTTAATCAGAAATAGCTACCCGATTATTAAAACAACTTCATACTCAAATCAATCTCACTGATCATGGGTCAGAAATGAATATTCAGCTCCATGTACCTCCACTGTAAAGGCAGCACTCAGACATTAGAAGATTAACTATCAAAACTTCATAAAAGAAGGAAAAGAAGGGGAGCTTTAACTTTCTGCTGAAACATGTCAGATGTGAAATTCTGTGGACGCCCGTCCGAATTCTTTGTCATGTTGAGCTGAGCATACGATATCAGTGCAAATATTTAAAAATCACACGACACCAGGTTATTATCCAACAAATTGAATGGAAAGCACTAGATTACGGAGCGCTGATCCTTCATCAGGTTGTTGGGGACTATAAGTTCTTAAGACATATAATTTATGACAAGGTTTAAGACTGATACAATTGAAATGATATATTGATAAAGATCAAGATTATTTGTTAACTCTTAGCTTTTCGAATGCCGATGTGGCTTACAGTTCTTTCATATGTAAAATCGCAGAAAATGTTTTAAAGTTACATTCTCAAATGAACTTTAACAATAGGTGCCATGTCAGCGCAGAAAATGCACCAAAGGTTTGAGGTGCCCTATGTGAAGCTAGCTGAGTCCCAATGTTCATACTGAATCTAATCATCAAAAGGGGTTCACAGGATCTTATATGGATTCATGCTGTTTTTGAGCAAAATAAAATATGATTCTGCAAGTACAAACTCGCCTCACAAATTAATGTGTGTGTGTGTGAAAATGTGGCTACGTACGTTAGGGGGTAGCATGACTGTCTGTGAAAGAGTGTCTGTATGTGTATATGTGTGAGTGTGAGTGTCAAGGGGTATACGTGCGTGAGAGATTTCAGTGTGGGTGTAAGTATGGGAGTATATGCGTGAGGGTATGAGAGAGGATCTGCGTGAGTGTGTGTGTCTCAGTGTGTGTGTGTCTGTGTGAGAGAGACAGAAGGACAAAGAGAGTGTGTGAGAGTGTATGCGTGCAGTGCAATGGGGTCACCTATTGCGTATCATGAACCCAAGGTCCTAGTTGAGGCCATCCCCATCAGAACCGAACTTGGTTAACAGTCACTCTCCATTGAAAGCAATGATTTGGCGATGCCGTCACACAACACCAGGTTATTGTCCAACAGGTATAAGTGGAAGCACTTGATTTCAGACCGCTGCTCCTTCATCAAGTGGTTGTGGAATAAACGTTTGCAAGACACAGAATTTTAGCAATATTTTGCAGTGTGATAAAACTGGAATGAAATATTGACAAAAAAGCTGGATTATTTTTTAAGTCTCCTTTCTGCTAGAATGACCATGTTGCTTTAAGTTCTTCCACATGTAAATCGCAATACGTTTTTTAAAAGTTACATTCTCAAGTGAACTGTAACAATTGGTGTCATGACACGGTGAACACTGCTGCCAAACAGCACCAGGGACCCAGTCTCGATTCTGACCTCGGGCGACTGTCTATATGGAGTTTGCACACTTTTCCCCGCGCCTGCGTGGGTTTCCTCCGTGTACTCGGGTTTCCTCCCATAGTCCAAAGATGTGCAGGCCAGTTTAATTGGTCTTCCTAAATTGTTCATAGAGTTAGGTACGTTAGTCAGAGTGAAATTGGTCTGGCTGGGCTACTCTTCGGAGGGTCGGTGCGGAGTTGGTGGACCGAAAGTCCTGTTTCAAATCTGTAGGGAATCTAAACTGATATCTAAAAAAACGATGGCCCATGTAATGTATTAAAGATATGAGTTTCCTTGTGTAAGGCTATCTGTGCCACATTGGTCAGACTGATTCTAAACTAAAAAGGGGATTTACGGAATCTTACATGGAATCATACAGTTTTTGAGCAAAGTAAAATGTAATTCTGCAGTCCAAATAAACCCCACAAATTTATTTGTGTATGTGTATGTGTGGTGGAGTGTGCTTTTTATGTATCAGTGAGAGAGATTGTGTGTTTGTGTTTGATTGTGAGTGTAAATGGGAATAACTCTGTGAGAGGGTGCATGTTTGAGTGTGGGAGTGTATGTGTATGAGAGAAGATCTGCGTGAGTGTGTGTATCTGTAGCTGGGTTTGAAATAGATTTTGCCTTAAATTTAAGGGAAAATTTTCAGTCCAGAATTGTATCGTGTGAATAAAAGATAGTTTGAGGAGAAAGGAGTTGCAAATAGTTGTTGGTTTTAATATTCTCTGTTGGGTGTGCAGAATAAAAACAAAGTTACTTTTTACTTTAAGTTGTGCCTTCTTGGATGATGCTTTTTCCCTTCAAATTTAACAGATTTCGGTGAAAGGTGAGGTTCTTTGTGTGCCTTTTTAGAAAAAAAAATAACAGAGGGTTTGTTGTGTGGAGGTTCTCGCCTGTGATTTCGAAGGGTTTATGCAGATCCAGTCTGAGATTTGGAAATGATTTGGACATGCCGGTTTTGGACTGGGGAGTACAAAGTTAAAAATGACACAACACCAGGTTATAGTCCAACACGTGTAATTGGAAGCACACGAGCTTTCGGAGCTACGCTCCTTCTTCAGGTGATTGTGGAGGGCTCGATCGTAACACAGAATTTATAGTAAAAATTTGCAGTGTGATGTAACTGAAATTATACATTGAAAAATTGATTGTCTGTTAAGCCTTTCATTTGTTTGAAGACAGTGATAGTTTCACTTCTTTCATGTGTAAATCACAAAACCCATTTTTTTAAAGTTGCATTCTCGGTTTAGCTGTTAACAATGGTGATAGCTAGACAATATGTTCAACATATTGTCCAGATATCACCATTGTTAACAGCTAACCCGAGAATGCAACTTTTAAAAAAACGGGTTTTGTGATTTACACATGAAAGAAGTGAAACTATCACTGTATTCTAACAGATGAAAGGCTTAACAGACAATCAATTTTTCAATGTATATTTTCAGTTACATCGCACTGCAATTTTTTGCTGTAAATTCTGTGTTACGATCGAGCCCTCCACAATCACCTGTTGAAGGAGCGTCGCTCCGAAAGCTCGTGTGCTTCCAATTAAATCTGTTGGACTATAACCCGGTGTTGTGTGATTTTAATTGAGATTTGGAAAGATTTCAATAGATGTGGGGTTCGATAAAAGACCTGTAGATAAGGCATTTGCAGGTTAGTGACCTGGATATTTATTAAAAAGCTTAGGTGGGACAATTTGTTTCATTTTGTTACATATGATTAGTTAAAAATAAAGTGAGAGAAATGTTTGTTAAATTGGTAAAAGTTATCTGGGGTTTGAACACGATTCCAAGATTGCCAAGAACGTTTGGAAAGAAAAGGAAAATAAAAGGAAATAGTCTTAGAACTACAAACAGAGGTTAGAATTTGGTTAACCAAAGAGAAAAGTAAAGCTGAAATTATCAAGGAATTTACTCAAAAACTTAGATATCAGTGAAGCAGACATGGGCAGTCGGCTTAGAAAAACCTGAAATTACAATTGAGGGAAATTTTGTTAGACGATAAAGAATAAAGGATGAGAGAAAGACAGAAGAAAGGGGGAGAGAAAGAGAGAGAACAAAGCGTGAGAGAAAGAGACAGGAAATTTTCACTGAGCAAAAAGACAGAGAATTGGACTTGCCAACTTGCAACTTCATCATCAGAGTCAAGTTAACAGGATGGAGATTAGAAGAGAAGTTCGTGATATACACAAATATTTCAAATATCAGCGACATTTTGATGAGAGAGATATCGAAAGCCTTCTTTAACTCATTTGAAAAATTGGCGAGGCAGATGCCGTGGTCCAAATATTTATGGATCATGTTCGTTTCGACTAAACTGTTAGGATGGACTAGTGGCGTATTTGCTGCTCTGTCAGATAAGAGATCAAGAGATTATAAATAGGTCAAACAGGATATTTTAAGTGCTTGTGAATTGATACCAGAAGCGCATGAACAACTTTGTAGAAGCAATAAGATGGAACTCGGACAGAGGTATGTTGAGTTTGAAGGAATTAAACACAGTCATTTTGGACTAATGGATGCATTGAAGATAGATAAGATTTATGAGGTTCAAAGAGAGATTATTCTGCTGGAGTAGTTGAAAATTCATATGGAGTATTCCTGTGGAGTAACAGAAATTTCAGAATTTTCCTACAGCATAACGTCGAACACAGTTTCCAAGAAGAAGGAATATACTCCTGAGGGTAACTATTAGAAAGGTAGAAGCTTGAGACAGAAATGGAGACCATGTTCGGGGAGGGCAAAACAGAAATGAGCCCAAATGCAGTAGATTGTGTAGTCTGTGTATTACAGAGCGGAATTATTAGAGGTCGAATATAAGCTAAAATGTAGGTGTCCACCATGGTGTATGAAAGACTCAGGCTTAGGTACAAGATCATATTTATTTGCCTGGACTGCACGAGGATGTTGTTAAACTTCGCCAAATGTGTCATACATGCCAAATGGTAGGTAAGTTACGGGCAGAAATAAAACCAGGATCTTTGTTACCAATTCCCACATGAACGTTTCACACGGGTTACAAATGATTGTTTCGGACACATGCCGAGAAATAAAAGTGGGAAATTGTTTTCGTTAACTATAATGGTTGTGTCTACCAGATTTCAAGAGTCAATTCCATCATGCGAATTCAGGCAAAATGAGTGGTAGAGGTGTTCGACGCTTTATTCACGTGGTATGGGCTACCCAGAGAGATTCATTTGAATCAAGGTACTAATTTTACTGCGAGGCTTTTTATGGATTCGGATTTTAAATCAAATACGTATCATCCTGAATCTCAGAGAGCTTTAGAATACTGGCATTAGACCATGAAGACCATTTTGAGAGCATACTGTCAGGATTACCCGAATGATGAAGATATATGTATCCAATCGTATTGTTTCCCATCACAGATGCGCCAAATGAATCTAATCAGCTTACTTCCTTCGAGTTTATATTCGGACATGAAGATGACGCCTCACGAAATTATTTAAAGAAAAATTGACGACATCAAAACCCACGACCTCACAGTTAGATTATGCATCTGGTGAAAGGAAGAAATTAAGTCGATTAGGTAATTTAGCTAAAACGTACCAAAAGGGCCCACAGCATACAATGAAGCAGATGCAGATGAAAACACAGACTCGGCCGTTGCCTTGAGGTTATGAGGATACAATTTAAAGCCAGGTTTAATAGTACCGGATAAATTGGAAAAAGTTGAGTTTGGTGAACTACTTCATAAACATAGTTTACATGTTGAAATCTTATTAAACTGGAAAGAAAGAACTGAAGAACCAGATGTTAGTTACTGCACAGCAGAGGAGGAATCAAATCCAGATGTTGTGGATTTTGATGTGACTCTTTATAACATCTTTAATACTAAGAAGGACTTGAGCAGTGGGAACAGGTTAATACACTATCTTCGTCAGGAGCAAATATCACAGTTGAAAGTTTTTTTTACTGTATAATATGGACATAAGTATCAATCAGAACAATGGGAAGAATGCGATTGTACATGAAGTAGAAGGAGGGACTGCTGTTCCGATAAAGAAACATCCCCATTAGCTTCACACGTCCAAAGCCAGCGAGGTCAAGAAGGGGGTGGTAGCCAAATTCAACGAGGATGGCCTTGAACTGAACCGGAGCGCATGACGTTCAATGATGTTCTCAGTTACCAATTCCCGCATGTGAAGAGTGTTTCACACGGACTTTGAATCATTGTGACAGACCCTTGCCAGGAAATAGATGTGGGAACAGCCATAATGGTTGTGTCTACCAGATTTCAAGAGTCAGTTCCAATCACGAGAATTAAGGCAAACAGAGCGGACTCAAGACCAGACAGGACTCAACGATTCTGCGTGGATTATCAGAAGGTCCACACCGTTACAACATCGGTCCTGCATCCAATACCGAGATTGGAGGTCTGTATGGAAAAACTTTGACTAGAAGCCATATCAGCAACTTGGACTTACCGAGTGGTTATGGCAAGTACCTTTATCAGAGACAGTGAAAGAAATTTCTGCGCTTCCAAACCTAAATGAGCTATATCAAATCAAAGTGATGCCCTTTGGAATGAATAACACACCGGCCACATTTCAAAACCTCATACAAGATTGTCGATCGGTTAACAAACTTTGCAGTCTGTTTGGGCAATGTAATGAAGTTTCTTAAGCCCTGGTACGATCTTCTTGTGCAGTGGGTAGAGCTGTTTGAACGACTACGAGATGCAAAATTGGCAATAGCATTAAATAATACAGAACACGAAAGCAGAGGTGACGTTCTTGGCTCATAGCACTGCACCTGGAAAGCTGACCCCACGGAACGCAAAGATGAAGGCCATCGAGGAAATTCTACCTGATAAAGTAAAGATAAGATTGGTATTTGTTCAATTATTAAATATATTTATCCGGCAAGAAGTTAATGTGAACAGAGATTAAAGTCATGCACATGTCGTGATAATGCTGTTTAGGCAAAGAAGAAATGGAGCCACTTTTTTCATTATGATGGTCCTCTTTTTCTTCTGGGAAGGTGTCATGAAGGTTTATGTGTGTACTGTACTTTCAAAGGAGAGAAGTTAGCGCGGACATAAAGAGAAGCACACAGTGAACAGAAAGACTTAATATGTAACATTTGGTGGCCACAAATATTTTGCACGGTGTTGCAATGTAACTAATAAATTCAAACGCGCCCAATCAGTTTCAGTCATACTCCTGCTAACAAAAAACAATCGATTTTGAATTTTACTATTGGGGATAACATCAAACCAGTGAAATGATACCATGTTTTGGGGAATAAAATCAAACATTTTGAAGAGATCAGTAGCGAATAGCCACGACACCAACAAAAAAACTGATAGCTATATACCTCTCTGAACGTTACGTGTCTAAAAACAAATTTGTGCAGCAGAAATTCGAACTAGAGAAATCTACAAAGAAAGGTCGACATGTGGAGATGATAACGCATTTTCAAATTGATTTTCCCGTAAATTTTAGAGTGAATTTATCGGACCATTATTGCTGAGTGATAGTTTAAAAATAGCTTTACGCGAAAGTAATAAATAGTTTTTGGTTTTAGTATTCTCCTTCAGACGTAAATAAGGTTTTCTAAAATTTTTACTTGAAATGTAGACTTTTTGCATGACTGTTTGCCTCTCGAAATTGTACACTTTGCAGCAAGTGGTGAGGTTCTCTTTGTGTCAGTTTTAGAATTATCAGAGCGTTTTAACCTGTGTCATAACAAAGACTTCAAACACAGGGAAGAAATATTCATTGAGAACCACTTCCATCTCCTTCAGTTCCACAAAAATATATACTCACACTCTTACTCTCGCGAGACCACATTCTTTCTGTAATTATTCTTTCCCTTTAATGTACTGAAGGAATTTCGGAGATCTCATCCTATTTCTCTGAGCCAAAGGTACCTAGTACCTCTTTTCCCTCTCCTGATTGCCTTAATCAATAAACTCCTTTTTCCACTGTAAACCTCTTGGGACTCACTTGATCATAACCGCCTTGACATGGGACATAACGCCTTTATTCGTTTATTGTTGATCTTCTGTTCAAGAAAGTAAATAACGATATTTAAAAAAAAACTAATCAACAGTTAGCTTTGTATTGGCATTTGGAAAGCTGTTGGAGAGAATTGTAATGGACCAGACTTTTGACGTTTCAAACCGCCTGGTCTAATTAGATACAGTTAGCATGCCTTTGTGCAGGAAGGTCATGTCTTACTAACGTGATTGAATGTTTCGAGGAGGTGATGATACTGTTCGTTAACGGTAGAGATGTGGATAATATCGAAATGGATTTTACTGAGGCTTTCAACAAGGGCCCTCATGATAGAGTCATTCAGAGATTTAAATGCATGGGATCCACGGTGATTGTGTCGTATGAATTCAGAATTGGTTTTGCCGATACTAGACAAAGGAATGTGGTGGAATGGCGGCTTCTTCTTTTCTGAATGGATGTCCATGGCAAGTAGTGGTCCATAGTAATCCCTACTGCCAACTCTGCTTTTTCTGGTTTGCATTATGGACATGGATGAAAATTCAGATGGGTGAGTTTGTACGTTCACAAATAAGATAAGGTTCAGTGGAGTCTGGGATAGTATAAAAAGTTGTCAAAGTATAGAGAAGGATGTAAATCTGTTCCAGGAATGCATAGAGACTTTGCAGATGGTGTTTAATCCAGTGCAGCATTGGGCAGATCAAGTGTTAAGAAGATGTGTGTGATATATATATATATATATATATATATATATATATAAATTGTAGTAACCTGAATAACCTTTATTTGAAAAGGGATCTTGGTTTCCAGCCCAATGCTCCATGGAAGTGGCCACGCAAATTGATAGCGCAGTAGAGCAGGTGTCTGACATGCTTGTCTTTATTGTTCGGCGAATTGCGAGTAACAGTCAGAATATCATGCCGCAGCTTGATAATGCATTAGTTCGTCCAGAATTAGAGATCAATTCTGTTTGACATGCGATGGTAAGGATGAGGAGGCTTTGGAGAAGGTGCAACAGAGTTTTCCAGGATGCTACCAGCATTTGAGGATTTGAGCGATAAGGAAATGCAATAAAAAAAAACACTCGGGTTGTTTTCTCAGGAGAGGTGGAGGATGAGACTTTACAAAAGGCTCTAAAAGTGTGGAATTAATGGATCGGGTTATTGGCCTGAGTCGGTTCCCCACAGTGAAGTGTCTAACATTAAAGTGCATGCATTTCAGGTGAGCGTGGCAAAGTTTAACGGAGATGTTAAGGACACGTTAATTTAATGCAGTAAGTGTCTGGAGTCTGGAACGTACTGTCGGGATGTCAGAAGTGGCGCTTAGGAAACATTTAGGTATGCACATATGAATGTAAGTCATGTAGGAATATGGAGAAAGGGCAGGCAGAATGAATTAGTTCAATTTGGAATCATGTTCAGGGCAACAACGTCAGTCGAAATGCACGTTTCTGTTCTGTCCAGGTCCAAGTTCAATGTTCCAAGATCCCGAAGTTATGAACTTTTGTATCTAAGATGACCCGACATCGAGGGAAGAGTAAAGTTTTGACAACACGAATGTGAGTACCTGTGACAATTGATCTAATTCAATTGAAGTCAATTCAATCATTACTTCTACTCATTTTCTTCAGAGAGCTGCTTTACCCATGTTGTTTTATGGGAAGATGTGTGTTTTCCTTTTGTTTGTGCGAAACCGACAGTGATCAATTAATGACCTAAATAAATATGGATGTCGTAATAAGCTGTCTGGTGTCAAAGAGTAAAGCAATTGTTCTATAATGAAAGGACATGGCTTTCATATGGTAACGAAAGAAGTTTCAGACAACTATTCGAATTTCTGTGATCGTCCTTCTGCAGTGCTTGTTTATCTCCTCTCCATGTGTGCATCAAATTCTCCCTTCACTCGGAGGCAAATCATTCCATTTTTCAAACTCTTAGCTTCAGGAAATGCCAATATTGTATGTTTCATTCAAGCATCTGAGCCATCTGTACTCTAACGAAACCTCCCATAGATGATAAGAAGTCTTAAACATGTACACTTAACTCTTGGTACTTCAGTTTCATTAGATTGTTGATTTTCCTTCCTTTAATTTGGGTATAAATGCAATCATAGAACAAAGAACATAGAACATTACAGCACATGACAGGCCTTTTAGCCCTCGATGTTTCCACGACCTGTGAAACCAAGCTGAAGCCTATTCAGCCGACACTATTCAATTTTCATCCATCTGTTTACTCAATGATTATTTTAATGCCCTTAAATTTAGCGGGTCTACTAATGTTGCAGGCGCGGCATTCCATGCCTCTTCTAGTCTCTGAGTAACGATAATACCTCTGACATCAGACCTATATCGGTTCGCCCAAAATGTAAGGTGATGCCCCATCGTGCTGGCAATCACAATCCGAGGAAGAAAGCTCTCACTGTGCACTTTGTCTCACTCTCTGATAATCTTACATGTCTCAATTAAGTCACATCTCAACTTTCTTCTGTGTAAAGAAAGCAGCCTCAGGTCCCTCTGCCTTTCCTCATAAGAACTTCTCTCCATACTCGGCAACATCCTAGTAAATCTGTTGTGAACAGTTTCCACAGTTCCCGCGTCCTTACTGTAATGCAGTTACCAGAACTGCACACAATACGCCAAATATGACCGCACAATAATTTTGTTTTGCTGAAACATAACGTCATGGCTGTGAACCTAAACTCCTCTACCAAGAAAAGCCAGTACTGCATTTGCTTTCTTAACAGCCCTATCAACCTGAGTGGCAATTTTCAGATATCTATGCCCATGGACACCAACATCTCTCTTTTTATTTGAACTATCAAGAATCTTTCATCTAGCCCACCACTCAGTATTCTTGTTGCTCTTTCCAACGTGAATCGCCTCACACTTTTCCACTGTAAACTAGATTTCTCACCTCCTCTGTAGCGTGTCTATGTCACATTGTAGCCTGCAACATCGTTTTTTCGCTATCCACCACTCCACCAACTTTAGTGTCATTAGCAATTTTCCTAACCCCATTCTTCTACGCTGTCATCTCGGTCCTGTATAAAGATGACACAATGCAGTGGCCGAAAACAGATCCATCTATTACACTGCTAGTAACTGAACTCCAGGATGTTCACCTCCCATTAACCACAAACCTCTGTTTTCTTTCAGCTAGCCGATTTCTGATGCACACCCCAAATCACCCTCAATCCCATGCCTCTTAATTTTTGTTAAATAGCCTCCGTTGAAGAATTGTTTCGAACAACTTCTTGGAATCAAAAACTTCACCCTTATACACTGGTTGTTCGCCTTCTGAAAGAACTCAATAAGATTTTTGAGGTACGATATACGCAACACAAAACCGTGTTCCCCGTCTCCAATCAACTTCTTCCTTTCTCGATGATTATAAATCAATGACTTATATCCTTTTCCAACACTCTACCCATAACTGAAGCAAGGTTCACTGGTCTATATGTTCCAGTGGTGCCTCTACTCTCCATCTTGAACAATATGAAAAACATTTTCTCTCCTCCTGTCTTCTGGCGCTGTTCCTGTCGAAAATGAGCCATAAAGATTAAAGCCAAATGCTCTGCAATTTCAATTCGCAATTATGATATCGATGACAAAATGAGTAATGCAAAGAGTCGGGTAATCTCCTATGGGACTGCGCTTTATTCTCACCAAATGTTTAATAATGGCCATATCTCTATGGTTATTAAAATTGCGTTAAATCTGCCTTGGACTGGACCTCATGCGCAATAAAGCAGCTCGCTTGATTGGCAGTGCATTTGCTCCCTGCAACATTGAGGGCTAATTAAAGCACTTGACACGATCTACAAGATACACTTTAGAAAAATCACAGTATTTATGAGAAATCACCTACTTTTCTGAAGAAGTACCACCTTCTGTTTCCACGACCATTACCACGCATGGAACAGCGCATAAATAGGAACACCTCCCTCTGAAATCTCCTCTGTGCACCACTGAGCACCTGATTGATCATTTCTCAAAGTTCCTTCGCTGGGAAGAATTCTGGAATAGCAGGGTGAGTTTACCAACAGCACAAGGACAGCAGCAGTTCATTTTTATTTTCACCAGGACAATTATGGATAACTAAAGAAAACGCTGAATGAGCAATAAAACTACACATTACTGATTCGTTTTTGTAAAATATGTGACAAATACTGACTAAAGCTTCTCTGAGCCGACCGACCGTTAATTTTGTATCGTGTAGTTGCCTATTTCAACAATGCAGCCAGTGCAGGCAGACTGAACTGAGACAGAATAATTCCATGTAACAGGCAAAACGGATACAGAAATACCTAAATACCTTTTCTGGACAAACTGTTCGAGCAGACTAGTGTTCTCCTTTTTAACATATGCAATAGCTTTTGCAAACTCCTTCCATTTGAGTGCGATGTGCTGAAGTGTACTAATGGACGTGCCTGCTCTGTCATTTCAGTTTCTAAAAAATAAATCAATATGTTACCTTGGATGCTCCTTGAAACGTGTCAAGAATTTAGATCAGGTGTGTTCTAAATTCATCACGAAATTTTATGCATGCGCTTATATATTCTCAAATTCTCTTTCAGGTATTAGTCCAACTGAATCAATTAAAATCATTGCAAACGCTTTCTTAAATGCAGAAACGTGTATTAAAAATACTGGTTTTATTGTTGCCTCAATTTTTCCAATTGCCTGACACGTATGACATTTCTGGCAAAATTTAAACACATCTTCATGCAGTCAAAACAGTCTTTCTTTTTACATTAGCATGAGTTTTTCTCCTACTGGTAATTCATATGTTACCTACAACACCTCCTTTCAGTGAACCATTTGCAATACACCTTTTCGAACTTCTGCCTATCTGTCATCTATTTAAGATGGTCTGTATTTCCTCATCAAGATTTTTTTAAGATGGTCGCATGCCGAAATACATACAGTTTCTTCTTCTGTGTACGCACTTAGATACAATCTTTTCAGTTCTCCATCTTATGTTGTAACTTAGTTATTTTTTCTGAATGAAAAACATTATCTTTGTCCTCCACCTGTTCATGAGATGGCTCAAACATCCCACCAAACACGATTACACACAATTCTACTTTAACATTTTTATCTTCATTGTTTGATTTCTCAAGCTTTTTTTTCACTGTGACCTTGTTATCACATTGTTCGGAAAAATCACATGGTTGACCTTCTGTAATAACGCAGTATTACAGAATTCTGCTTCTCCACTGCTTGACCACTGTAGGCAGCAAACCTGCCTGTGGTCCAGGTATATTGTTATGAAGCACCAATTGTACTTCAGGTGCCTCGAGTTTCTCCAGTATTCCTATCAATACTTCTCCACTTTTCCTTTCATACTCCAAGCTCACTACATATATGGGGCATTTCTCGGATCACTGGAATTCCACGTGCTAGCACGTTTTCCACTAATATTATTTCCGCGTTGCATGTCTCTTTATCCGTCAACATTTCAGATTGATCTGATCCCGTATCTCTGAATACTAAATCTTTAGGTATTTTTCCCAGTCTATGCGAAGGAATCAAATTTTCGCGAGTAAATAGTTGATGAAGAAGTACCACTTGCTTCTCAATTAAAATCCATCTGGGAAGTACATTCTGGTGCAACGTTTTCGCATCCATTGTGATTAATTTTGCAATTTTAACAAAATTCCCTGGTTTATGCTGTTTTCCGATATCTTCTTCCCAGTGCTTTTACTGAACCACAAACATTGTGAACTCATGCGGTCTATTTTCTTGCAGTGAAAGGACGTCAGCCTTTTACGTTATCTTCCCCCTTCATGGGTTTCCGTTTTACCCTGTGGTAAACTATCTTTATGAACTTCAATAACATCTAGTTTTCCCTTACCAGCTGAGGATTTCTCTTGAACATTATTTCAATCTCGCATGAATTGAAATTAATGTCAGTAGCTAAGTTTTATCCTTTCAAATTCAATATAGGTTCGTACGGCGTCCATTTTTAGATTGTCTGTGATCTTCGGGTAGAATATCATATGCACTTAAGCATTGCTTCCTTCACCTCGTCACCTCCCCAACTCCCTCTTTTGATAGTGATGCTGATACACTAGTAGCTCTGCTTACCAAATGTCTTTGCTTTAGGAAAACCCGTATCGTGAGTGGCCACTTCATTTGTTTAACCTGTTTCTGGAATAAAATGAAAAAGGCTCAGGCACTCCTCTCATCAAATGTATATACTGTCTGGATACATTTGAACCGACTTCCATCAGGACTTCAGCTACGATGAATTTGCTCATCATCACGAAGTTCGTAACTAAGTCTAGCTTTCAACTTCACCTTCACCTATTTACGTCAACTTTCCCTCCAAAGTACCAAATTGTGAAGACCAAACTCAATTCCTTTCACCCCATTCTTTCTCTCTCTGTTCTCTTTCTTCTGTGAGGGCACTCTTCTCTTCTTTTTCTGTGAGAGTGATTCGGTTATTTTACTTTTTCTCCTGTCTTGAACTTAATGCAAACTATTTCAGTTCAGGTTCATGTTCCACCTTCTTCACATGCAGGTGAATTCTAGTCAATTCCAAAGTTTCCAGCAAATTTAAATTTTTGGCTATTGCTGTAATTACCTCTCCTTTTCTCACAGACGAATGTAAAGAACATTCCACCTTGTCTGTCCATTGCAGTCAGCCAGTTTCAATACCTTTAATTTTATCGTCACCTTCTGTAAAATCACCAAATAACTTCATTCTCCCCGCAGAAAATTCTCACTGACAGAAAGAGCCATTCCAGTGCAAAGCACTATTTAAACTCCGCGCATTGAAAACGCAGATCAAAGAAACCGTCATCTACCACTCGCCTTTGAGGCCAACTACTCGAAAACCAAATTGGAATGAACAAAACATCGCAACAAAACCACCCAAGTGCAATGCCCCATGCTTGACCCCCTCGAAGATTTTTTAGAAGGTGGTCCTGACTCTTTTTTTTTATAGGCTGATGTGAAGTGGTTGTTCCAATCTGATACAAGTCTTCGAAGCACTCCATATTAAGAAAAAAGAAGTCATTTAAGCATAACAGTTGAAGGCCAAACAAAGGGAAACTGAATTTCGAATAACTTAACTGTTGAAAAACTTCACCAATCCGCTCCAACAGGTATGAGTAATTAACTGTTCTAATACTTTAGCAGCCCATAAACATGCCCAAAACCTTCAATAGAACGTCTGAAAAATCATTTCATGAAGTTTACAACACCCCTGCACTCCACCATCCTGTGTCTGCTGCAGCTGAAACAAAGTTAAAAAAAAGGCATGAACTGAGAGAACCGGCCTCTCCTTTTCCAGTGTTAAACTGAATGCTAAAGCATCCAAATAAATCTGTTGGACTATAACCTGGTGTTGTAGTCCAATAGCAACCCCTCCAAATCATTCTCAAACCTGACCCTGCGGCACTTATGCCTTTCTGAACACTTTAGGAAAAAAGACAGAATATCATTGAAAAAGTGACAGCATTGTTACCAGCACAATACGTTTTTTTTTTCTGATTCTACTTCTCTCGCAATGGTATTGATATTTAATTCCAACCCCATATACTTTATCATAAATAGGTTGCTTGAAGATTGTAGAACCCATGTATGTTTTCAGAAAGGAATGTTGATATTCATTCAGTGCTCTGTGTCCACTCCCAGGCCTTCAGATGAGCCATAGTAAATTTTCAGCTGGTATGGAATGTGCTACTGGCTACGAGCATGGCATTCATCACATGTGATGCATGAAAAAAATCTCCAATATGGGAAGTCAATCTCTTCGTGTTCATTTTTCCTCTATTCGTCACTAAGTATGCAATTTCAAAAACTGGAGAAATGTTTGAATTTGATGAGCTACAATACATGTAAGGATTCGGCGATTGGCAGCTAGGAAGAACAGAGTACAATTGATAAAGGTGCTAATAACAAAAGACACAGGGAGCAGTGTTATTTTTGACAAAATACATCTCTCTATGTTATGCAATAATTTGATATACATGACATCTGGCGTCCAATGCATAGATAAGACAACGAAAGTGAAGTCAGGAATGTCAGGGCGATATTACTTTGTTTCGTTTTGTTATGCAAAACAAAAACATTCTCAATGAGCGGAACTAATGTAAGTGATGATTGACGTAATTTACTCACTGGACGTCTGATGAGTGAATAAATACAGGTTACCCTTTTCATATGTTGGTCATACAACAGCCAGCGAACTTCAACACGTACAGCAGTCATTCATTTTCAGAAATGAGGAAACCACCGTTTTTGCTGTTGAAAGAGATTTACTATCCACTTCTTGCAGCTGTTAGTTTTCCAGGTAACCCCTTGATCTTGTTTCTTTCTGGTTGATTTTGTAAGCGTCGAATACTCTAATTATCCACGGTCAGTGTTCACAGAAGATTATCAAACTAGTGTCTGAACACCTTCGGCTTCTCCATTTTATATGGAAGCATAACTAGTATAACAACAATTGTCCCCGAAGTGCCTCCTGCAAAGAGTCCTGTTGTTCTTCAGACAGTCTGATAATACCAAACAAAATGATGGCTACAGCAACATATTAGACATTTGCGTCAATTTCATGTTTTGTAAATCACTCAGAATGTTTTCACTTCTTCTTAATAAATATCTTCACCTCTATTTCAATCATGCATTACAATATTGCCGACACTGTCTCTTATATATTTCTCTATTGCAGCTAACATGATGACTGTTTTAATTCTTTTACGAGGAAACTGTGGTCTTTCCAAATGCATCTCTGCTTATATAGTGGCCATGGCAACATCGGATCTATTGGTCGTTATCTACAATGTCGTATTATATCGCGTTTTCAGTTATCACTTTCCATTTTCCTTCTTTTCCCATATGCCTGTTTGCACTCTCATTCTATACATGACTGCCATCAGTCTCGATTTAACTGTTTGGTTCACTGTGTCCTTCACATTTGACAGGTTTGTGATGATCTACTGCTAGAGATTTAAAACATTATATTGTAACGAAAAAAGTGCAACTACTGTATTAATAATCATTTCGGTCTTGATCTTGTCAAAGAATATTCCAGTCTTGTTTGCATATGAGCCACAACAAATCATTAATAAAATCCAGTGGGGCTGCCGATCAAATGTAAATTTAACTGCATGGATAGCGTTTATCTGGTGTTATAGCGTCTGGATAGGTTGGCTTCCATTTCTTTTAATTTTCTCGTTTAATTCTCTCACCATCCGTCGTATTGTGATGGCGAATAGAACTCGCGTTAGACTCCGTGGTCACAGAAAGAACAATGAAAGCAATGCAGAGACGGAGAACTGGAGGAAGTCCATCGTTTTATTATTCTCAGTATCTGTCAGTTTCAAGTTGCTTTGGTTGACATATTCTGCTACTTTGGTCATTACCAGACTGTCAAACCCGAATTATTACAGAGGTGACTTTAACGACTCTGAATATATCGCAACAGAAACAGGAAATATCCTCAAGTTGTTGAGTTGTTTCCTGAATCCCTGTATTTATGCCACAACCCAGAAAGAAATCAGAGCTGAACTGAAGAATAGAATGGAATCGCTATTCGAACCAGCTCTCAGATTAGTTATAAAAACGTCGGACAGGAGAACGTATTTTAATGGAATCCCTTTGTAGCTGAGGATGGATTTCACTCTGTATTCCGCAATGGGACACCCTTACTTGCCCGGACAGTTTAAAATGTTTTTCATTGTTATTTCTTAGATTTTCAATCAGACATTTGATGTGTGCTAATTTCTGTTTTGTACGATTTTTGTTTGAAATATACCGATTGCATATCCATTGAAAAGTGGACTCAGGAGTCAATGTTCTAAACCATCTCTTGAGCAATGATATTTTACACATAATTACATGAAAATAAAATGGGCACAGTAATCAAATACGTCATTTTAAAATCGTACTCATGTTTACTGCTGTCAGTAGAAATAATCAAAGATATTGTTGCTTCAAATTTGAAACTGGCTATTTTGTTTAAATTTTGCAAGAAAGAGAATTGATATTCTGAAAAAATTACACATTGTAAGGCCACAGTCGACAACATCAAACAGATAAAAAGAAATAAAGGAAATGTTCGTTCATGTGGTCGTGGCTCTTGTATGATACAGAACGGAGTATGAACTCATGCAACAGACGGACAGATAACCTTTGTCAATCAGTCCACTTTGTACACAGGAATGGTGCCGATAACACTCGGTGATGAGTACACTAACGTAGATTCATGGAGATATCGAAATTAAGGGAGATCATCCCTCTCAGGTCTGCTTTTTTTTTCGTAGTCTGTGCATGCATAAGCATCCCTGGAGCCCTCAGAAATACGCATTGCTATTTCTTTAATATATTGAATGAAATGACCACTGCCGGTCTCTGGGACAGAGAACTCCACAGTCTCTGTTTGAAACCTCGCTCTAGATCCAGGGTGGCACGGTGGCAGAGTGGTTAGTACTGCTGCCTCACAGTGCCAGGGACCCGGGTTCATGCCCCGCCTAAGGTGACTCTGTGTGGAGTTTGCACATTTCCCCGTGCCTGCGTGAGTTTATTCCAGCTTCCTCCCACAATCCAAAAAATGTGCAGGTGAGAATAATTGGACATGCTAAATTGCCCATAGTGTCAGGTGAACGGGTAAATGTATGGGTCTGTGTGGATTGTGCTTCGGTGTGGACTTGTTGGGACGAAGGGCCTGTTTCCACCCTGCAAGTCACCTAATCCCAGTCGTGAATATTCTATCTCATCTTCTGAGACTGTGACACATGGCTCCAGCTCGCAGTCGCGTTGTGGAATCTGATGGACCCTCCTTTTTTTGTTCTCAAGCATAAAGAAAGGGTATCTGATGCAAACCCTAATACTTGATATTTTAGTCAATTCGGTGAATTTCCAATCACTGTCGAAGACAAATGTAATTTCTCACGTTTTTTGCCTGCCTTTTACTTCTGAAATTGTTATGGGAATGCCAAATATGCTAATGCAGGGTCTTCAGGTGGAGGAAAGGCATTTAGCGTTATTTCCCTTTATCTTTACATGCAGATAAAAATATCAATGAACGGTTGCTCTCAGACCATGACAGCATGATCACATAAATAATGCATAGTATCAGTCATATAGCACAAACGCAGAATCGTTCATCTAGCCAATTCATGCCAACCATAATCAAAACTAAACTACTGCCACGTGTCTATGCTTGGCCCATCTACCTTCAAACAATTGTTATTATCATACTGACATAAATTGACTTTCAAAAGTCGTCACTAGACGTCCAACTCTCCATGTCGAAGTTCATTCCACAAACGAACCATTCTTTGTGTAAAGAAATACCAGCATGTAATTTTAAATTTTACTCCTCTCACCTTAAAAATATGCGACGTTGTCTTAAACTTCCCCACATGATGGAAAACGCACCTGAAATTCTCCTCATCTATGCACCTCATGATTTTATAAACGTCTCTAATGTCATCTCTCAACAGCACAAACTTGATTGAAAATATCCCTGAATATCCCGTGAATACCGAACAGTTAAACACTTCATTTCCAGTAACATCCCAGTTAATCCCTTCTGCCCACTCTGCAGCTGAGCTACTAATCATACGCGGGGGTTTTGACAGGCTGAAACTGAGTACTCATCCTCTCAACATAATAGTCGTGGTAGACGTGTCAAACGAAGATTGTGAACTAATCGGTGCCCAATTTCACGTGATGTACGTTGGCAGGACCAACCTCGACCCTCCTGAAAATAAGGTAAGGGGGCTATTCTGCTGTAATTCTAGTCAGCATTAACGCATCATCTCCAGTTGTAAATTTTAACACATCCAGGGCTACATTGTTAACCAATCGCATGGTGATTTCGGGAAGATGACAGTTCACTTCCTCATTCATTGATGGAACTTTCGATGATGGATTGGGAATTGGTTCCCCATTTCCTAACTTCTAAAGAAAGGGGTATCTCAGTTATTGATTGGACCGGAATTCTCCTTCTATTGACGAAAGCGCTATCAATGTTGAAAGAGACTGAGTAATGTTTCCTGAATTCTTTCTGTCATTTGTGGTAAAATTGCAATTCCTTACTTTCATACCTGACTCCTCATCGATCAATCACCTCTCTCCGCAGTGAGAGGAGATGCTGAAGGATCATCTCCCTTGCAAGAAACTGTTGCGAAAACTCCACATAAAACAGGAAGCAGGAATGGTATTGGCCAATAAACTGAATAATATTGAGTGTTTGGTAGGCTGTCAGAATTGGATCAATGAAAACTATGTTGTTGAGGTACGTTACTGGTGGTGTCGGTTCGTGGAAATTGTTTGGTTGAAGTTTTTTCTGTGTTGGTGAAAGGGTTTTCATGTTATGTGGAGCGTGAAATATCGCTTTTAATATTGTATAAGTTATGGGTTATTATATTGGTGAAGGGGCATGTGAAATGGCGTAGGGAGAAGGGTCTGTCCTTTTCGTTTAGTACTTTGCATAACACACTTTTGCAGCGGAGATGTGAACAGGGCAAAACTCGGGATCTCAAAGAAGATCAAAGCAAATTTTCGACAGAGAACAAGGTAATCATAAGGTGTTGCCTTCGTAAATAAAAAAAAATTACGCTGAATTCTTGATTCATTCTGTCAATGGATAAGGTCGAGGAATGGACGGATTCGTCTCTGTCAAATTACTTTGGAAACATATTATAATATGGGTCGAGTGGCAGGTTGTTTTGAAGAAATGATCGGGAATATATTTAATGTCGTTCTCCAGAAGAAGATATTCTTGCCTCGTCTTTCAACTAAAACAGGAATAAAATGTATTTTTATAACTGTTTTGAATGCATGAAAATCAAGACAATTCAGAGGATTTTATCCTATAGGAGCTCACTGAGACTGTGAGGTTGGTAGACTGCAGAGGGAATAAAATTGATATATCTGTATTAGAATGTTGCCAGTATGTTGGAGGGAATATAATTGGGACAAGGGCCTCCATCATGAAGATTGCAGCATAGTAGCGCATAACTGGAAGAGGGGGCTCTGGATGAAGTCTGAATAAGCTCGTGTTTCTTGCCATGGAGCAACTTGGTGGAGAAATAACTGTCTATGAGAGGCATGGTCATGGTGATAAGGAAGTCGGTGACTCCTTACGATCAAAGGACAATACAAAGGGGGCACAGTTATCTTGGAAAACAGAATGTTTACCGGGGAATTGTTGGCTAATCATTTAAACCCAGAAAGTCTGGTATTCTCGATATGATTGACTCGGAGTTTATTTCAGAATGGTATCATTTAAACTTTTAGGGATACTTACGTGAATACTTACAGTGCTATGACGTCCATGCCTGTTGACCAGGTCCGTAAGTTGGATATCTGTAGGTATGTCATAGCTAAGGTACAGTAGAATCGATGGTCCGAAGTGACTCTTCTGCACTATGTTATTCCAAAATTCCATAGAAGAGTTTGGGAGACATGGGATTGTGCATGAGCAAGGACTCACATGATATTAACACAGGTTGGAACATATTTGAGGAAATTGTTGTTGTAAATTAAATGATGTTTGAAGAGGTAATGCAATACAAAACCAAGAGTTTGAATAAGCAAATAAACAAAATATCTTCTGTACCACAGAAAATGACATAAAGTATTCGGCTCACAGATATTAAAAGTTATCATAAAAAACGTTGCACAGAGCAGTCACGTGCAAATTGCTCGAAAATTCAATTCAACATTTCATTTGTTACAAGCTAGACTCTGGAAATGAAAATAACGCTAATCAGAAAAAAATGCATCTTTATAGTTGCTGAGATACCACAAGGGCAAAGGAATTTGACAATTCATTCTGAAAGGAGATCAACACGGACATCTACTACAAACCGACCGACTCCCACAGCTACCTGGACTACACCTCCTCCCATCCTGCCCCCTGTAAAAACGCCATCCCATTCTCCCAATTCCTTCGACTCCGCCGCATCTGCTCCCAGGAGGACCAGTTCCAAAAACGCACAACCCAGATGGTCTCCTTCTTCAAGGACCGCAATTTCCCCCCCGACGTGGTCGACGATGCCCTCCACCGCATCTCTTCCACTTCCCGCTCCTCCGCCCTTGAGCCCCGTCCCTCCAACCGCCACCAGGACAGAACCCCACTGGTCCTCACCTACCACCCCACCAATCTCCATGTACAGCGCATCATCCGCCGTCATTTCCGCTACCTCCAAACGGACCCCACCACCAAGGATATATTTCCCTCCCCTCCCCTATCAGCATTCCGTAAAGACCACTCCCTCCGTGACTCCCTCGTCAGATCCACACCCCCCACCAACCCAACCTCCACTCCCGGCACCTTCCCCTGCAACCGCAGGAGGTGCAAGACTTGCGCCCACATCTCCCCCCTCACCTCCCTCCAAGGCCCCAAAGGAAACTTCCATATCCGCCACAGATTCACCTGCACCTCCACACACATCATCTATTGCATCCTCTGCACCCGATGTGGCCTCCTCTATATTGGGGAGACAGGCCGGCTACTTGCGGAGCGTTTCAGAGAACACCTCTGGGACACCCGGACCAACCAACCCAACCACCTTGTAGCTCAACATTTCAATTCCCCCTCCCACTCCACCAAGGATATGCAGGTCTTTGGACTCCTCCATCGTCAGACCACAACAAAACGACCGTTAGAGGAAGAACGCCTCATCTTCCGCCTAGGAACCCTCCAACCACAAGGGATGAACTCGGATTTCACCAGTTTCCTCATTTCCCCTCCCCCCCACCCTGTCTCAGTCAAATCCATCGAATTCAGCACCGCCTTCCTAACCTGCAATCTTCTTCCCGACCTCTCCGCCCCCACCCCAGTCTGATCTATCACCCTCACCTTGACCTCTTTCCACCTATCACATTTCCGACGCCCCTCCCCCAAGTCCCTCCTCCCTACCTTTTATCTTAGCCTGCTGGACAAACTTTCCTCATTCCTGAAGAAGGTCTTTTGCCCGAAACGTCGATTCTCCTGTTCCCTGGATGCTGCCTGACCTGCTGCACTTTTCCAGCAACACATTTCCAATTCACTCTGAAAGGCAATCTTAATTGTTCAGACGCTGTATCAATACTTTTAACTGTATCCTTAACATTATCTTTACTAAACAAAATCAGCAAATTGACAAAACCCTTCCATACTTTGGAAAATGTAATGTGGAATTGGTAATTTTGATGAACATCTTTAACATTTCTCTCAAAGTGACATGAACACTAATCGAAAGATAACGAACTAAAATGCAAATTTCATATAGTTTTATGGATTTTTGGTTGTTTGCGTGGTTTGTTTATTTTGATGAATAAATTAATGAAGTCTCATGTTCAGTTCAGCAACTAACTTTGTATTGAAGCTATATTACTTAGAGATGATGTGCATGAAACGTAGCAATGCGTTTACAAATGTTTACCATGGCAGGCTCATTCAGAAATTACGAGGCATTGAATACAGGGAAAGCTGTCTGCCTGGCTGCCGAATTGGATGGCCCATAAAAGACAAAAGGCAGATTTATATGTAAAGTATGCTGGCTGGAGCTGGTTAACCAGTGGTGTTCCACAGGCTTCGGTTCAGGAACCTCTGTTGTTTCTGATTTTATTAATGACTTGGATGAGGAACTGGAAGGAAGGATTAGTTCGTTTGCCCATAACACTAAGATTCGTGGAATTGTGGGTAGTGTGAAGGACTGCAGTAGGTTGCAAGAGAACACTAACAGATTGCAGAACTGGGCTGATCAGTGGCAGGTGGGGTGCAACGTAGAAAAGTCTGAAATTTTTCACATTGGAAGGTCGAATTTGAATGCAGAATACATGGTTGAATGCATCATTCTTGACAGTGTGGAGTTAATCTTAGGTCCATATTCATACATCCCTAAAAGTTGTTAATCATGTTAATTGGATTGTTAGGACGACATATGGGGTGCTGGCATTGATTCGCAAGGGGGATTTTGTTTTAGATTTGCGAGGTTATGCTGCAGATCTGTCAAGTTTAGTTTGACCACACTTAGAATACTGTGTTCAGTTGTGGTCACCTCATTACAGAAAAGATGTCGAAGCTTTCGGCAGGTGTAGAGGAGATATAATGTTATGCTGCCTGGACTGGATTGCATGTCTTATGAAGAAAGGTTGAGCGAAAGAGGACTATTCTCATCAGAGCGAAGGGGCATGAGAGATGATTTGATAGAGGTGTATAAGACGTTGAAAGTCATAGATGCAATAGATAGACATAGACTGTTTCCCAAGATAGGCATATCTATCAAGAGAGGGAATACTTATCAGGCATTTCAACACAAGGAAATACTTCAGCCAGATGATGACCTTGACACCATTGCCGATTTACAGGATAAAAAGAAACCAATTAAATCCCATTGACTGTTGTCCTTTAGGAAGGCATTAGCTGCTCTTGCCTGCAGGTTATACAAGATCATTCACACTTTACTTAATTCTATGGGCAAAAAGAGTCTGGCAATCACTTCTGGAATAGGCAGCGACACACATGTCAGAGCAATAAGTAACAAGAAAAAGTAAACCATGGAGTGAGAATTGATGTAAGAGGCACGGCAGCACACCAGGTGGGTACTATTGAAGTGACATGAATTCTTCACTCGTCCCATCAGCTCCAATGTTATCGCATGTAAAGAACTCATACTAATATTTTCAATCAATGTCAGGTTTGCACCTCTGCGATCCGGTTGGCAATGCATTCCAAACACCCATGATACTCTGTGAAAAGTACTTTTCTTCAAAGCCCCTTCAAATCTCCTGCCATATTAAATGATGGCCCCTTGCTAAGCTCTCTTCAAATAAGATGAACAGCTGCGTCTCATGCACTCTGCCGTTGCACCTCATAATATTATATTGTTGTATCAGGTCTTCACACTCTCAACTTCGTTGTTCCATAGAAAGTTATCTCGCGCCATCTCTGATGATGAATGACCTGTGCAACACTTGGCTGAATTTGGTGTACACCAACTCCAGTGCAATCACATCCTTCCCGTCATGTGGTTATCAGAAATGCACGAAATACTCCAGTTGTTGTCTATTCAAAGTCCGATGCAACTCAAATATAATCTCTTTGCTGAAAGTCTATGTCACATCTGAGTATGCAGAAAAGGTTTCAACTGTGTAAGATTGGAGGAATTGAGTTATAAGAAGAAGCAGGATAGGTGGGGATAGTTTTTCCTTGGGGAGTAGAGGCTAAGGGAGGGTTTTACAGTTTCGGAGAAATGATTAGATTTTTAAATGGCCAAGATTTTTAAATTAATTATGGCATTCTTATCCTAGGTGTCACAGAGTAAGGGGAGAGAGGAGAAAATTAAGATACCTAAGGGACCAAGACGGTGGTCTATATGCGGAACAAACTGACAAAGGAATTGATAAATGCGAGTACAATAACAACATCTATGGAAAACAGCTATACACATACATGGATAGGAAAAGCTTAGCCAAATTGGCCAAATGCAGACAAGGCTCGGTGTGGAGTTGTTGGGGCGAAGGGCCTGTTTCTACTCTGTATGTAATCTAATCTAACCTAATCTAAGTACGAATAATTCAGTTGAGATAGCCTGGAAAATCTTGTCTGAACAGTCTGTTTCCAAGTTGTATGAATCTGGGACTGTACTATTCTGAATGCATATGCAAGTTATAGCTGACAGCAAGCGAGACATGCGACCAAGTAAGATGGCACTCATGAGCACAACTGTTAGACATTTTCTGATTCAATACACGCATAGTGGCTGTCAAAGTACTGCATTGTCTATTAGAGTCATACAGTGATAGAGATGTACAGCATGGAAATATATTAATGATATTGACTGCAGTCATAAGGTGTACCTGACGAATGTGATTGACATGATTTGGACATGCCGTTGTTGGACTGGGGTGTATAAAGTTAAAAATCACACAACACCAGGTAAAAGTCCAACAAGTTTATAGGACGCACACGAGCTTTCGGAGCAACGCTCCTTCATCAGGTGATTGTGGAGTGTTCGATCGTAACACAGAATTTATCGCAAAAATTTGCAGTGTGATGTAACTGAAATTATACATTGAAAAATTGATTGTCTGTCAAGCCTTTCATCTGTTAGAATACAGTGATAGTTTCACTTCTTTCATGTGTAAATCACAAAACCTTTTTTAAAAAAGTTGCATTCTCGGTTTAGCTGTTAACAATGTTGATAGCTAGACAATATGTTGAAGGTGTTAGCCCCCTGTGTTCTCTGTCTATGACCTGATGTTTAGATTGATTCTAATGTAAAAAGTGAGATAACAGAGTTTTACATAAATTCATGCAGTTTTTGAACTCAGAGTCCTACATGAATGTATGCAGTTTTTGAGCAAAGTTCAATGTAACTCTGCAAGTACAAATTCACCACACAAAACATATGTATGCATGTGGGTCTTTGTCTGTCTCTGTGTGTGCGTCTGTCCGGGGTGGTGGTTGTGAGTGTGAGAAAGTGTGTGTGTATGTAGTGATTGCAGAGTGTCTTAAGTCTGTGAGGGGGTGCATGTATGAGTTTGGGCGTTTGTGTGTCTTTCAGAAGAAAGTGAGGACTGCAGATGCTGGAGAAAATAGTTGAAAATGTGTTGCTGGAAAAGCGCAGCAGGTCAGGCAGCATCCAAGAAGCAGTAGAACCGACGTTTCGAACATTTTCAGCTCTGATCTCCTGCATCTGCAGTCCTCACTTTCTCCTCGAAGATTTTAACCTACTGCGAATTCTCTTGCAAGGATGCCTTCCTTGAAGAAGCTCTCTTCCTCCCTTTACAAGGATTTTAAAAACTTCATTCCTGAAGAAGGGCTCATGCCCGAAACGTCGATTCTCTTGCTCCTTGGATGCTGCCTGATCGGCTGCGCTTTTCCAGCAACACATTTTCAGCTGTATGTCTATAAGGGTGTGTGTGGGTGTGTGTGTGTGCATCTGTGTGTACCTGTGTCCGTGTGTATGTGAGAGTGTTTGTGTGTGTAGGAATATCTGTGTGTGTGTGTGTGTGTGTGTGTGTGTGTAGTGCAATGGTGTGTAGTGTAATGTGACATGAACCCAAGGTCCCGGTTGAGGCCCTTCCTATGCGTACAGAACTTAGCTATCAGCCTATTCATGTAGAACTCTGAGCTCAAAAACTGCATGAATTTATGTAAAACTCTGTTATCTCACTTTTTACATGAGAATCAATCGAAACATTAGGTCATAGACAGAGAACACAGGGGGCTAACACCTTCAACATATTGTCTAGCTATCACCATTGGTAACAGCTAACCCGAGAATGCAACTTTAAAACAAAAGGGTTTTGTGATTTACACATAAAAGAAGTGAAACTATCACTGTATTCAGACAGATGAAAGGCTTGACAGACAATCAATTTTTCAATGTATAATTTCAGAAACATCAGACTGCAAATTGTTTGCTATAAATTCTGTGTTACGATCGAACACTCCACAATCACCTGATGAAGGAGCGTCGCTCCGAAAGCTAGTGTGCTTCCAATTAAACCTGTTGGACTATAACCTGGTGTTGTGTGATTTTTAACTGTGATTGACATGGTTAGAGTAACATAAGGACACAAGAACTGGGAGAAGAAGTTCGTCATCAGTCACCCCCGGATTCTGTGATTTACATTGAAAGAAATGAAACCAACATTGTCATTCTAAAAGATGAACGACTTTAAAAGAAAACAGTCCAGATGTTTTTCAATATGTCATTTCATTTGCATCGCACTGTAAGGTTTTGTAATAAATTCTTTGCGTTGCGACCTCAAACTTCACAGGCACCTGATGAAGGAGGAACGCTCCTTCTTGGAATGCCAGTGCTTCCTAATAAAGGTTTGGGAATATAACCTTGTATTCTGTGATGTTTAACTGAGTAAACCGTGGTCAAACACCTGCACCTCCAAATCATGACTGCATGGTCACTTTGCGTTCTTGGTTGTTGTGAAGTCCACCTTGGAATGTAATCACCCGAAAGTCTGAGACTGAATGTCGACTGCGAGGAAACACCTCTGCCTAGTGATTGTTGTGCGGTGTTCATTCATCATTTGTCTGCTCCGTCTCGCCAATGTACATTCCTCTATCGCAACTTTAAACAATCGCCAAATCATAAAGAGATCATTGTTCACAGCAAACTGCTCAGCTTTCAGGACGACATCGGCCACAACATCTTACAAGACTGTCAGGGCAGACGCTGCAAAACGTGTCAGGATGTCGACACAGATCCCACCATTATACGTGGTGACCTTCGCATCACCATCGTCCAAGGCAGACTTTGGAGGAAAAAAAACAACCACGTTAAGTAACCAAGCAGAGGTTGATAGCCAAGTTGGTAACCTCAGAACGGTCTCAACAGGAAGTTTTGGTTCATGTCACACTACAGGTGACCCCACTGCATGATACACACACTCTTTCTCTCTCTCTCTCTCTCTCTCTCACACACACATAAGCTCATACACTTGCTTACACACAAATGCTTACCACATGGAAACACTCAGATACACACTCTGTGCCCCATGCACGCACACACGTGCAAGTTTATGGGCTATATTTTATTTTTGCAGAATCTGTATTTTATTTTGCTCAAAATGCATAAGGTACTATCAATCCTTGTAAGATTCGATAAATTCTGATTCAAGATTTGAATTCAAACAGACTATAACTTCACACCTTTAATGCATTGTCTGAACTGAGATTACACTATTTGTTAGAAAATTTGAAGTTATCTTGAGAATGTGACATAAAATGAGTTTTGGGATTTGCATATTGATGAACAGAAACTAGAAATCCTATTCCACATGCGATCAATATATTTGAGCTGCATTACACTTTGAACTTTGGATTTCAATTTTGTGTCTTAACGTGCAGCTCCACAAATACCTGATGAAGAGGCAGCGCTTCGAAAGCTCGTGCTTACAAATAAATCTGTTGTACTACATTCGAATGTTGTGTGATTGTTAACGTTATATGGTGACCAAAACTCTACGCAGCAATCCAGATGCAAATAAACCAATCCCTTGCATAGTTCAAAGAAAATTATTTGGTTTATGTTCACTTTCTTCTGCAATAATTTTATCTTCTTTCGTTTTCATCCATCGGACGACAATAATGTCGTGAACACTGAGAAATTCAGTATTATATTTCTGCATACTTTGGCTGTTTCACAAAATGCGTACTCAAAAAGAAGATGACTGATTTAACCTGGCTCTACATGTACGTCATCGATGGAACGTCGGAAAGAAATGCTGCAACTTCAAAAAACAAGAGAGAACAGGACGTCACGGGCATATGTCAACCTTTGCCTGGCAAATAGGAGGAAGTGAGTACTGCAGATGCTGGAGATCAGAGTCTTTGTCCGTCATACGGCTGGTCATATCGAAAAAAAGATAATTCAGGATTTTTTATAAATATAAATAGTAGAAAAATTAAAATGTATGGTAATTCTGGATCGTTATTCTGAAGCTGTGTGATATGCTGCTGAAGGTTCTCTGCTCTAACTCCAGAGCTGAGGCACGAATCTTATTGGCAAGTAATTAAATATTTTAGGCCCACACACTCTTGAGTTTTGAAGAATGAGAGAACATATAATTGAGATGTTTAATGTGCTAAAGGAGTTAGCATAGTTCATAGTGTGTATTGACTTCATGTCTGGTAACCAGAACAATAAGGGTTAATGGGCATGTCAATGAATATTTAATACGAGGTGGAAAATTCACAAAAGTAGAACTGCTGGAAGAAATAAAACATCCTGTTTTCAATAAGGTATGGTTGGGGAAGCAAGTGCAACTGTATAATTTTGATAATCCATCGAAGTATTTCTCTTCTGTACTTTTCACAGAACCAACTGGAGTTAGTTGCACCTTGATTTCTGCAAAATAGAATATTCAAAATGGACTGTAAGTGCAAAGAAACAGTAATACTGCACATATCTTGGTCTCAATAGAGTGGCAGTCAAAGGAGTGCAATGAATGTTTGCCAGTTTGTTTCCAGGGAGGCTGGCACTGATGTATGAGGAGAGATTGTTTGGTTAAGATTGTTTCACAAAGGTTCAAACGAATGAGGGGGGAATCTCTTAACGAGTTATAAAATTCTACCAGAACTAGACAGGATAGATACAGGGAGGATGCTCCGGACGTTGTGTGTATGTGTGTCGAAATCACAGAGATCACAATCTGAGGGTCCAGGGTAAACTGTACCCTTCAGAGTAGAACGGGTTATATTCTGTCTGTGTGAAGTTATTGACTGTCTGTATCCAAATCTTGAGTCAGACTGGTTCTGCTTCTAAAGTGGAACTTACAGAATCTTTCAAGGATTGACGAGGACATCGACCCTCACAAGTTTGCACGTCTCTCTTTGCATGCAATTTGTGAAAACCTTAAGGAAACCATTAAGTACTTCCAATCTGCCTGCCAGTACATAACGTAAAACTGGAATAGTCATTTCCTCATGTGAAAAAAAATGGAGGAGGATGGCTGCTTGAAAACTAAGTTGAGGATGAATTGCCGTTCCAAAATGGTTGTACAATTGCGGAATTCACCGGAGCATATTGAGGTGGCTTGTGCAATATTGAGACAATAGAACATAGAACATAGAACATAGAAGAATACAGCGCAGTACAGGCCCTTCGGCCCTCGATGTTGCGCCGATCCAAGCCTACCTAACCTACACTCGCCCACTATCCTCCATATGCCTATCCAATGCCCGCTTAAATGTCCATAATGAGGGAGAGTCCACCACTGCTACTGGCAGCGCACTCCACGAACTCACGACTCACTGAGTAAAGAATCTACCCCTAACATCTGTCCTATACCTACCACCCCTTAATTTAAAGCTATGCCCCCTTGTAATAGCTGACTCCATACGTGGAAAAAACTGACTCCATACGTGGAAAAGCTGACTCCATACGTGGAATAGAAGGAGGAGTTTGACAGAATTGCAATTAGCAGTTGGTTGAGGTGTTGCTAAGGGTGGTAAGGAAGGTGGACTTAGGTCTAGGGAGGAAGTGAGGACGGCAGATGCTGGAGATCAGAATTGAGAAGGTAGTTTGGGCAAAGCACGGTAGCTCGGCCAACATCCAAGGAACAGGAGAATGGATGTTTCGGCAATAAGCGCTTCATCAGGAATGAGGCTTGTGGTTCAGGGCTGAGAAATGACTGGGAGGGTGTGGTGTTGCGGGAAGTTAGTTGCAAAAGCTATTGGTTGATGAAGGTGAGGTCAGATGGGGAGTGATGGACTAGTCCGGAGGGTGGTGCCGATTTAGACACTTGAGACTGGGATAATGTCGGGAGTCGGGAAGTAACGAAGCTGTTGAAATCCACATTTATTCGTGTGGTTGCAGGGTCCCAAGGCCAAATTTGAGGCGTTCTTCTTCCAGGCCTCGGATGGTAATGGTTAGGTGGTGGAGGAGGCCAGCACCTGCATGCCATTGACGGAGTGGAAGGGGGAGTTCAAGTGCTCCATCTCGGGGCAGTGGGGTTGCTAGTTGCGGGAGTGCCATTGAGGTTCTCTGAAACAAACCGCATGAAGGCATCCTGGCTCCCAGATTTAGAGGAGACCACACCAGGTGACGTTTCGGTATCACGCCCATTTGCAGAACATGGTTGCCTCAGATACTCAAGAACTGGTTTGTGCATTCAGCAGACACAGGAATAGTCGAGCAGAGAGGCAACTACATGTCATGCATGGCAGCTCGTAAGGTTTCGAACCCGGTACTGAGACTTACCGTGGACGCCAAAAACAGCGACAGTGTAATGATGAAAAAAAGGATAATCAGACGAGCAAACTCAATGCCATCTTCTAGCGTCAACCAATCTGCACAAACATAATCGGACAAACAGGATACACTCAGTATCCAGTTTAACAGGAACTCGAGTTAAAGTCTCAAACTCTGACCCCTCGTGTAAACGTCTCAGTTTATGGCTCTCAGGTTTCAATACCACCAAATCCCAGGAGCTGATAACTGACACGACACAATGTGAGATATTATTGCAAGAATTGTCCACAAATGTAAGAGTAATACATTACGTGACTTAAGTGGAATGCTACAAGGTTAATTGCAACATGTATTCTTGAGACCAGTAAATTAGTTTATAACTCATGCATCCACTAAGTTTCACGACTGTTGTAAAATGCAACATGTACCACCTGCTTGTGAAATCTAATTAAATTATTTTGTCAATGAATACTGCCAATTATGGAAGTAATAGTCAACAATTTCCCATTCTGATTAATTGGTGGAGAACTTGCAAGTGCATAAAAATGCAGAAGGGAGTAACCCTGCACATGGTGGTCGCAAAATTCAAATTGAAAATGCACCCATAGTAAGTTAAAAGGGAACATCTAATGAGAAATGCTGATTTAAAATGTATTACAATATACTATTAAAACCAATATTGCACTCATTTTATAAGGGATGTCATAAAACATCAGGATGAGAAATCAGGAAGTGTAAAGAGGCTGCCAATAAATAGTGTTCCCAGTGGAATCGCTGGAAATATGTTGGATGTTATTATCAAGTAAACCTCAGAAAAACTCTATGTTCTGAAACAAGTGATACAAAGTCCTTCTAATTATGCGAAAATAGTTTAACAGGCTTATAAGAGTATCTGTTGTTTTTATGGGGAAATAGCTTACCATACTTGTAAAGGTGTCCTGTGATCTTAGTTTGTATCATAATTATAAATCGCATTCAAAAAGTCACATCGACTTGTTGCTGGGTCATTAACACCTTTCGGTTTTGATTTTGCTGTAAATGTCAATGATGTCTATGACGTACTTGCAGAATATGAATTAAACGAACATTCCACAACCTTTACAAATTGTATGCTTATGGTAATATATGTTTACAATCAACGATGGACTATAACCTTAGCAGAAAGGACAGAGTATGTCATCTTGCAATCATCACTTCTCAGATGCAAGGAAATAAAATTAGACTTTCTAATTTGATTCATGCACTATGAGATATTTGTGCAGAATACATGTGTCACGGTTGACCCAGCTATGCGTTAGAA